>NC_041393.1:131781315-131795686 GCF_002162155.2 Triticum dicoccoides
GACTGCTGGCTGCTGACTCCCCGGCCACCCAGGCCGACTGCGGGCTACCGACTGCACCACCAGGCCGACTGCTGGCTGCCGACTCCCCGGCCGCCCAGGCCGACTGCGGGCTGCCGACTGCACCACCAGGCCGACTGCTGGCTGCCGACTCCCCGGCCGCCCAGGCCGACTGCGGGCTGCCGACTACGCCAACCAGCCGACTGCCGACTGCAGCCCGACGCGACCCCGACGTGACGACCGTACCCGACACTGTTCACGTGACACCCCAGCCATCATGTACAGTGTCACTTGTCCCCTGGCACTATTTATGAAGTGATCCAGGGGACAAGGATGACACCCCACCATGCCTTGCCCATGCCACCACTTAGCTTACTTCTTAAGCTAGCTATGCCTATATATATGGGCACCCATCCATCCATCCAGGATGGACTCACTCTCCCACACACTCACGCATGCATGCTCAAGCACATGCGGCCACACACACATCTATGCTCATATGCGTATACGAGGCCAGATGCCAGATGCCTATGGCACTGACCTCAGATACAGCTCCAGGAGCACTCTGTACCAGATATACCAGATATACTCAGACATGCAGGAGTAGGGGTGTTATCTCTCCGGAGAGCCCCGAACCTGGGTAAACTAGCGCGTGCTACTCGCATACCCGTCCCTGGATATTCCGGCAGCAGTCTTGCCCTCACACGAAGCCACCTTGTGGCATATGTCGTCTTGCACCCCCCCGTGAGAATACCACGACATAGATCTACTCTTGTACTACTCATATCTTCAATATTAATCAAGCAGGAAGTAGGGTTTTACCTCCATCGAGAGGGCCCGAACCTGGGTAAACATTGTGTCCCTTTCTTCCTGTTACCATCAGCCTAAGACGCACAGATCGGGACCCCTACCCGAGATCCGCCAGTTTTGACACCGACATTGGTGCTTTCATTGAGAATTCCTCTGTGTCGTCGCTTTGAGGCTTGATGGCGTCTTCAATTGCCAACAACACTGTCCAGGGCGAGACTTTTCTGCCCGGACAGATCTTTGTGATCGGCGGCTTCGCACCGCGGGCCAATTCGCTTGGTCATCTAGAGCAGATCGACAGCTACGCCCCTGGCCACCAGATCAGGTTTGGAAACTTGAACTACATGGCGGATATTCGCGGAGACTTGATCTTCGACGGATTCGGTCATGTGCCAGGAGCGCCGGACAGTCACGACGAGCATGGCCTAGTCCTGCTGTCGGAGAATGCTCGGAACATCATCCCTGCAATAGCCCCGGATCTAAATCCGGAAAAGGTTGCGTTGCCCAAGGACGAAGGGGTAGACTCCGCCCCGCAGACCGCATATCATCGGCGGTGGAGCCGAACACAGGTCTCACCTCTGTGGAGGCCTATAACCCTGGGCCCTCGGAGTCATATCTGGTTGTTGGTTCAGGTCCGCACACTCTCGAGCCAGCCGAGCCAGGTTGGGCTCCGGTAATGGAGTTTACCGCTGCGGACATCTTTCAGCACTCGCCCTTCGGTGACATGCTGACCTCATTGAAGTCTCTCTCTTTGTCAGGAGAATTTGGGCCGAACTATGTTCGGCTTGAGTGTGAAGCAGGTGGCCAAGGAATTCGCTGCCCACCCACCACCCACTTAACTGCCACGGTCGATGATTTAGCCGACGTGCTTAACTTCGACTTCGAAGACATCGACGGTATGGACGACGATGCAGGAGACGTACAGGAGCCACCGCTCACAGGGCGGTGGACAACCACCTCTTCATACGATATATATATGGTGGACACTCCGAAAGAAACTAATGGCGATGAGGCAACGGAGGATAACCCCTCCAAGAAAAAAGCAAAGCATGGGCGTCGCCAGCGCCGCTCCAAGCCCCGCCAAGGCAATACCGGCACCGGAGACGACAACAATCCGGACGGTGCAGACGATGAATACAACCCGAACAGCCCGCCTTCGAGTAGGCCGAGCAGGAAGATGGGCAGGACAGCCCAGACGAACGGGCGACGGACGGGTATCCGGAGGAGGACAACTACATGCCTTCCTCCGAAGACGAGATTAGCCTCGGCGATGACGAGTTCGGCATGCCCGAAGACCCCTTAGAGCAGGAGCGCTTCAAGCGCCGGCTTATTGCCACTGCGAGAAGCCTGAAGAAGAAGCAGCAACAGCTTCAAGCTGATCAAGACCTGCTCACAGATAGATGGACAGAAGTCCTGACAGCCGAGGAATATGGACTCGAGCGCCACACGGCTGACCGACCGCCTCGAGGCCGGGATAAAACAGCATATCCGCCCGAATACCAGCCCGCACCCCCGCGCCAGTTTACTATGGCCCGGGGCAATACTCAGGACCTGCGCGATAAACTAGATAACGCCGCAGGACAACCAAGATCGATCTACGGATCACGAGGGCGCGCCACAGCAAATGATGATGACCGTCATACCGGATACACTAACAGCAAATCCGGCCAGGCCGAATATAACCAGTCAGACGCAGCCGGACTGCGCCACGACATAGCCCGGCACAGAGGTGCCGCACACCCCCTCTGCTTCACCGATGAAGTGATGGATCATGAATTCCTAGAAGGGTTCAAACCCGTAAACATTGAATCATACGACGGCACAACAGACCCCGCGGTGTGGATTGAAGATTTCCTTCTCCACATTCACATGGCCCGTGGAGACGATCTACATGCCATCAAGTATCTTCCCCTCAAGCTCAAAGGACCCGCCCAACACTGGCTAAACAGCCTGCCTGCAAATTCCATTGGCAGTTGGGAAAACCTGGAAGACGCATTTCTTGACAACTTGCAAGGCACATATGTGCGACCTCCGGATGCCGATGACTTGAGCCACATTACTCAACAGCCCGGAGAATTAGCCAGGAAATTCTGGACTCGGTTCCTAACTAAAAAGAACCAAATAGTTGACTGTCCGGACGCTGAAGCCCTGGCGGCCTTCAAGCATAATATCCGTGACAAGTGGCTCGCCCGACACCTCAGCCAGGAGAAACCCAAGTCCATGGCAGCTCTCACGACAGTAATGACCCGCTTTGCGCGGGCGAAGACAGCTCGTTGGCTCGCAGTAGCACTATGCCACATTCTGGCACTTCAGATGTCCGGGGCAATAATGGCAAGCTATGGCGCAACAGACACAAGCGACGGAATAATGGCGACAACACCGAAGACATGGTGGTCAATGCCGGATTCAGCGGATCCAAATCCGGTCAGAGGAAGAAGCCATTCAAAAGAAACAATCAGGGACCGTCTAGTCTAGACCGTATACTGGAGCGCTCGTGCCAAATTCATGGCACCCCAGACAAAGCCAGCCAACCACATCAATAGAGACTGCTGGGTATTTAAACATGCCGGCAAAATAAACGCCTAAAACAAGGACAAGGGGCTGCACAGCGACGATGACGAGGAGCCCAGGCGTCCGAACATGGGGGACAGAAGAAATTTCCCCCCCCAGGTGAAAACGGTCAACATGATCTACGCCACCCACATCCCCAAGCGGGAACGGAAGCGAGCACTACGGGACGACGTCTACGCAATGGAGCCATTCGTCCCCAAATTCAACCCATGGTCAGCTTGTCCGATCACCTTTGATCGTAGGGATCATCCTACTAGCATCCGTCATGGCGGCTCGGCCGCATTGGTCTTAGACCCAATCATCGACGTATTCCACCTCACGCGAGTCCTTATGGACGGCGGCAGCAGCCTGAACCTGCTTTACCAGGACACAGTGCGCAAAATGGGCATCGATCCTTCAAGGATTAAGCCCACCAAAACCACCTTTAAAGGTGTAATTCCAGGAGTAGAGGCCCGTTGTACGGGTTCTATAACATAGGAAGTGGTCTTCGGATCTCCGGATAACTTCTGAAGCAAAGAGCTAATCTTCGACATTGTCCCTTTCTGTAGTGGTTACCATGCACTGCTCGGACGAACCGCATTTGCTAGATTCAATGCGGTACCACACTATTCATACCTCAAGCTCAAGATGCCAGGCCCGCGCGGGGTCATAACAGTCAACGGAAATATGGACCGCTCTCTCCGTACAGAAGAGCATACTGCAGCCCTTGCGGCAGAAGTACAATGCGGCCTCCTCCGGCAAACCACCAATCCGGCGACGACAACCTCAGTTCCGTCAAGCGAGGGCAGAACACCCCGCAATAGGATCAGCAGGCACGCCAAGAGCATGACTAGCAGTCCGGCCTCCGCTCAAATCCCATCAAAGCAGCATCCATGCCACGCGTACACAATTACGCACTCAAAATACCATGGGCACAAGCGGAGGCGTAGCAGTGGCCCAGTCAACAGTACGGTATTGCTTCATAACCCTTCCTTTTTACCTTTAAGGTCATTGCTTTAGTGCAGCTTCTCCAGAAGAGTCGGATTGTCGGACTTACATAGGAGAGAAAACCAAGGAGGCAACAGGCTTTGCGCACAGAAGGAAATACCCAGGTGGAATCTATTTACGATCGTTATACCTACTTTATCTATCTGTACGCAGCCTGCCTCTGGATAGGGTATGTCAAATAATCCTATTTATCTCCGCTTAATGCATTCATTGTAAACATACGCCTAAACGTATTATTCATCAATGGGAGATCATATACAGTGTCGGCTTATTATTCTTATTTGAGCATTTCTCTTACAAATGTCTATTTAATTTTGCATCCATACACTTTGGTACGCTTAGTTTGCCAGGGGCTTCTTATGGCGCCCCATAATATAGTAAGAAAAGTCCGAACACTTTCAATAGTGCGGCAGCCCGAACTTATAGCATTATATGCATCAGCTTCGAATCATGTCTTGGGTCTACAGTTGGGATAGCCCGGCTCCCTTGTTTTGGTGCCTTACGTTCCGTTATATCGGCTAAGGTAGCGCAGGGAGAACTACTGCGATTGTGCCCTGGTTCTTCCGGACGAGCACCACAGTAGAGAAAGCCGAAAACTGACCGGCATGATGTGGCGAGAGCTGGTCGCTGTTCGAGAGGTCTTAAAATCCTTAAAGATTTTTCCGCTTTAGGCGATAATTCAGCTTCGTCCGATCTAGGCGTATATAGCGCCCCAATTCGGCCTTCCGGATTCTAGGGGCTTCGCCGAAATTTAAAATTGTAGACTTCTATGGCTAAGTGAAGGTTATAAAGCCGCATAGTCCGATTGCCTTGTTCGCTGTGCTGGACACCTCCTTAAGGGACCAAACATTTGGATAAAGAGTGTCCGGGTTTTCCACGAACACCCCAGTACTAGTTACATGGGGGCGGAAGCCGACGACTGGCCTACTTTCAGAATTTGATAAACAGCCGCATAGAAGGCAATATTTTAAATAACAAAAGCGCTACATAGCGCAAGTAACTTCGTCTTTAAACTACAAACATGACAGAAGTGAATTCATCAAAAATTATGACCTTGGTACATTCATCAGCCACGAGACAAGCACCCTTCATAACGCCATCATAATACTTCTCGTGAATGCGATGCGGCTTGCCCTCTGGCGGCCCGTCCTTCACCAGCTTCTCCGCATCCAGCTTGCCCCAATGCACCTTCGCACGGGCAAGGGCCCGGCGGGCACCTTCAATGCAAACGGATCGCTTGATGACTTCCAGTCGCGGACAGGCATTCACCATCCGCTTGATCAGGCCAAAGTAGCTGGTGGGCAGGGGCTCACCAGGCCACATCCGGACTATGAAATCCTTCATAGCCACTTCGGCCGCCTTGTGGAGTTCGACCAACTGCTTCAGTTGGTCACTCAGAGGTGTGTGAATGTTCGGCCCCAGCATACTGGGACCAGAACAACTTCTCCGTTGAGCTCCCCTCCCGGGCACGGTAGAACTCCGCGGCGTCTGATACGCTGCGTGGCAAATCTATGAATGCCTCTGGAGAGCTCCGGACTCGGATAAGTAAAAGAAACGCCTCCTCCACATGTTTGCTTTGCATAAAGAATTTCTTACCCGCCATTATCTTTTTGGCCTCCTGGATCTCCTGCTGTGCCTTCTCAGCTTCGGCCTTGGCATCTTTTATACTTGCAAGGGCCCTCGCAAGCTTGGCCTCTTTTGCCTTAAGCTCATGGTCCACGGGCTCGAACTTTTTGCCGAGCTCCTGGAGCTCTTCTTGTACCTCGTCCACTCGGGCTTCTTGCTTTTTGCGCTCTTTGCATTCCAAGGCCGCCTTGTGTTCGGCCTCGGACAACGCTTTCTTGAGAGACACCACTTCGGTGGTGGTCTCTGTCACGATGCTTCGTCGTTAGCATAATCAAATTTTATCTACCATTCATTATATAAGAGACGGGAATCATTCACCTTTACTCTCTTCGAGCTGCCTCCTCGTGAGGTCGAGCTCTCCTTGCGCCTGCTCCAGGTCCTGTTTCAGTCCGGCGATCTCGGCCGTACGGACCGCAATGGCAAGCAGCACAGCCTGCTTATTCAAATTCAAACTTATTGTTAAACTCCTGCGGATTATAATTGACCCTCCGTTTGGTTTTTCCTTCCGAACACCAAACAGAGTATCAGGGGCTACCACCTATCGGGTGGTAATTTCATACATTTTTACTACTTACCTCAAAACCTGTTAGGAGGCTGGTGCCGGCTTCGGTTAGTCCGCTCTTGGCGGACGAAACCTTCTGAATCACCGCACTCATGAGAGTACGGTGCTCTTCATCTATGGAGGCGCCGCGAAGTGCTTCCAGCAGACGATCCGACGCCTCGGGCGTAGCGGAAGTACTCGGCACAGACGGCTCGCCCTTCTTAACGAGGGGCTGTTTGCCTGAGTCCGGAACCACGGGAGGTTCCGGAACGGTGTTCGGCTGAGAGTCCGGCTTACTGCGGCTCTCACCAACACGATCCGCGGGGATCTTGAACCACACGTGTCCGACGTTTGGAATGCCGCCTTGGGGCGCCTGCAGATCCACCTCCCCCCGCTCGGGGAGCCTTTGTGACAACACCTCCGTGTCATCCGCAGGCCGAGGAGAAGTGGCCGTCGGGAGTGAGTTCATTACTGACTCACTCAAGGACCCATCCGAAGACGACATCTCAGGATGGGCCCTGGCCGGACTGCATACAAGTTTGGCGTTATAACAAAACTACGAAGCAAAATTACGATGGAGTGCGGATACTTACGATCTCACTAGGGGCTTCTTCCTGGGCAGCCACCCCTCCTCGCTATCGGCGGCGGGGGCGGAGTTGTCTGGAAGGGACACCTTTCCCTTCTTGGACGTCCCAGTCTCCCCCACCGGGGCGGCCTTCCTCTTTTTCTCCCTCCCAATACGGGGAGGTGGAGTTTCTTCTTGCTTCCCCCTGCCTCCGCGGGAGGAATCTGCCTCGTCGTCGTCAGACGACGAGGATATGATGGCCTTGCGCCAGGGGCCTCTCTTGGTCCCCTAGTCCGCCCTCTCAGGCCCCCCATTCTTTCCGGATGGGGCGGCCTCCTCTTCTTCTTCTCCATCCCCTTCAGGGGAGGAGTATTCCTCATCCTCTTCGGACGAGGCTTTTGGCGCAGCCTTACATCGGAGACCCTTTCGGATCCCCAGGGCCTTCTTATCGGCCTTCTTCTCCGGCCCCTTGTAGGGCACCGGGACCAGCATCTCTGTCAGGAGAGCATTAGCTAGGCTTTCTGGCAGCGGAGCCGGACAGTCAATCCGCTCCGCTGTCTCCACATAATCCTGGACAAATATACACTATCACTTAGGGCTACCCACGAATATATTGGGAAGAACCGAACTCGGTGGCATCCTGAGAACTCACCTGAATAGGATGCCATGCGGCATGGAGCCCACGGTCCTCGGATATGAGAGGAGGTACTTCGGAGGCCTTGAATAACACCTTCCACGCGTTTTTGTGCTTCATGCCATAGAGCCTCTGGAGCGTCTAGTGTTCGGTCGGGACGAATTCCCACAGATTGAATGCCCGCCTTTGGCACGGCAGAATCCGACGAACGAGCATGACCTGGATCATGTTGACAAGCTTGATGTTCTTGTCCTTCATGCCCTTGATGCAGTTTATGAGTCCGGTCAGCTCTGCAGGTTTGCCCCAGGACAGGACCTTCTGTTCCCAAGAGGTGAGCTGCATGGGGGTTCTAGATCGGAACTCGGGGGCCGCCGCCCAGTCGGCATCGCACGGCTCGATGATGTAGAACCACCCCGATTGCCACCCCTTCACGGTTTCCGCAAAGGAGCCGTCGAGCCAGGTGACGTTAGGCATCTTGCCCACCATGGCTCCTCCGCACTCCGCTTGCTGGCCGCTCACGATCTTCGGCTTCACGCAGAAGATTTGCAGCCACAAGCCGAAATGAGGCTTGATGCGGAGGAAAGCCTTGCATACGACGATGAACACTGAGATGTTGAGGACGAAGTTCGGGGCTAGATCATGGAAATCTATCCCGTAGTAGAACATGAGCCCGCGGACGAAGGGGTGGAGTGGAAACCCCAGTCCACGGACGAAGTGGGCAAGGAACACGACCCTCTCGTGGGGTCCTGGAGTTGGAATGACCTGCCCTTCGTCTAGTAGCCGGTACGCTATGTGTGCGGCCAAGTATCCAGCCGCCCGAAGACTTCCGATATTCTTCTCCTTCATGGTGGATGCCACCCATTTACCTCCTGCTCCGGACATGTTTAACTGTGCAGAGAAGACTTGGACTAGGGCGCTGGAGCTCGAGAAGGCAAGAGTGGGCAGAGGAGGAAGAAGGCATGGGTAAGAATGGGGAACTCTTATCCCTTTATAGAGGCGACGCAAGCGGTGCGCCTCCCCACTAGTCTATTGAGAATCGCTTACTTCCCAAGCGCCACAATTGATGGCACGGGGGGATTACCCATACCCGTATTGATGAGAATCTCGTGATAAGGGGACACGATCTCTGCTTCGACAAGACGTGTCAAGGAAACCGCCTCGCAATACGCGATGTGGCTGGTTGTGGAAAAACGGTTCGAGTAATAACCTGACCGTAAGGACATGTCACGTCGTTTAAAAAGGTGTCAATTGAAGTATCATTCTCTCTATGGTGGTATGTGAAGATCATTTTGCAGATCCGGACACAGCCTACGTGTTCGATAATAACCTTGGAGTATTCGGAAGGAGGAACCCGCCTTGCAATGCCGAAGACAAGACTGCGCGCTGGACTCATCGTCATTGAAGCCTAGTTCAGGGGCTACTGAGGGAGTCCTGGATTAGGGGGTATCCGGAAAGCCGGACTATATTCATCGTCCAGACTATTGAAGCGTGAAGATACAAGACTCAAGACTTCGGCCCGTGTCCGGATGGGACTCTCCTTTGCGTGGAAGACAAGTTTGGTGATTCGGATATTATATTTCGTTCCTTGTAACCGACTCCATGTAAACCCTAGCCCTCTCTGGTGTCTATATAAACCGGAGAGGATGGTCCTTAGAAGGCCGATCACAATTACAGTCATACCATCATAGGCTAGCTCTTAGGGTTTAGCCTCTATGATCTCGTGGTAGATCTACTCTTGTACTACTCATATCTTCAATATTAATCAAGCAAGAAGTAGGGTTTTACCTCCATCGAGAGGGCCCGAACCTGGGTAAACATTGTTTCCCTTGCTTCCTGTTACCATCAGCCTAAGAGGCACAGATCGGGACCCCTTACCCGAGATCCGCCGGTTTTGACACCGACAATCACCCTCATTTATATTGATGGGCACGAGATCACATTTGTGGAAATTAATTCTCACACCAGATAATTGTTCAAAACAGGAAAGTAACCATTTAGGGTTTCTGGCGTGAGAATCGTTATTACTAAGGAAAAGCAAAGTGTCATCAGCGTATTGCATACTAATGACACCAGCTGGATTGGAGCTAGGGAAAAGCCCCTCCGGAATATTATTCCTGGAAGCTTTTACTAGAATTCTAGTAAAGACATCAGCCACCAGGTTAAAAAGCAGCGGGGAATAAGGGTCCCCTTGTCTCACTCCCTTACCAGAAATAAAGAAATCACTGTTCCTATTATTTATATTAACTCAAACAGAGCCTTTGTAAAGAAGGGATCTAACTTTCCTCATCCAATTCGAACTAAAACCTCTCTTATGCATCATGTCCATCAGAAATTCTCTATTGATCATGTCATAAGCTTTCTCATAATCTAATTTAAACACAAAACCAGATTGTTTATTGGAGTGAACAGAATGAATAATCTCATGTCCTATGATAATGCTCTCAGCTATAAATCTGCCTTTTATAAAGGTTGTCTGGTTCAGAGAGATTAGATCTTTGCAGATAGGGCCAAACTTATTAGTGGCACATTTAGCAAAAACTTTAAAGCTGCAGTTGATCATAGCAAGAGGCCTAAAATTTTCCATTCTAGTGGCATCAGCCTCTTTAAGGACTAAAGTAAGTAGGGAAAAGTTAAGTCTATATAGGTCTAGATCACCTTTTTCCCAATCATGAAACAGAGCAATTAAGTCACCTTTTATAAGGTCCCAAAATTGTTGATAAAATAAGAAAGGAAAGCCATCTGGGCCAGGAGCTCCTTCAGCATATGAGCCAAATACATCATCCTTAATTTCTTTTTCAGAGAAGGGGGTGTCAAGAATGCAATTATGTGCATTAGTTACCTTCTCTCCATCTTCCCAAAAGTCATCTTTTAAGTTGATGTTAATTTTATCTTGGAAACCAAAAGGGGTTTTGTAGTAATTCATAGAAACACTCATGATACCTTCAGGGTCAGTTACAGTACCTTCATTTCCTTCAAGTGCCATGATTTGCTTCTTTCTCCTCTTTTGGTTAGCTACAGCTTTAAAGTAGCCAGCATTCAATTCTCCTTCTAGAATGTCTTTTTCTCTGGATCTTTGCCTGGCCTTGATTTCTTCTTTCCTCCAGATTTCCTCCAGATCCCCTGCAATTTTTTTGATCCTTCTGTTAGTATTAGGAGAATGAGGATTGGATTCAGGAAAAATATCTAGACAATTATATTCAGCCACCAGGGCTTGTTTGTTCCTGTTCTGTTCAGACTCATAATTGGCCATCCACCCTTTAATGGCTTTTCTGGAGTTTCTGATCTTGAACTGCCAGACATCTACTGCCTTTTTGAAGGGGCATTTAGCAGTCCAAGCCTTGAACACAACATCTCTAAACCCTTCTACTTCCAAGCACCACTTCTCAAACCTAAAGTGCTTGTCTTTGGGAATGGATAAACCACAGGTATTAATCACAAGAGGAGTGCGATCACTCCCTAATCTAGGCAGTGCTTTAAGGAGCACACCAGGGAAAGTAGAGGCCCAATCAGTGGACATAAACACTCTATCTATAGTAGCCATCACTAAATTGTCCTGGTTATTGCCCCATGTGTACTTTCTCCCATTTATCTTTAGCTCCAAGAGAATAAATCTATTAATCCAGTCATTAAAGAGGTCAGCCCAGTGTTGATTAATAACACCAGTGCTTTTCTCATCAGCTTCTCTAATAAGATTGAAATCACCTCCAACTAGGGTGGGCCCTGACCAGTTAGTTAGTAGGGAGTGAAGTTCATTGATAAAATCCATTTTAAACTGGTCGTAGGCAGAACCATAAACAGTAATAAGTCTCCAAATAGAGAGATCATGTTTATTCTTAAGCAAGCAAGAAATACTAAAATTATGTATATCACATAGGACTATTTCAAACAGATCCACCTTACATCCAATTAAAATCCCCCCTGTAGTGTTAATTGCAGGGAGCCATTTCCATTGGAAGTCAGATCTAGGATCAAAAGCTTAAAGCTGGAGAAGAGTAAACACTTCTTTCTTGGATTCAGAAATACAAATAAAGTCAGGACTATTGGCTCTAATGAGCTCTTTCAGTTTATCAACTTTATTGGGGCCGTTTAACCCTCTAATGTTCCAAAAGATACCTAACATTTATTATTAAAATCAATTTTCCTTCTCCCTTTACAAGAGTGGGATTTCCTATTGACCGCAATCCAAGGAGAGTCTGAAGTAGGGAGTACATTCATATGTGTCCCTATTTCTAGCTCAATATCATTTCCTGGATTGTCAATATCAACACTAAATTCCTCACTAGTAATATCTATACTAGTAGGAAGAAAAATAGCAGGATTTTCAGAATTAAATTTAGCAAGTCTGTCTAACTCAATCTGCTTAATATTGTTAATGTTGTCTCTAATATTATCTCTGCTATTGCCCAAATTAATACCTGAGCACTCTGTAGTTTTAATAAGTAGAGAATCATCAAGGCAAGCAAAAGAGTTATGAGTACCTTTTCTAATAATAGGTTTTTCCAGGTTTTTAATTTGCTTCAATTCCTGGGCTTTTTGAAGAGCTGGTATGTTATCTTTCTTGGTCCTGGTAATAGTCCTGGAGGCCACCACAGGCCCCCACTTATGCTAAGTGTTAGTGCACTTCTAGGAAATAGGCTTGTCAACAACAGCTTCAAATTGATTCAGGAGAGGGGTGCCCATGGAATCATTATGTCTCTTTTTCACTACCTCAAGGTAGCTTTTGGTCATAGGTGCACCCAGGAAATTGGAGGAGACTACCTTTTCTTCATTATCTCTGGGAGCAGGTGTAGAGCACTTCTGCATAGTCCTGGCTCCATTGGACCCAATGTTTTGCTGTATGTTTTTTGTAATCTTGTTGCTATTTCCAGTATCCATATCTTCTCCAAGTAGATCATCTCCACTTGAATCAAATTCTTCCTCAGTGTGCTTGTTTTGGGACGGATGGTTATTATTAGGTCCTGAGGGATTATCTGACTCATGACCACTAACAACCTTTGATTCCACAGTAAACTGCAGCAAATGCAGCTCATCATGTATCTCCACCATTCTGTCTCTTGGAATCTTAGCAGAGTCTCTCACAGCTACCTGAATCCTCACCTTCTCATAGAAGCTCCTGAAGATAGTGTGCCAATCAACATTGACAAGGACTGCCAGCATAGTAGAAATTTGAGCTATAATGTTCCAGGATATCCATTTAGGAGGCAGCCCTTCAATCACAATCCAAGTTTCCTCCAAAGTGTCACATGCTGGCATTTCCCCATTCCAGTCACTGAAAGAAGTAGTTACACCTTCTTTCATCAAATTGATGGAAGGGTATTCTACCAAATCTTTGATCTTCTTGTTAGGAGGAAACCTGACAATAATTTTTTTCCATCATATCTTCTGATTTGCCAGGGCTAGTTGGTTTTCCACATATCAGAGAAGTAAAGGCCCAGCTCTTTCTCAGTGATCTCACCTTTCTCAATTAAAACTAGTCCAACATTTCCAAAGTTTAGCCACTCACAGTTCTCCTTGCCACCTGTCTCAATATGGAAAAAATCTGAACCATTATTAGCACTCCCCCAGTACATAGCAGCAGGGTAGGGTTTGTACCAAGTAGGGCATATATCCATGTGGTGGTTAGGAGTCTTGCAGATGAAACACACTTTTGTTATGGAACACATGCCCACAAAGTGACCTGGGAGACCACAGTTGTGACAGATCGCCCCGATGAAATTAAGATCGACATTGAAGGAGGAGGATTCATCACTAGCAGTAGTGGCAGCTGCCTGCTTAGTCTTTTGGTTCTTCTTCTTCTTGTTCTTGCTAGACTCTGCTTGGCTGTTTTGCACACTTCCTCTAGTAGATGACCCACTCCCTCCAAACTGAACCTGCTGCATCTGCGGGCTGAATTGCTGGGGAAAAACCTGAGTAGGAGGCAGGTACTGGAAGGGAAACTGCTGCTGATTCACCCATTGTGGCATCTGCTGCAACTGTTGCATCTGAGGGTTCCAGCCTCCTTGATATCCAAACATCTGCCCTCCTGCCTGCATCATAGCTTGAGTAGAACCAACTAGAAACGGAGGGGGTTTGGCGTAGATCGACATCTATGGAGTAGCAGCTTGAGGCGCCTGAGGAACTAGCGGTGGCACAGTAGTCCCCTCCTGTCCAACTACAAAAAAAAGACACATCCGCAACATTTTGGGTCGAAGGAATTTTTTCTGTCATACTTATGACACTTCTATGATGATAATTGTGACAAAACCCGGTATCATCATAGATGTGGTGGGCTCCTACTTCTATGACAAACAATCATGACAAAAAATGGGTTTTTCGTCCTGGGCGGGCCGGAGACACAACTGCATGATATTCTTTGGGCCGTCCATGACGAAAAAACCATGGTAGAAGCGAGGGCGAGGAAAATTTCGGGGAGTACCCGGTTACGGTGGGTGGTCGGGGGCTGAGCGATGCACATTTCTCTCGTACATGTACGTGCGTGTGTGCGAGGCATTGGGCTCTAACTGAACCCGAGCGAGGCGTCGCCTAACTGAACCCGAGCGATTGCACTATAGGCTACACATTACTAAACCCGAGTGATTCCTTCGCTACTGCTGCTAACTGAAGCCGATTGATGCTGCCTCTGGATGAACAGTGAGTGTTGCAG
>NC_041393.1:131796065-131813444 GCF_002162155.2 Triticum dicoccoides
GGGGGGTGAACAGTCAGTAGTGGGGTGGATGAGCAGACCCCGTGGCGTTGCCTCTGGATGAACAGGACCCTGATCGATCGAGCCGGTTGGGGTTCGATGAACAGGGCCCCGTGGAGGGCTGGATGAACAGGACGACCCCGTGGAGGGCTGGATGAACAATAGATGGTGGAGGAGTGGATGAACAGTAGCCCGTGGAGGGGTGATTGAACAGGAGCCCGTGGAGAGGGGTGGTTGAACAGTAGCCAGTGGAGTAGCGCACGGTGGAGGCTGGATGAACAGGAGCCCATGGATGAACAGTCGCAGGTGGAGGCTGGAGGAGGTCGACGGTGGATGAACAGTAGCTCGTGGAGGCTAGAGGAGGTCGATGATGGAGATGAACAGTATCCCGTGGAGTCCCGTTTTGCGGTACGCCACACCCCTCCCAATGAACAGGACCCCCGTTTCGACCATAGCGCTCCAACACAAGTCTGTTTCGTCCGTTTTGCGATATGCCAGACCCCTTCCGATCAACAGGACCCCGTTTCGACCGTAGGAGGTTCGTTTCCTCCGTTTTGCAGTACGCCAGACCCGTCCCGATGAACAGGATCCCGTTTCGAACGTGGCCGTCGAACACAAGGCCGTTTCCTCTGTTCTGTGGTACGCCAAGCCTAATTTCCATCGCCTGTTCCGTCCAAGCCCTCCCAATGAACACGACGACGCATTTCGTTCCGACCCAGCCGGTTGGCTCCCCATGAACACGACGACGATGCTGTTTCTCCGTTCCGACCCAGTCATGTACACAAGCCCTGGCCGTACGTATGCGCGAGTAGGCGTTCGAGACCCCGCCCGTATGTACGTACGTGGCCGTATTCTCTTTCTTGCACACTGGCCGCTGTACGTACGTGTACATGCTACGTGCGTGCCTCTACTACGACACATGCGCGCCTCTACTAAGACACATGCGTGCCTTTACATCGAACAGTATGTACATACACTTTCGCGACCAGAATGACAACGCTATGTACGCTTCGACCAGGTGGGTCCCGACTGTCAGGCACTTCCTTGCGTGCGAAGATATAGCTGGTGGGTCCCAGTAGTCAGGGGGTGTCGGTGTCAAAACTGGCGGATCTCGGGTAGGGGGTCCTGAACTGTGCGTCTAAGGCTAATGGTAACAAGAGACTGGGGACACGATGTTTACCCAGGTTCGGGCCCTCTCGACGGAGGTAATACCCTACTTCCTGCTTGATTGATCTTGATGATATGAGTATTACAAGAGTTGATCTACCACGAGACCAGAGAGGCTAAACCCTAGAAGCTAGCCTATGGTATGATTGTTGTTATGTCCTACGGACTAAATCCTCCGGTTTATATAGACACCAGAGGGGGCTAGGGTTACATAGAGTCGGTTACAGAGAAGGAGATCTATAATCCAGATCGCAAAGCTTGCCTTCCACGCCAAGGAGAGTCCCATCCGGACACGGGACGAAGTCTTCAATCTCGTATCTTCATAGTCCAACAGTCCAGCCAAAGTATATAGTCCGGCTGTCCGGATACCCCCTTATCCAGGACTCCCTCAGTAGCCCCTGAACCAGGCTTCCATGACGATGAGTCCGACGCGTAGATTGTGTCAGATTTCAGGTTCCGGCAGACCCTCTAGATTCGAACTCTAGCGTGCGCGCGGAGATTTCGCCCTCTCCCTACCTGCACCTCACCGCCTCGCTATGATCTAAGCAATCAATGGAACAACACAAGAGACACAGAGTTTATACTGGTTCAGGCCACCATTGTGGTGTAATACCCTACTCCAGTGTGTGGTGTGGTGGATTGCCTCTTGGGCTGATGATGAACAATACAAGGAAGAATAGCCTCGCGAGGGTCTGTTCTTGGCTGGTGCGATGAACTACTAGCGGGAGTTCAGTCGCTCTCTCTACTTGTTTCCTGGTGAGGATCCGATGCGATTCTCCCTTTCTCTCTCTCTCTCTCTTGGTTTCCTGGTGATGACCGGATGCCTCTACCTTGTGGTGGCTAGTCCTATTTATAGGCAAAGGCCCCGGGGCCTCTTCCCAAATATTAAGCGGGAAGGGCGCCAACAATTGGCCATTTTGAAGGGGAACATCTATTACACTTATCCTGACTAAAGTTGGTCCTCGCCTGTCAAAGGCTCTGACGATGACGCCTTCCTGGGCTCCACGATGACTTCCTTCCTGCTGTTGCGACGGTCTTGGTCTTGTTGCACCGAAATGGATGCCTTTGCTTGATGTTCTTGCCTGCGCTTACTCCCTTTGCACCAAAGAGGAAAGAAGGACACTGCGCGGGCTGGCGCCCGCCTGACGCCCTTGGTCATCATGGCTTGTGTCATGGGCACCTCGTGAGGTACCCCGCCTTGATCTCTCCGCCTCCTTGCGAGCCAGCCTGACAAGGCCGTGCCTGAGGAGGCTCCCTGTCATCCACCCCGTGAGGCTTGGCCCCTCGCAAGGGTCTTGAGCTCGTGCTGATGAAGATGGGCCATCCTGGGCCGCCCCTTGAGACACGCCGCAGGCTGCAGGCAGGCAAGTCTGGGGACCCCCGTTCCCAGAACACCGACAGTAGCCCCGGGCCCAAGGCGCGCCCGGACTTGGCTGAGCAGAGAGGCGAAGGGGCAAGTGCGAAGCGCCGCGGGCCCTAACAGCCTGCGGCCTCGGGTGCCGCGTGGCAGTTGGTTGGACGTGGGTGCCTCAGCAACTGCGTGAATCGACAAAAGAGCGGCATCTGCCTAGGCTTTGCTTCCCTTGCTTCCTCCGGTCATTGCCCAGACCCCCTTTCTTGCGCTCTTCCTTTCTGCTTTCGAAACCTTCAGATCTACCTTGACCGTGCGCCCTAGCAAGACATGGCGCCTCGCCAGACCCCGGCCGAATCTTGGTACTCGCCCGCCTTGGACTCACCGAACGTGTCAGAGGCGAGCCTTGCCCGGATGCACCGGATGGTGGCGGCGCAAGGCATCAACGGGGTGAAGGTGTTCAAGGCAGGCTCCGCTCTTCCTGAGGCCCGAGGGAGCACCTTCTATCCGCTCTTCAAAAGCGCCATTGCTGCCGGTCTGGTGCCTCCCTTTTCTGAGTTTTTCTTCTCTGTCCTCCGCTATTACGACCTGCAAGCTCTGCATCTCCATCCCCAACTCTGTTCTTCTTCTAGAAATCTTCACCTACTATTGTGAGGCTCACGTCGGAGTGCAGCCCTCAGTGGCCTTGCTGCGCCACTACTTCTCCCTCCGGCCCTCTTATGGTGCCATCTCTGCGTGCGCGAGCTTTGTCGCGTATGGCGGCTCCAACGCCATCTCAAAGCCCGGGAAGCGGATTGAGGGCTTCAGGAGCAAGTGGGTCATGGTAGATGCTCGGCGCATCCACCCTTGGCTGATTCTGCCCATGGAGCAGCCCACGAGCTCCGATGATTGGTCTCGTGCGGAACTCGTGGACCCCCGCGCGAAGCCGGTGTTGGAGAAGATGGACGCAGATCTGAGACCGGGCAACATGGCGGCAGCGAAGCTGACTGGTGCGTCGCTCCTGAGGGAGTTCCTGGAGCACCAGGTGGCCCCGCTTCGTAAGTACTCACTTCCGCTATGGAGGCCCTGCCTGAGCCCCGCGGTCTTGGCCAACGAAGACCTGGCCACGGTCCTCCAATCTTTGGTCGGAGGAGACGTGGCGAGGCTGGAGGGCGCCCCTGTAACCCTGTTTCTTCGTGATGATTGGGAGAAGGTGGTGGACTCCATGCCCGTCTTCAATGGGGAAGGGCCCGTGCCCACAGAGGCTCCCGAGGACCCGGCAACCCAGGGGACGGTGAAGTGTCCTCCGGCGACTCCAGCGAAGAGGAGGAAGAAGAGGAGCGGGAAGGTGGGCCTGACTCCAAGGCTACCGATGGGGAGTCGAGAGCGCCTCTCCCCCGGCGCAGGTCCCGCGCTCTCCGCCTCTCGCCGAGCGAAGACGAGGATGATGACGAGCGGGGCGGCGGGAGCTTGCCCTCGATCTCGAAGAAGGCCAGGTCTGGGCTGGTCCCGCTCGGGTCTGCCCCGGTTCCGAGGCGATCCACAGACGTGCCTCCTGCTTCCGAGCCTCTCGAGGCTGATCCTAGCAGCCGGCTCTCGGGCTTCAAGTATGGCCGGAGGTTGCTCGAGCTCGCGAGCGGCGACCAGTAAGTGCTCGATTCTTGTCTTGTTCCTTGCTTTGTCGTTGAGGCTTGATGTCTGTATCTCTTGGCTAGGCTGGCGCCTGCGGCAAAGAAACTGAAGGGGGCTCCTGAGGTTCCGGCTGGGGCAGCGCCTCTGCCCACAAAAGAAGGTGGTTGCAAGGCATGGGCCTCTCCTGCCCGGTCGTCCTCGCGAGGCCTGGTGGGGTTGGCTGGGGCGAGCTCAGCCCCCATGGCCCAAGTGACTCCTGAAGTATCCTTGCCTGATGCCATCGCCACAGCTGTTGGGGCGCAGCAGGTCCTGTCTCAGGATGCTGTGATTACGCTGCCGTCCTCTCCTCCTACTCCACCAACTGTTGTCTCTCCGACTCCTTCCACCGTCCTGGATCGCGCTGCTGCCGAACTGGACCGGCTGCGGCAAGATCTTCTGGGCGCCGACCCTCGCTTGGTGGCCGGGCGCTTGGAGATGGCTTCTGGCTGGATTCGCTCTGACGCTTTGATTCGAGCATCGCTGGTTCAGGCTTTGACGGCCCGCGACAAGGAGAAGCAGGCCGTCCTCGGGGCGAAGGCCACTCGAGACGCCGCCTTGGGAGAGGCGGCTGATGCCCGAGGTCGTTGCAAGGCGCTGGAGAGCGAACTACAGGGCCTGCGGGACCAGCTTGCCGAGGAGGTCCGCATCCGCCAAGATAAGGAAGAAGACATGAAGGCTCGTGAGGCGGCCATCAAGGACCAAGATGCCAAGCTTAATAAGCGCCTTGACCGCCTGAGCGCACTGGAGCAGGAGTTGGAGGCGTGGAAGGTCGAGCTGGACGGCAAGGCGCGGGTCCTTGCCGAGGACCGCGAGGCCTTCACGGAGACGGAGGTGAAGGTTCGCGGCTTGCTGAAGTCGCTCTACAACAGCGGCCTGGAAAGCCCTCTGGCCGGCACCGAGGACGGACCCGCCAAGCTTCTCCCCTTCCTGGTCCGTGCTCTTGAAGATGTCACCCTTGGCCTTGGCCCTACGGCTGAGGCCGAGGCGCGTGTCCTGTCTTCTGCAGTGCTGACGCGGGTCCTTACCCACGTCTACCTTCGCGATCCCAACGTCGACCTCGATAGCCTGCTGGAGCCAGCGAGGGGCGAGCTTGCCGTTGTCGCTGCTGAGGCCGTGAAGGGTCGTGCGGAGGCTCTGTTGTCGAAGTTCTGGGCCTTCAGCACCAAGCCGAAGCGAGGCGCTGCCGGTCCTGCGGCTCCACGAGGCGAACCCGCTCCGCACAGCTCCGCCGCCAACAAATGGCTCCGTCGTGGCTCCTGTCCTGCTTTCAGCTTCTGCAACATGCATCATGCCTCGGGGAGGCGTTTAAACTTGTGTTTGGTGTCATGATAATAGTTATGGACTGTAATATTTGCTTTTGAATTCCTTGAAATTTGTGCTCTTCCTACTTGCTTATGTTCTACGCCGGCAGAGCCCGGCCCCACGCATACCTCAGCCGCCGTTAGCCCCGACTGGAAACCAGGACGGGACCAAGGAGTGAGGGGCTACGTGACAAGTTAGGCTCCTGAGTCGCGATGCTCAGGAGTCCCCCTTGGCGCACGAATAGCAAGTTGGGAGGTGAGATGTGTGGGTGAGTCTACCATTCTACGTCTGCAGAGCCCGGCCCCGCGCATACCTCAACCACCGTTAGCCTTTCGGAACTAAGGAGTGAGGGGCTACGTGACCAGTTAGGCTCCTGAGTCGCGATGCTGAGGAGTCCCCCTTGACGCTCGAACGGCCTTCGTACCTTGGCTCCGCTCGGGGAGAGACGCGCGATGAACTAGGCCCGAGGGGCCTGGCTGGGTGGTGTACGCCTGGGCGTGACCCAGGCGCAGCCCCCGTGCCCAGCCCCCTCGCGCGGCGCTCTCGAGGGGAGGTGTTGCGATGAGGCCAGACACTGAGCTCGGGGCTCCCTGAGGTTGATGCGGCCGGGTGCCATCCTCAGTTGTTTATCACCAGCACGGAGCATAGCGCTTCCGTATGTGTACCGGCATAGCCACTCCTCGGCAGTGTCGTCAGCCAGCGCGGAGCATGGTGCTTCCACTGGTGCGTGGGAGGGGGATCCCCTCCGAGAGGAGCCCCCGGGGCGTGTACAGCCCCGCCCTGACACGTGGCCGGCACGGTAGGGCATGAGGAGGTGTATCTGGGCACCTGTGAGCCAGCGCGGGACTCACGGGGCCCTACCTCAAGGCGGGTTGCGCCTGACACTGGGCCTTAACTTGTGATGTGTTCCTGCAAATTTGGCTAGATGCCGATGCTCTATGTCCTTGGGTCCCGGCCCTCGGGCGAGTCTCAGCCGTCGCCGGTTTGCCAGGGCACGATGCCGTGGACAAAGCCAGAGGGTGAGGGCTGGAGAGCCAGTAGGAGCCCTGAGTCGCGATGCTCAGGTACCCCCCCTTTAACGCGCAAGCTTGGTTAGATGTCGACGCTCTACGTCCTCGGGTCCTGGCCCTCGAGCGAGTCTCAGTCGTCGCTGGTTTGCCAGGGCGCGATGCTGTGGACAAAGCCAGAGGGTGAGGGCTGGAGAGCCAGTAGGAGCCCTGAGTCGTGATGCTCAGGTACCGCCCCCTTTAACGCGCAAGCTTGGTTAGATGTCGACGCTCTACGTCCTCGGGTCCCGGCCCTCGAGCGAGTCTCAGCCGTCGCTGGTTTGCCAGGGCGTGATGCCGTGGACAAAGCCAGAGGGTGAGGGCTGGAGAGCCAGTAGGAGCCCTGAGTCGCGATGCTCAGGTACCCCCCTTTAACGCGCAAGCGGCCGACATGAAGGAAGAAGAGGTGCCACAGACAGGCACCAAATAAGAAGCATGATGGGTCGAATGCATGGCCCGAGAATAAACACAAGAGGGGTACACGCCGCTGGGTCTGACCCGAGCGACTTGGGGATGATGCAGCCCAAGGGGCGCCCCCAACAAGGTAAGCTAAAAACATGAGCAAAAGGGATACACGCCGCAGGGACGGACCCACGCGGCCTGAGAATGATGCAGCCCTGAGGGCGCTCCCAGCTGGAAATGAAACTTGAAAGATGTCACCTGATAGTGTTGACGACGAAGGGGTGTTGAAGTAGCGGACGTCGCGGGCTGCGGAAGCCGGTCTTCACGAGCCCCCAGGCCCAGGAGCCTCGGGAGGTTCCGGAGGTGCTGGTCGCTCCTCGTGAACCGTCTCCATCTCTGCCAGGACTGCGGAACGCCTGGCCTCCTGAGCCTCCAGGACGCTTCTCATGAGGCGCTGGCGCACAGCAGCCGCGTTCGGCAAGCCGTAGGGCATGCGAACGTAGCTGTGGGGTGGGCCTCCGCAGCGCCCCACGCGTGAGGGACGGAGGCGCTCCTGTGAGGTGGCTCGGTTGAGCCCTGGGATGTCGACGCAGACGCGTAGCCCACCATCCTCGCCTGGATGGGGAGCTGCGGCGGGTAAGCAGTGACTGCCACTCATGACTGTTGACTCCTGCAACTCCTGTGTGATCCGACTAATGAACTCCTTAGGGTTTGGCCCCCCTTGCCTTGCTTCTTCCTGAGGGAAACATGTTTTGAAATATGCCTCCATGTGGTGCCCAAGCGCCTCCCTCGTGACCTTAGCAAGGTCGGTGGCCCTCCAGGAGGGAGCCCCGAGCCTGCTTGAGGAGGGCGTCGGGCGCGCCTTCCTATGCGACAGAAGGAGGTGCCCCCTGAGCAGGCGCAGACCCTGAAGGGCCTGCCTCCTGAGGGGTCCGGCCTGGCGATGTCTTCTTCTTCTTGGGAGCGGCCTCAAGGAGCCTCCCGCTCCCGCGATCTGGGTCTTCAAGTGATGCGGCCTAAAAAGCTCGTTCCAGGGGGCATACTGCGTCTCTTTCTTCAGAAGGCACCGTGATGACTCCACCGCTTCCTGGCATCTTGAGGACGTTGTAGCCATGATGAGTCACGGCCATGAACTTGGCAAGATCTTGGTAGCCGAGGATGGCATTGTACGGCAGACGAATGTGGGCGACGTCGAAGTCGATGAGCTCGGTGCGGTAGTTGTTGCGTGCCCCGAAGGTGACAGGGAGGCGGGCCTGCCGAATTGGAACTATGGAGCCGCCAGTGACTCCGGAGAAAGGCTTGGTTGGCTGAAGCTGATCGTAAGGCACTTGGAGATTGTTGAACGTCTCTACGGACAGGACGTTGAGCCCTGCCCTGCCATCGATGAGGGTCATGGTGACTTGCACGTTGATGATGACTGGGGAGCAAAGCATTGGGAGGACTCCGGCTGTGGCCGCGCACTTGAGTTGATCCGCTGAGCTAAACGTGATGGCGCACGCCGACCACCTGAGGAGGCGCGTGGCTTCAAGCTTGGGGAGGAATGCATTCGCTTCGCGGGTGAACTGCTTGAAGATGCGTTGAGAGGCTGGGGCTTGAGCTCCGCCCAGGATGCAGGCGATCGCGCGCGGCTCCTGGAAGCCCTCAGCCCCCTCGTCCTGATGATGGTCCTCGTTTCTCCTTGGTTGCGGCGGCAGTGGAGGGAGGCCTGCATTTCCTTGCGGATGATCCTCGCAAGGCTGATCCCTCCAGTCTCCCTCGCGAGGCTGATCCTGCCAGCGATCCTCGGGAGGTCAGTCGCGCCACCCTTGGCAAGGGCCGCGGTCTTCCCAGCGTCCTGCGTTCCTTCCTCCTCCTCGGCCATAGCCACGATCGTTGTGGTCGGGGCGTCGGCCGACCCTTCCTTCTCGCACGGCTCGGAGCTCTTGGCATTCGTTGGTGTTGTGGGTGTGGAGGTCGTGGTACACATAGTACCGGCTGCCCTTGAAAGACTCGGGGGCTGATCTCTGCCCCGCTTGGTGTCTGGTTCTGCCGCGAGCACGGCAGCCCCCTTGCGCTTCACGTCCTTGCCTTGGATTTCTTCTCTTCTGGGTCTGTGGCTGGCAGCTCGAGGAGGGAAAGGCTCCCTTCCTCAGCCCTGGCGCACTTAGTTGCCAAGTTGAACAACTCCAAGGAAGTGCACAAATCTTCATGCATCGCCAACTCCTCCTTCATCTTGACGTCACGCACGCCGTCGGAGAAGGCTGAGATGATGGCCTCCTCGGTCACCTTGGGAATCTCGAGACATGCGTTGTTGAAGCACTGGATGTACTTCTGCAGGGTCTCCCTGGTTGCTGCTTGATGCGGTGCATGTCGCTCACGGTAGGTGGCCGGTCGCGAGTACCTTGGAAGTTGGCGATGAAACGGGTGCACATCTCGTCCCAGGAGGAGATCGTGCCTGGAGCCAGGTTCAGGAGCCAGGTGCGGGCCCCGTCCTTGAGCTCCATGAGAAACCAGTTCGCCATGACCTTCTCATCCCCGTTGGCGGCTTCGATGCCCAGCTCATAGAGCTGGAGGAACTCCACATGGTCGGCCGTGCCGTCGTAGCGAGGAGGCAGGTCTGGCTTGAACTTGTAGGGCCACGCAACGCTATGCAGCTCGGTGGTGAAGGCACGACAGCCTGCTGTGGCCACGGGAGGCCTCTGGTGACGAGGAGCTTGGTCTTACGGGCCCCCATGTGCTGCAGCTGGGAGCAACGCGGGGTCTTGGCGCGCTGGAACAGGGGCGTGGTCGTGACGGACCGGAGCAGGGAGCACTCGGGCAGCTTCTTGGGAGCGAGGAACCTCTTGGCAGCTCCGCTCTTGCTGCGCTGGCGCCGGACAGAGCGGGTTCCGCCCAGGGGCCACGCGCCTTGGGGCCAGGGTGCCTTCTTGAGGGGGAGGCGGCGGAGGCGCCCCCAGAGCTTCATTGCCCGCACAGGGCGAGGCGTGGTGCAGCGAGAAGGACGACGCGGGGGAGCCCCATGTGGCGCGGACGATCTCGGCGACACGGTCGAGCCACTCTTCATAGATGTCATTGACTGAGCAGTAGCGCAGGAGCTCGTTTGCCGGGATGAGCACAGCTCGAGCCTCCATGGCCGCGTGGGGTGCGCGGGACAAAGAACCAGCCGAGGCGAGTGAGGGAGTGGTAGTGCGACCGTCTCGCCTCATGGATGGATGCTGGGACGATGCTTGCTGCTCGTTCCCCGCCAGGCCGGTGGCGGCGTTGACGGCAGGCGATGGGGAATGGCGGGGGTGGCCGCCGACAGGGGCCGTCTGGGAGACACGGGAAGCGAGAGCGTCTCGGCGCTCGGCGCGGGCCCGACGAGCGTCTAACATGGCCGCAACGGTCGGTGAAGAACAGGGCAGTAGAAGACGAATTCTGGCGCACCCCTACCTGGCGCGCCAAATCTCAGATTTCGGGTTCCGGCAGACCCTCTAGATTCGAACTCTGGGGTGCGCGCGAGGATTTCGCCCTCTGCCTACCTGCACCTCACCGCCTTGCTATGATCTAAGCAATCAAAGGAACAACACATGAGACACAGAGTTTATACTGGTTCAGGCCACCATTGTGGTGTAATACCCTACTTCAGTGTGTGGTGTGGTGGATTGCCTCTTGGGCTGATGATGAACAATACAAGGAAGAACAGCCTCGCGAGGGTCTGTTCTTGGCTGGTGCGATGAACTACTAGGGGGGGGGGGTTCAGTCGCTCTCTCTACTGGTTTCCTGGTGAGGATCCTATGCGATTCTCCCTTTCTCTCTCTCTCTCTCTCTCTCTTGGTTTCCTGGTGATGACCGGATGCCTCTACCTTGTGGTGGCTAGTCCTATTTATAGGCAAAGGCCCCGGGGCCTCTTCCCAAATATTGAGCGGGAAGGGCGCCAACAATTGGCCATTTTGAAGAGGAACATCTAGTACACTTATCCTGACTAAAGTTGGTCCTCGCCTGTCAAAGGCTCTCACGATGACGCCTTCCTGGGCTCCACGATGACTTCCTTCCTGCCGTTGCGACGGTCTTGGTCTTGTTGCACCAAAATGGATGCCTTTGCTTGATGTTCTCGCCTGCGCTTGCTCCCTTTGCACCAAAGAGGAAAGAAGGACACTGCGTGGGCTGGCGCCCGCCTGGCGCCCTTGGTCGTCATGGCTTGCGTCATGGGCACCTCGTGAGGTACCCCGCCTCCTCGCGAGCCAGCCTGACGAGGGCATGCCTGAGGAGGCTCCCTGTCGTCCACCCCGCGAGGCTTGGCCCCTCGCGAGGGTCTTGAGCTCGTGCTGATGAAGATGGGCCATCCTGGGCCGCCCCTTGAGCCACGCCGCAGGCCGCAGGCAGGCAAGTATGGGGACCCCCGTTCCCAGAACGCCGACAGATTGTCTTCGGCATTGCGAGGCGGGTTCCACCTCCGAATACTCCAAGATAAATTCCGAACACAAGGACCGTGTCCGGCTCTGCAAGACAAATTTCATATACCACCGTAGAGAGAATAATAAACCACGAATCTAATCTGCTGACAACTCTTCGTAGTGTGACATCACGCCACAGCCCGGTTATTATTCGAACCTTCTTCCGCACATATTGCGAGGCGGTTTCCTTGGCACGTCTTATCAAAGCAGAGATTGTGCCCCCTTATCGCGGGGTTCTCTTCAATATGGGCGTGGATAACCCAACCGTACCACCAATTATAGTGAGTGGGGAACGAGTAGGTTCCATTAGGCAAGCGGGGAGACATAAAGTTTCATCGCCTCTATAAAGGAGAAAGGCATCTTCCTTTCTACCCACGCCTTCTTCTCCTTCTGCTCGTCGCTTTCCTTTCTCCCGAGCCCTAGCGCCCAAGCATTCATCTTCCCCACCAACAAAGGTTCTCCGAAAATGTCCGGATCCGGAGCAGGAGGCAAGTGGATAGCCTCCTCCGTCTAGGAGAAGGATATTAAAAAGCTGCGGGCGGCCGGGTATCTGGCCAGGAAACTCGGCCACCGTCTTCCAACGGCGGGACAGATTGTCCCTACTCCGGAGCCCCATGAGAGGGTCGTTTTCCTCCCCCATTTCGTCCGCGGGCTTGGGTTTCCCCTTCACCCTTTTGTTCGTGGTATCATGTATTACTATGGGATTGATTTTCACGATCTATCCCCCAATTCCTTCCTCAATATCTCGACGTTTATTGTCGTGTGCGAGGCCTTTCTCCGCATTACGCCACACACTGGGCTATGGCTGAAGATCTTCAATGTAAAGCCCAAGGTGGTGAACGCGAACATGCCGAGTGCGAAGGCGCCATGGTGAGC
The DNA here is from genome assembly GCF_002162155.2 of Triticum dicoccoides. Taxonomy (NCBI): domain Eukaryota; kingdom Viridiplantae; phylum Streptophyta; class Magnoliopsida; order Poales; family Poaceae; genus Triticum; species Triticum dicoccoides. The sequence continues at coordinate 131,808,272 of NC_041393.1, forward strand.
AGAATGCCCAAGGTCACATGGCCAACGGGTACTTTTAATGACTCTGCCAAGGAGTGGCAGCAGCAGTGGTTCTACATCACTGAGCCGCGCGACAAAAAGTGGGCCGCTGCTCCTGAGTTTCGATCTAGAGCCCCTTTACGGCTCACGTCCTGGCCCTAGAAGGGCGTGAACTGGTCGTCGTCCGACGAACTGTCAGTGATCCAGGTGCGCGTCAAAGGTATGGAAGACAAGGCCATCAGGCTTGTTGACGTAGTCCAGGTGATGCTGGTCTGCCTGATCCTTCCTTGTTAGCACAGAAGCTGTGATTTGTGGGAGTATGACCCGGCCGAGCACCAGACCCTGCGGGAGCTTTTCGGCTCCTCACACAAGGACATCTGGAAGATGCTCTTCAAGTCCGTCAAACCGTCTCCGGACTCCACCGCGGACCACAGGTACCAACTGTTCCACCCTGCAAGTCCGTTAAGTCATTATTATGTCTCGGCCATCCGCATGTTTCATTGGTATGTCCCGAGGGAGATGTTTTTCTTAATGTGCTTTTCCATGATTATCTCAGGGATGGACGAAGAAGGCGGGGCAGATTCATTGTCCGGCCACATTGCCGGAAGAACCGGCCGGACCACTTCTGATGAAGATGCTGGTCCCGGCGTCTTACGAGGCGCTGAAGAAAGAGGCCAACAAAAAGGCCAAGGAGACCAGGAGCGGTCTCCATCATCGCAGTGCCTTGGACACGAAGTCCGAAGACTCTAGTGGCCATCCCTCCTCCAAAGAGGATGAGGAGGAGGAAGAGGACGAAGAGGAGGAAGAGGACGAGGAGGAAGAAGAGCTCGAGTCCCCTACGAGGGGGAGGAAGAAAAGGACAACCTCCTCGTCCTTAGAGGCAGATTCGCCTAAGAGGGGAAGAACACTCATCCCCGAGGCGTCCACCACGGCTACCGACAGCAGCCCGGAGTGGGATCCTAGGGCCTAGCCCCTGGTAAACTCGTAAGTGCATGAAATCCGATCATATCCATGCATCCGGAATTACTAGAATGTAATATTTTGATTTGCACCATACTTTTTACAGTCCGGCGAGGTCTCCTGCCCAACAGTCCTCATTGGAGGATTTGTTGAGTTCCGATGCCTTGGAGAGCGAGACACCTCCCAGGGCCCCTTCCCCAAAGCCTGGTTGTGACACCGAGGTGTCGTCCAAAAAGGACGTGAGCCAGGGGGGCGTACCTCGGGGGCCGGACACGCTGGCGGTTCCCATGAACGTCGACGGCGGGTGCGATCTTGGATTCGGCCCACAGCCGGACACAGTTCCGGAGACCCTTGAGGCTCCGGGATCAGGCAAGCAGCCCATCTTAACTGGAGGGGGCGATCCTGCTCCACCTACGACCTTTTTCCAGCCAAAGGTGCCGGGCGGCCTGTCGACAGCGCTGGAGAGCGCTTCCATCATTGATGAACATCACGCTCTTATGGGCGCGGTGATAGAAAAGATTCAGGCCTCCGAGAGCGGACTGAATGAATCCTGCATCAGCCTTATAAAAGGCTTGGAGGTATGTTTTTATAAGACTATCATAGTATAGATAGTAGCCCCTGATACACTATTCGAAGAGGACAGGAACCAGACAGGGGATCAAATCTCCGTCCGCAGGAGACTCAGCTAATGACATATATCTATTTCTTTGTGAATCAGGCGTCTGCAGCGACTGCCTCCTCCCATACTGCGGAGGTGTCCGGACTCAAGCAGAGTCTGGAGCGGGCCGAAGAAGAACTCGGTCGGGTGAAGAAGCAGCTGGAGGACAAACAAGGTATATTGAAATCTTAGTAAGTTTTAGCACAAGTAAGTAGTTGTGTTTGACTTTAAAGCATTTATATCACGCACTCTAGGGGCAAATGCCGAAATTGAGGCGCTCAAGAAGGCTGTTGCCTTGGCCGAAAAGAAGGCAGCCGCAGAGCAAGCACTTAGCGAGAAGCATGAGGCCAGGGTTGTGGAAACTGAGTGAGAGCTTCAGGAGGCCGTGAAGAAAAGCGAGACTTTGGAGCAGAGTCTATTATTGAAAGAATCCAAGCTCGTCCAAGCTCTCCAGACCGCAAATGATGCTCGCGAGGAAGCCCAGGCTGCTCTGAAGGATATTCAGGAGGCGCGGAAGATTGAGACTGGTAAGGGTTTTTCTTATTCAAAGTGTTTTGTATGCTATCACAGGGAAGGTTCATGGTGACCCATTGAATCCTGATTTTTCCAGGGGCGTTTGCGGATCTGCCCCACAACATTTCTGATGCTGCCCAATTCTGTCGAGCTGAGAAGAAGGAAACTACGGAGAAGCTCTTCTGGTCGTAGTATTTGGCGCCGAATTATCCGGTGCCGTTTGTCGACCAGCTGAACCAACTGATCGAACTGCATCAGGCGGCCGAATTAGCTATGAAGGATTTAGTTATCCGGCTATGGCCCGCCGAGCCCATTCCAAGCAGTTTCTTTGGGCTCGTGAAGCGAATTGTGAGTGCCTGCCCTCGACTAGACATTGTTAAGCGGTCGGTTTGCATAGAAGGTGCCCGAATGGCATTTGCCCGTGCGGAAGTGCACTGGGGGAAGCTTGATGCTGAGAAGCTGATGACTGAGGGGCCGCCGGAGGGGAAGGAGCACCGCAAGCCCGAATTGTATTATGATGGTGTCTTGAAGGGGGCCCGCCTTGTGGCAGAGCAATGTGCGAAATACATTATTTTTCCCAAAAGGCAGTTGTGTTGTCCTTTGTAAGGCGGAACAGAGTCACTTATATGTATGTGCCCGTTATGTGTAAATTTTATTCCTGCCCGGCCGTTTTATATGTTAGTCTTGAGAGTTGGCCAGTCGTCGGCTTCTGCCCCCATGTATGAACTACGGGGGTGTTCGGGATACACCTGAACACTCTTTATCCCATTCTTGGGTCCGTGAAGGAGGTGTTCAGCACAGCGAACCAGGCAATCGGACTATAGGGCTTTATTACTCTCACTTAGCCATAGGAATTCGAGTATGGGAGGCGCAGCCCCTGGAGTTCGGAAGACCGCACAAGGGGCTCTAATAGCGCCTGATCGGTGGACCGATCCTTCGCACGCTGCATTTTATTATGGCATTATGCGGGATAAATCCTTAAAGATTTTACAACCTCTCGAACAGCTGACCAGCTCTCGCCTTATCATGACAGTCAGTTTTCGGCTTTCTCTACTGAGGTGTTCATCCGGAAGAACCGGGACACAATCGCAGTAGTTCTCCCAGCGCTACCTTAGCCGATGTTACGGAACGTAAGGTACCAAAACATGGGAGTCGGGTAAACCCAACCAATGACCCAAGACATGATTTGGACGTGATGCATATAATGCTATAAGTTCGGGGTGCCGAACGACCAAGAAGGTGGTCGGATTTTGTTGCCATAGTGCGGGTGCAATGAAGCCCCTGGCGTTATAAGGCATAACACGATGTTCGGATGCCGTTATGACAAAATGCCGTTGAGAAATAATAGCAGATAAGCATCAAATGACTCTGCATGTTGTATTTAAGTAATACGTCTATGCGTATGAGTACAGTGCATGTTATAAAAGAGAGGCATGACGGCAGAACCTGTTGGGACCGGGCGGTAGGGAGCTGTGCGCGGGTCCGGAGTAATATCCGAATTGTATTCGGGTGGGGTGAAGGTTCCCCCTGTGTGCGTCCGAGCTGATTCCAAGTCGCCGGTCCAGTTATGCGCAAAGGTGAACCTGCAATAATGCTAAAGGCATGCGTGAGCAGCGGCTGAGCCGTGGGATGTGGCCCGTCCAGCTTATGCCGGAGGATCTGTATGAACCATGAACAGGCTGGGATATGATGAGGTAGTTCGGACTCTTTTATCGGTGTCCGGGAGTTCCGCTGTCGAATCAAGGTTCGATTGAAAAAACCGTGACTCACTGCTTCTGTTAATAAAATGGCCGAATACTCTTCGGCGCCGAGGCGAAGCTCGGTCTTGCCCGCGATTGTGACCACATCACGTGGGTCTGGTTTTTTAAGACTGTCGTGGGCATTGGGTGATAATGCATCGAGTCACAGTGTATCATGGTGGTGCTGAATAGCTACTGGCTAAAGGTGTAATGCCGAAAGTTAGTACTTTGGTATGGCAATTTTTTGGCGATCCGAAGACCATCTCCAGAGTGGCGGGGCCTAAGTGGCCTTCGCGCCTAGTTATGACACTCCAAAATGAGTTTTTTAGTGGGTCTGATCCTCGAGTGATCGATCCTTAGGCTTGATAATCTGCGCTTCTTGCCCTAGGACCTCTTCATGCTGTTTCCAGCATCGGCCTGCCAATCTGTTTAAAGACTTAGCATTCTCTATTGGTATGATTGGCTGCCGCTCCTGGGGTACCATGAATTTGACATGGGCGGTCAAGTATGCGGTTCAGGCTGGAGGGGCCTGAATTATGATTTTGAAGTCTCTTCTCCCGATGAACGAGTTGAGGACTACGGGCTCCTGTGTTGACTGTCGTTTCCTGGGCATCATTCTTTGCCTTGGGACGCTTATATTTGTGGCACCAAGGTTTGCGAACTCTATTTTCGGCTGCTATTTGCCCAGGGTGCTTGCTATGTTGCTGTTTGGTGTGTAATGCTGGTCTTGCGCGTAGCCCCTTGCCGCAGTGTGCTGTCGGCGGGGTGTAGGCATGCATTTGGTTTTTAGTGCCACCTCCTCGAATTGAGGTAGTAGCCTGCGCTTTGGGTAGTATTTTGTTCGGCGCTCGAGTCCGTATTCCTCGGCTGCCCGAGCCTTAGTCCGTCTGTCTGCGAGCAGATCTTGATCAGCTTGGAGCTGCTGCTGCTTCTTTTTCAGGCTTCTTGCAGTGGCTATAAGTTGATGCTTGAGACACTCCTGCTCTATGGGATCCTCCGATATGCCGAATTTATTGTCGCCGAGGCTCACCTTGTCTTCGGAAGGAGGCATATAGTTATCGTCCTCCAAGTATCCGTCCGTCTCCTGTTCATCTGGGCTGACCTGCCCGTGTTCTTGTTCGGCCTGCTCGAAGGTAGGCTGATCAGGATTGTATCCCTCTTCGAGGCCATCTGGATTATTTTCTTCAGTGCCGGTATTGCTGTGGCGGGGCTTGGAGCGGCGCCGATGACGCCCATGCTTTGATTTCTTCCCCGAGGGGTTATCTCCTATTGCCTCATCGCCATTGTTTTCTTTGGGAGTATCCAC
>NC_041393.1:131813613-131813929 GCF_002162155.2 Triticum dicoccoides
TTATGCATCTTTCACTTGATCTCCTCTATCTCCACTCTACTTCATTCCATGTATTGGCTAGTTTTCGTCCACAAATAGCCCATTTTCTGTGGAATATATATATATATATATATATATATATATATATATATATATATATATATATATATATATATATATATATATATATATATATATATATATATATATATATTTTAAAAATGGATATTTGAAATTATTTGCATTCATTATTCATTAGTAGCTATATTGAAGCAAATATCTCGATTTAAACTCAGGTTAGAGGAGTGTAAAAATAAGACTCATCAACTCCTCTCAT
>NC_041393.1:131813939-131860568 GCF_002162155.2 Triticum dicoccoides
TACGAAGAGGCGGCTGTCCGGCGCCCAGTGGGCGGTGGTTCTTGTTCTTCTCCTGCATCGTCGTCTATACCGTCGATGTCTTCGGAGTCGAAGTTAAGCACGTCGGTCAAATCATCGACCGTGGCTATTAAGTGGGTGGTGGGTGGATAATGAATTTCTTGGTCGCCAACTTCCCACTCGAGTCGAACATAGTTCGGCCAGGAGTATCCTGACAGAGAGAGAGACCTTAATAAATCTAGCACGTCTCCAAAGGGTGAGTGCTGAAAGATATCCGCGGCGGTGAACTCCATAACTGGAGCCCAATTAGATTCGATGGGCACGGATGCGCGCGGTCCGGAACACACGGCCGGAGACAAGTCCGGGGGTCCGGAGATACAGATTCCTTTAGGGGAGAAGTCTGTGTTCGGCTCCAACTCCGATGAGTGTGCAGCCTCCGGGGCTGGGTCCATCCACCCGTCCTCGGAAAGCACGACCTGCTCTGGAACAAATTCTGGAGCCGCAGCAGGGGCGATGTTCTGAATACCGTCCGACGGCGGATCTAGGTCATGCACGTCGTGATCGTTCGACGCTCCTGACATGGGCCCGAATACGTCAAAGATCAAGTCTCCACGGATGTCGCCAGTGTAGTTTAGGTTTCCAAGCCTGACCTGATGGCCCGGGTGTAGCTATCGACCTGCTCCAGATGGCCAAGCGAGTTGGCCCATAGTGCGAAGCCGCCGAACACGAAGATCTGTCCGGGGAGAAAAGTCTCACCCAGAACGACGTTGTTGAAGGTTGGAGAAGCCATTAAGCATTACATCGATGACATAGAGGAACTCTCAATGAAAGCACCAATGTCGGTGTCAAAACCGGCGGATCTCGGGTAGGGGGTCCCGAACTGTGCGTCTAAGGCTAACGGTAACAAGAGACTGGGGACATGATGTTTACCCTGGTTCGGGCCATCTCGATGGAGGTAATACCCTACTTCCTGCTTGATTGATCTTGATGATATGAGTATTACAAGAGTTGATCTACCACGAGATCAGAGAGGCTAAACCCTGGAAGCTAGCCTATGGTATGATTGTTGTTATGTCCTACGAACTAAACCCTCCGGTTTATATAGACACCGGAGGGGGCTAGGGTTACACAGAGTCGGTTACAGAGACGGAGATCTATAATCCGGATCGCCAAGCTTGCCTTCCACGCCAAGGAGAGTCCCATCCGGACACGGGACAAAGTCTTCAATCTTGTATCTTCATAGTCCAACAGTCCGGATACCCCCTTATCTAGGACTCCCTCAGGGGGCGAATCATTTTTTCTCGGATGCACTTCCTTGCGTGCGAAGATGTAGTTGGTGGGTCCCAGCAGTTAGGGGGAAACATTTTTTCGCAAAATATGGTGGCCCGTCCGGTGGGTCCCTGCTGTTAGGTGGAGGAATAATTATTTTGCACGTAATAAGGAGGCACTTCCTTGCTGCGGCCGTGGACCCAGCTGTCAGCCTCTCCACGTACAGTCCACTTCAGATGCATGTCGGTCGTTGACCACGTTGACCAGGCCACGCTGAGAGAACCAGTGCAGTGGACGACGGCGAGGCCTAGGAAGGGAACAAGACGGAGGCAGGGAAGACTCGGCAGTTGTTTCCCACGCGGAGGGGAGTACGATTGTACGAGGGTTTACTGGTTCGTCTGCCGTCGCCGAAGAATAACAACACGTGTGGGTCAGTAGAGGGATGGCTAGGCCAACGATGGGAGTACGGTGGGGTGGTGAGGCCTACGCGACAGCACAGCCGGCCGCGGGGAGGAGGGAGTAGGCAGTCCCGCCGGTGCTTGATTTAGCGTCTGGAGCAGGAAAAGCATAGATTAAAGAAGCACGACGGCCGTTGGATGGAAATCCAAGAGCCACTACTTGTGCGTCAACCTTTTTTGTAGGAAAGCCTCAAATCTGTGGAAAATAGCATACAACCCATCTGCCATTATTTCTAATAATTTATAGCCCATTTGCTAATTCTTAAGGTTTTTTGGAGCCCATATTTTTTTTAGCATTACAGCCCATATTCTGGCCATAGTTAAAAAATTATACGAAATTCTGCATATTTCGATGTGGTCCGAACTGTTTTTAATCCCGAAATTTTGAGTCGCATTCAAATTGATTTTAAAAATAAATGTATATCAATATAAAATCCAACAAATTGTCCACGCATAAAAATCAATTCAATTAAAAATCTCAAAATAAAAAAAGGAAATTTGAAACTAATTGCGGGTTTGATGTGTTTTAAAAATGTACAACCCATTTCTCATGACTGATAGGCCATTTTCTCGGCCAGCCGAATGAAGCTCTCCTCGTCTTGAAAGATTTGCAGCCCAACATGCTTGACAAAGCGACTTACTTGGCAAATCACAAAAAAACTAGGCTGTGGTCGTGGACCCAACTGCAGCCATGGACCCAGCTGTCAGCCTCTCCATGTACAATACTCTTACGATGGAAGTCGGTTGTTGACCACATTGACCACGCCGCGCCGAGAGCACCAAAGCGGTGGACGACGACGAGGCCTAGGAAGAGGAAGACGCGGAGCCAGAAAAGACGCGATAGTGGATGCCCACGCAGAGAGGGGTACGAGGGTTCACTGGTTCGGCTGCGGCGTGAGGCTGCCGTCACCGCAGAATAACAGGGGGTGTGGGTGAGTAGAGGGATGCCCTGGGCCAGCGGTGGGAGTAGTAGGGGGCGGTGAGGCCTCCACGGCATCACAGCCGACCATGAGAGGCAGGAGCACGCGGCACGACTGGCGCTGCTTTAGGCGGCTGGAGCAAGAAGACCAGATGTTGAAGAAGCACTATGGCCGTTGGATGGACATCGTACGGTCACTGGAGCTAGAATCGTTCATATTGACTAAGTTGACAAAGCCCTCCGTCCCCATCAACTTAGTAGGCCCACAAGTCAGCCACCCACTATGGTGGGTCCCCTCGAGCAGGGGGTATTCATTTTTTTTGTGCGTAATAAGGAGGCACTTCCTTGCGTGCGAAGATATAGCTGGTCGGTCCGACCTATCAGCGGGGGGAACGTTTTTTTCGCGGAATATAGAAGCCCTTCCCACGTAAAGTCCACGTACAGTGTGTAATAAGGAGGAACTTTCCTTGCCTGTCACCATGGACCTCGTGGGTCCCAACCGTCAGGCTCTCCACGTACAGTCCTCTTCCGATTACTCTTGTATGTTGACCACGCCGCGCCAGGCGCACCGAGGCGGTGGACGACGGCAAGGCCCCAGACTGGAACGACCCAGAGATGGGGAAGACACGGCAGTGGAGTTGCAGACGGAGAGGGGTGGGAAACTTGACTGGTTCGGGTGCGGGGTGGGCCTACACTCGGCAGAGAATAACAGGAGGTGCGGAGTGGAGGGATGGCCTGGCCGTCGGCGGGGTAGCATTTCACTGAGGAGCGCAAAACAACGCCGCTGGACGCCGAAGGCTGGAGCAGGCGGTCCCGGCAGCGCTGGGGGAAGAAGACGAGAGATTGAAGAAGAATGTCGGTCGTTGGATGTAAATCCAACGCCTTCTTAGGCTACGACCTACTGGCCCACATGTCAGCCAGTCCATTTGTTGTTTTTGTCCATTTGGTGGGCTGGGTGAAACAATGATGTAGCATCTATGCAGCCCATTTATATATGGTAGAATTTAAATCCCATTTCATTTTTCTCGAAATCCACGGACTTGCTGGGCCGGGTGAAAATATCATGTTGGGCTAGACGAAGAAATGTTATAAAAACATAAATACATGATTGCACGTCTATTACTGCATTGGTCAGTAAAATCTTTGCAAGCTTATGTACGCAATCACTAGGAGTTAACTTGCCAAGTTATATATAAACAATTATTATTATTATTTTGTAAGAACTTTCAACTTACGAAATAAAATATCATTTAAATTTGATGAGTTAATAGTACGTGGGGTGTTATTATTGTTTAGGCTATACGTGAGACAGTTGAGTTGGTTCTAGGGAAAAGTACTGGGAGAAAACTCAGTTTATATTGAAAAAGAAAGTGGGAGAAAATTCAGAGACCTGCTGGGTCCACCTGAGGAGGGGAATATGTTGGGAGGAAGGAGATTCAAAGCACGGCAGCCGAGTGAATTGGTTTTTTTAACGGACAAGTGAACTAGTTACATACATAAGCAAATAGCCACTAACAAAAGCAGTCAGGTTAATGGGTTCTTAAAAGAAATATTTCGGACAAAACAGATAATTACGACACATAGGCTAATGCATGAAACACTCAGATGATAAAGGTGCTTATAAACAGATAAAGTACAACATCTAGACCTTCCTGGCACGCTTGATCGTGACGCTGCGGCTGTCCGTGTACTCGTCAGTTACACGAAGCAGACACGCCCTCATGTCCAATATCTTCCTGTACATGTCTTAGCATGCGTATGCGTCCTTGGCCGCATAGGTTATGTAGGCTAGATTCAAAGGTACCTCCCACTTGTTCAGGTCCTTGGTATCGTTGTCTTCTTTCATGTCATCGTATCAGGGATCGATGATGGTCTCGGCGAGGTCAACCACAGAGTCCTTCTCCTGCCCATTGCTGATGATCTTGTATTGCTTCTGGATGTCGACAAGCTTGTTGCACCAGATGGCCAAATCTTCGCGTTCTTCCTTCTCTCCACCGTAGAGAAGGTGCAGTCGGCGCTGCCGATGAAACGGGCGAATGCTCCAGAACCTCTGATGGCCCTACAGAAGTGGTAGATGAGAACCTCATCCCGCACACATACCTGGGTGACGGCGATCTGGTGGTCCCTGTCAGGAGACGAATGGATGGGCACAAGGTCTAGTCCTACAACCTTGTGCTTTCTCGTCCTGTAGGTACTGCTTGAACTTGGCGAGGCAGAGCTTCACCGAGTCCGGATCGTTGGTGTACATTACATTCAACTTTGTGCAGCCATAGGACTGAATGGCGAACTCAAAGGGGAACTCCTTGCTGAAGTCCATATCTAGCAGGGTCACCCCTCGGATTGCCATTGGAGTCTCTTCAAGTGAACGAGTGTGTAGGCTGCGGCAGCAGTTCGTTTTTCAGCTCTTAGGGAACTGGATTCAACAGTAAACTGAGTGTGTACAGGCGACAACAGTTACTACCCCTCCCTCGTCCGCTGCACGCCCGGCAGAAGATGCACCCTAAACGCCTCCATTAACAAACCTACTCCGGCCACACGTCCGTTCACGAGCAGGTCTGTATTGGTACTGTAATAACAGGAGTTAGTGGTCACTTTACTTAAATTTAATTAGCTTTAATAGCAATTTATACTTAAAACAAGCAATGCTTGTGTCACATCCCTAGTTCTGGCCTGACCTATGCTTGCTTCCATGTGTGCATCATGTTTAAATTCAAATGAAATTTGAATTGAGGAATTTTCCAAAAGCCTCAGGAAACCTCTAAAAATAACCAACATTTAAATCTTCTCAAATGAGTCCAAGAAAATGTTCCTGTTATTCCATGGAAATATTGGTAAGAGGTAAAATTTAAACCAATATTTTTGGAGTCACAGAGATATTTATTTTGGCCATTTGAATTAATCCAATAACTATTTGCTTTGGATTTATATTTAATATATATTAAATATGACTCCAATAATTCTGGAAGTTTGTGAGTGGCTTTGTATATATTTTAGCAGTCACATAAAAACCTACAGAATTTATTTAAATGATTTAGTTGCGAAACTAAATCAAAACAGAGGAAGAAAAAAATAGAAAACAATAAGTAAAAGGAAGAGCAGAAGAACTACCTGGCGCTCACCTCTCAGCCCACCTGGCCCAACTCCAGCTGGCGGCCCAGCCCGCCACCGCTACCCCCTTGTCATCTTCCTCCTCTGCCAGGAGGACGAACAGGTGCGTGGCGGGCGCCGACGCTGCCTCGGCCACCTCCTGCTTCCCCGGCCACCTCCTGCTTCCCCGGCCCCTCCTAGACGATGCCACGGAGCGCCACGCAGCCCCTGGCTCCCTCTCTTACTCTCCTCGCTCCTCCCCCCTCCTCTGTTTCTCGCACGCAGCCACCGAGCGGAGCTCGTCGCCGCCGTCCACTGCCACCACGGCCACCGCCCCCCCTCACCTTGCCGATGCATCCAGAAGCACCGCCGTCCTCTCCTGAATCGTATACCCCAACCAGTTCGACCACGGGAGCCCTGCAGCGTCGTCCTCGAGCTCGTCTTCAACCCCCGGCAGCCAGCAACCTCATCATCGATTCGCCGCCGTCCGTGCGTCCTCGAGCCCCTGGGCTACCCTGCCACCTCCCTGTGAGCTCCCGGTCACCTTCCCCCTTACCCCGTGGTCTATCTCTCTCCGTAGACGCCGATTCGAAGACGACCAAAGCTCGCCGCCGCCATGCCTCCTCGCCGTCGTGGGTTGAGCGCGAACCACCCACGCTTGTGCACTCAAACGTGCTCATGGTGCCCCCAGGAGGCCAACTCAGTCGCTAGCCGGCCCCCTAGTGCATCACAGCCTCGTGCCCGCATGTTCCTGAACTCCGGCGCCGCCGCGAGCTCACTTCCGGCGAGCTCCGGCCACCCCAGCCGTGGCCACAGCCACCGCTGGATGCGCCGCGTCGCGGACGTTCCAACGAGCCAATCCGCGCGCCAAACCATCGCCCCTAGCTCAAATCCGAGCTGCGCCGCCGTGCGGAATGGTCGCCGCCGGCGATACTCCGGCGACTGCCGATGTGGCATGCTTAATTAGTGTTAATGATCCAACTAATTAACCCCTAGAGCCACTGACAGCTGGGCCCCACGGCCTAACTAACCGGCTAACTAAAATAGATTAGGTTTAATCTAATTGCAGTGGCCCCACGCATCAGTTTTGACCGTGCTGACGTGGCCGTTGACTGGGCCCACATGTCAGCGACACAAACCAGTCTGAGACACTGACGTGTGGACCCCACTGGCCAGGTTTGACCTGGACCAGCCCCGTTGACCACTGACGTCACCCTGACGCACTGCTGATGCAATAATTCATTTTCTGGATTTATTCTTTTATAGGAAATTCCAGAAAATGCCCTAAACTTCTAAAAATCATATAAAATCAACCGTAACTCCAAATGAGATAAATTATATATGAAAAATGATCAGAAAAATCCAATCTATCCATCTGTACCATTTTCATGCATGTTAGAACAACTTATGACTACTTTTTAGGACAATTCAATTAAATGGCATGTAATAAATCACATATGGAGTTTGAATTTGAATCTTTGATTCAAACCAACTTCATTTAACTTGTTGCTAGTTGCATTAGCTCAAACCACAGCATATTGCCATGTCACATTCATGCATCATATTGTTGCATTGCATTGATTGTGTTCTCCCTTGTTTGCTGGTATTTGTCCCCTCTCAGTAGACGACGTTCCGACGATGAGTTCGATGACACCGATGAAGAACTATTATTATCTTCAGAAGTGCCAAGCAAGCAAAACCCCCTTGTTCATTCCGATACAATCCTACTCTCTGGATCCTTCTCTCTTTTACTGCATTAGGACAACACCGACATATTTGTTACTTGCTGCGGTAGCTGAACCCCTTATCCTCTGCATGACCTGTCATTGCCACAGTAAATAGATGAAACCCACTAGCATGAGTAGGAGTTGTTTGAGCCCTGATGTGCCTACTCATTCATGTTTTGTTTGTCATGCCTGCTACTGCTTAGAGTTGAGTCAGGTCTAATTCATCGGGGATGAATTGGAATGTGGTGAACATGTCCTACTGTTGAGAGCTAAGTGTGTGAACACGATTTGGTAAAGGTAGCAGTGAGAGGCCATGTAGGAGTACATGGTGGGTTGTCTCATTGCAGCCGTCCTCAGGAACTGAGTTCTGTGTTTGTGATCCATGAACAGTTACTACCACACATTGGGCTCCGGGCGCTCCAAGCTCTCTCGACTTATTAATCAACCTGATCTCTGTCCAGTTGTTGCAACTAGTTTCTGGTGTTTGTAGGTTGTGTTAGTAGTCTACCAAGTGGCACCCGGTACAGGTGGGCTTGGGACAGACTAGGCACAGTGGCATGGTGTACCAAGTGGCACCCGGATGGTGGGCTTGGGAACCCTACTCACATCGTTTGGGGCCGTGAGCGACACCCCGGCCGGATCTCCTTGCGGATGGAACCCGAATAGGCGATAAACCTGGACAAGAGACTTGTGTGGTTAGTCAGGTCATGGCCGACACCCTCGCTGGGCTTCCGCTTGAAGGTTGCCGAGTACATGTTGTGTAAACGGCGGTAAGTGGTGAGAGCGTGTGTGAAGAAGTACACCCCTGCAGGGTTAATATGATCTATTTGAATAGCCGTGTCCGCGGTAAAGGACTTCTGGGTTGCCTGTACAGTTCATAGACAAGTGAAGGTGGATACTCTAAAATACGCAAGATAAGCGTGAGTGCTATGGATGGCGTTCTTGTAGGGAGACGGGAGCGGATCCATAGTGGTGTATTGATATGGTGAATATGTGGACTCGTGTGCGCCACCTCAAAAGAGTTGCTTGCAGTCGTAGTTTAGGATAGCCACCGAGTCAAAGCTGGCTTGCTGCAGTTAAACCCCACCATCCCCATTGTTGATAATGATGCATATGTAGTTAGTTCTGATGTAAGTCTTGCTGGATACATTTGTACTCACGTTGCTTAATTTATGTTTTTGCAGAGAGACTTCAGTCTCACTAGTAGTTCCACGTGGACTTCGACGTTTAGCTTGTTACCTCAGCTACGATCTTGTGCCCTCGGCAGGATCTGGTAGATAGTCAGGCTTCTCAGCCTCTTTCATTTGTAGATGTCTGTACTCAGACATATTAGCTTCCGTTTGTGTTTTGACTTGTATGCTCTGAATGTTGGGTCATGAGACCTATGTTTGTAATATCTCGCTCCCCGGAGCCTATTGAATAAAATACTTGAGTCGTAGAGTCATGTTGTGATGCCATGTTGTATTTGCACATATCGAGCATATTGTGTGTATGATATTGAAATGCTTGGTATGTGTGGGATCTGACTATCTAGTTGTTTATCTTTAGTAGCCTCTCTTACCGGGAAATGTCTCCTAGTGTTTCCACCGAGCCATGGTAGCTTGCTACTACTCCGGAACACTTAGGCTGGCCGGCATGTGTCCTTCTTTGTTCCTGTGTCTGTCCCTTCGGGGAAATGTCACGCGATGAATACCGGAGTCCTGTTAGCCCGTTACAACCCGGTTCACCGGAGTCCTGCTAGCCCAGTGCTACAGCCTGGATTCACTCGCTGATGACCGACACGTTCGATGCTGGGTCATGGATGCCTGTCCCTGTAAGTTTGTGCCACTTTGGGTTTACGACTAGCCATGTCAGCCCGGGCTCCTTATCATATGGATGCTAGCGACACTATCATATACGTGTGCCAAAAGGCGCAAACGGTCCCGGGCAAAGGTAAGGCGACACCCGTGGGGATACCGTGCGTGAGGCCACAAAGTGATATGATGTGTTACATGCTAGATCGATGTGGTATTGAGTCGGGGTCCTGACAGCTTTGGTATCAGAGCTTGACTGCCTGTAGGATTACCAAGCCAAACTGGTCGAAGTTGAGTCTAGAAATGCTTTAGTTATATAAGGGAATTGATTGTGGGATGGAATGTAAGGCTCTTTTTACTCCTTATACCTTATGCCCTTCTGATCTGAGTCATCTTATCTTTCCTACGGGGTTAAGGAACTAGGTCTTCTCATCTATCTATCAGGATGACGTGTTACTAATCCGTAGTCTTGTAGGATTGATGGTTCTAATCTCAGTCAGTTCCTACTACTTCCGTATGTTAATTGTTGATCTCCAAACCTTATTATTGTGCTTCTGAGTGGTTATGCCACCATTTTGTTGGATGTCTCAAATCATTTTGAGCATTTACAGCCGTTACGCTGTCCGAGTCATCCCAGGTTTCCAAAGAGTCTGATGCATTTGCAAAATCCTTTTCCTCTGGTTCCAATGTCTTTTTAGGCCAGGTTAATCACACAAATTGTTGAGTTGAGGTACTCTACTGCCTCGACCTTTATGTTGGAGTTATTATTATGACCCTAGGTGTCTCAGGGGATCATCTAGTAGTCTAGCCATGTTTTGTGTTCCCAGTGTGATCATTCTGGCCGTCATCCTCGAAAGCATCCCGTGATGCCACTTAGTTAGTAGGCATTTCACTTCTGAGTTTTGAACCCGAGATTCACCCTACTTACCTCATGTTGATAGTAATTGCTAGCTCCCTTAGGTTATTAGTAACCTTTGCGATAGTCCTCGAAGTTCGTGGTATTTCCTTCTTCCAAATACTATGAACCACTTTATGGCAGAAGTTTGTTGGATCAAAATATCACAACAGGAATATCCTCGATGAGTTCTCCATTATATATTGTGGCTCTGCCAGTTCTACCCTTTTCCGCATGGGTTATCCGGAAGAAATGTTGAGCTTCGCTCGACATACTAATCTATGCATCCACAACTCAGAAAGTTATATGTTCCTCGAGTTGTTCCTCCTTAGTTGTATTCTGACCCTCGTCTGTCAATTGATAGTCAGGAATAGTCGTGCATTCGTCATCGATGCCTATTATTCTTGTGGTCTGTCAAGCCATTCTATCCGGGAATGACTAGGAGAAACAAACTCCAGTACCTCATCCATATCTAGGATTGGGTCAAAGCAATTGTGCTCCGCAGATCAAAATGCCAACCCAGCTTTTGATTCTGTTCTACCCTGAAGTATTACCGTCTTTATGTCAGGATTTTCATGAGAATTGCACCGGCTCTTGTGAATTCTTGATGTAGTGATACTTCTCGCCATCATTATTCATCCCTCGGTTCCATGTTGTCGCAACCGGAATGCCGACAAGTGAATCGTGATGTGTGAATTCAATACTCCTAGCAACCTTGTTGCTTGGTAGTTAATGGACAATAATTTCATTCTTAGCGTGTTGGTTTTTGAATCATCATTCTAAGATTGATCATGCTACCTAGTCCTTATTTCTGGTGCACTCTTCGATCAATGAGTTAGGATTATCCAATCCCTTGCTTATTTCACCATATCGTCTTGCCCTGAAAAGCAAGATTGTTCTCGAGCTTAGTAGCATATCGGTGGTTCGTGATTTTCCGTATATCTTCTCGAAAGTATCACCAGGTCATCACCTGACTGTTATGTCGAGCTCGTGATCAAGTTGGTTTCTTATAAACCACCCCTTCTCCAAGAGTCTGTGTTGGGTACCCCTGAGCTAGTTGGCTAAGCTGAACAACAACTTGGAGAGTTGGAAGATGGAAGCTTGTCCGATTTAGTTCATCTTAAGGGATATCTTGTGTGTGTATGTGTTGAAGGTAGATGATATCTTCCTTGAGTGAACCTCGTGGTAAATTATTGGATCTATTGTCTTGCCAAAACTTTGATTTGAGTATGAGTTATCCTCAAATCAAATCAGAACCAACGATGTTCGTAATGTTGTCTTACTCGTGGTTGATCCCTCGAGCATACACCCTTACATCTTTGTGTCTGACCAATACTATCACCTTGTTCACATAGTTATGGAATTCCATCTCCATGGGAAGCTGGATGAATTGTTGTTGAGCCCATCGACAACATCCTTGTCTTCTCCATAATTTTGCTGAATATTAAGCTAGTGTTGGAAACTTTTGAAAGCATTTGTTCATGCTAGCTCATGAAGCATATGTTCGGATGTAAGAAGTGACTTCCTCTAGTTCATGTGCATTGGATGCAAGTTGCCGCCGTGGACTCGAGAAAGTCAATGTTGTTTCCTTTGGATCATCCCAAATCAGTCATGCATACGTGCGAAGTATTCTGTGGTTCGGAGACTTGCAACCTCCATTCTATATGTGTCCCTAGCACACCAAGCCACTGATTGATTTGTTCAAGGTTAATAAGTTCTAAGTGCTAGTCCCGAAGGTACCAGACAGATTTGTACAAGACTTCGATATCCTCGATGATGGTTCCCCCTCTTGAACTCGGTAGTGTTTTATTATAAGACTACTTTGTGGTCATGCTTGTCTTGGACAACATGATCACATGTTGTACCAAAACCGGCTCGTGTTTTTGGAGCTTGCTATCATAGTTCATTCCCCGAGAATCTCGCAACGTCGTCTTGTCGATTTGTGTTGCAAACTTTCATTTTTCTTCCTAGACTTGATGAGTCTAGAATATCCTGACGCCAGCCAGATCTGAATCTCAGGCAGATATGGTGGTTGGAACATTTCCCAAGAACTATAATATTGGTCTCTTTGTTACCCGGTAAAATGGATGACGTGGCCAACACATCTAGCCGGAGGATTCATTATTGTAGGCTCTTGATTGAGAAAGTTGGCCACCTCCCCATAAGGACTTCGTAGGATTTACTCCCTAGCTATGCCTTATGATTTTTGGTGTTTCCGAAGTACGACCTTTACTTGATGTTCTAGATAGCAGACCATTTCAAGGAGTGGGATATGCTAGTACATCAAGGAGAACATTAGAAGCGGAGTGCTAAATGTCTCTCGGTCGATCATCCAGATTTCGTCCCCTTGGCCCCGCTAAGGTGAAATCTGAGAAAGTGTTATCTTCCTTTGCATCTACATCGTCCATCTCTATTCATCATGGTAGTATGTTGTGTTGCCAGCACCCTTGACACGGATGTTGGTAAAACCTTCATGATTATGGAGTTGCTCAAGTTCTTGAGAGCACGCACAAGCGCTAGGTGTTATCATCGACACTAATTGGGATGCTCTCAGTTTCTTCGGCAATGCTATGACCTTTCAAACAGTGAATTCACTCTCTATTGTTGGGTTCTTCCCCAGTTACCAGAATCATTCCCAGCATTTGCATTTTGTTCCCAGCTTGCACCACCAATGTGCCATTCTACCAGGGGTCTCTTCCATTTCCGGTGGTAAGCAAATTCATCCATTACGTTGTCTTCAACAAGGTAATCCACATCATCCAAGTCCGAGTATGCCATTCTACCGACCCCCTCCAAACAATCGCTCGAGAATTGCCTTAGGCTGGTTTAAAGAGTTTCAATGATCTCTGAATCAAAGGTAATTCTTTTTGCCACTTAAGGGGATATATCTACGAGTCACCATCCCTAAGGTGCCTCGTTGTGGTATCATGGCAACTCAACTCCTCGCTGCGCTGACAACCATTTACCACCTTCTTAAGCGTGAAATTGTTGTCTACCTAGTGAACCTTCGTCATCTGCTTCACTCCATTCCTATGGATGTGTGCTTCGTCTCTCAGCTCGAGAGATGTTGCTATGTCTCATTTCGTGGGTTAATCCTGAGTTGTTCGACCTTCGAGAAGAACAATTTTTTAGGGTCTTTCCTTTCCTCTCGTCGTCATGTTAGTTGGAGTTCTCAGAGCAAGACTTCGAGACAATGATGGTGAACGAATCAACGTTCATTTGAAGTACAACCTGGATCGTGAAGATTGTGCTAGTTTGCGATCCCCCTTCACCTTACCCTACGCTTGAATCTCGGGACGAGATTTTTGTTTAGTGGGGGTGAGTTGTCACATCCCTAGTTCTGGCCTGACCTATGCTTGCTTCCATGTGTGCATCATGTTTAAATTCAAATGAAATTTGAATTGAGGAATTTTCAAAAGCCTCAGGAAACCTCTAAAAATAACCAACATTTAAATCTTCTCAAATGAGTCCAAGAAAATGTTCCTGTTATTCCATGGAAATATTGGTAAGAGGTAAAATTTAAACCAATATTTTTGGAGTCACAGAGATATTTATTTTGGCCATTTGAATTAATCCAATAACTATTTGCTTTGGATTTATATTTAATATATATTAAATATGACTCCAATAATTCTGGAAGTTTGTGAGTGGCTTTGTATATATTTTAGCAGCCACATAAAAACCTACAGAATTTATTTAAATGATTTAGTTGCTAAACTAAATCAAAACAGAGGAAGAAAAAAAATAGAAAACAATAAGTAAAAGGAAGAGCAGAAGAACTACCTGGCGCTCACCTCTCAGCCCACCTGGCCCAACTCCAGCTGGCGGCCCAGCCCGCCACCGCTACCCCCTTGTCATCTTCCTCCTCTGCCAAGAGGATGAACAGGTGCGTGGCGGGCGCCGATGCTGCCTCGGCCACCTCCTGCTTCCCCGGCCACCTCCTGCTTCCCCGGCCCCTCCTAGACGACGCCACGGAGCGCCATGCAGCCCCTGGCTCCCTCTCTCACTCTCCTCGCTCCTCCCCCCTCCTCTGTTTCTCGCACGCAGCCACCGAGCGGAGCTCGTCGCCGCCGTCCACTGCCACCACGGCCACCGCCCCCCCCCTCGGCTTGCCGATGCATCCAGAAGCACCACCGTCCTCTCCTGAATCGTATACCCCAACTAGTTCGACCGTGGGAGCCCTGCAGCGTCGTCCTCGAGCTCGTCTTCAACCCCCGGCAGCCGGCAACCTCATCGTCGATTCGCCGCCGTCCGTGTGTCCCCGAGCCCTTGGGCTACCCTGCCACCTCCCTGTGAGCTCCCGGTCACCTTCCCCTTACCCCGTGGTCTGTCTCTCTCCGTAGACGCCGATTCGAAGATGACCGAAGCTCGCCGCCGCCATGCCTCCTCGCTGTCGTGGGTTGAGTGTGAACCACCCACGCCTGTGCACTCAAACGTGCTCATGGTGCCCCCAGGAGGCCAACTCAGCCGCTAGCCGGCCCCCTAGTGCATCGCAGCCTCGTGCCTGCATGTTCCCGAACTCCGGCGCCGCCGCGAGCTCACTTCCGGCGAGCTCCGGCCACCCCAGCCGCGGCCACAGCCACCGCTGGACGTGCCGCGTCGCGGACGTTCCAACGAGCCAAACCGCGCACCAAACCATCGCCCCTAGCTCAAATCCCAGCCGCGCCGCCGTGCGGAATGGTCGCTGCCGGCGATACTCCGGCGACTGCCGATGTGGCATGCTTAATTAGTGTTAATGATCCAACTAATTAACCCCTAGAGCCACTGACAGCCGGGCCCCACGGCCTAACTAACCGGCTAACTAAAATAGATTAGGTTTAATCTAATTGCAGTGGCCCCACGCGTCAGTTTTGACCGCGCTGACGTGGCCGTTGACTGGGCCCACATGTCAGTGACACAAACCAGTCTGAGACACTGATGTGTGGACCCCACTGGCCAGGTTTGACCTGGACCAGCCCCGTTGACCACTGACGTCACCCTGACGCACTGCTGACGCAATAATTCATTTTCTGGATTTATTCTTTTATAGGAAATTCCAGAAAATGCCCTAAACTTCTAAAAATCATATAAAATCAACCGTAACTCCAAATGAGATAAATTATATATGAAAAATGATCAGAAAAATCCAATCTTTCCATCTGTACCATTTCCATGCATGTTAGAACAACTTATGACTACTTTTTAGGACAATTCAATTAAATGGCATGTAATAAATCACATATGGAGTTTGAATTTGAATATTTGATTCAAACCAACTTCATTTAACTTGTTGCTAGTTGCATTAGCTCAAACCACAACATATTGCCATGTCACATTCATGCATCATATTGTTGCATTGCATTGATTGTGTTCTCCCTTGTTTGCTGGTATTTGTCCCCTCTCAGTAGACGATGTTCCGACGATGAGTTCGATGACACCGATGAAGAACTATTATTATCTTCAGAAGTGCCAGGCAAGCAAAACCCCCTTGTTCATTCTGATACAATCCTAATCTCTCGCTCCTGCTCTCTTTTACTGCATTAGGACAACACCGACATATTTGTTACTTGCTGCGGTAGCTGAACCCCTTATCCTCTGCATGACCTGTCATTGCCACAGTAAATAGATGAAACCCACTAGCATGAGTAGGAGTTGTTTGAGCCCTGATGTGCCTACTCATTCATGTTTTGTTTGTCATGCCTGCTACTGCTTAGAGTTGAGTCAGGTCTAATTCATCGGGGATGAATTGGAATGTGGTGAACATGTCCTACTGTTGAGAGCTAAGTGTGTGAACACGATTTGGTAAAGGTAGCAGTGAGAGGCCATGTAGGAGTACATGGTGGGTTGTCTCATTGCAGCCGTCCTCAGGAACTGAGTTCTGTGTTTGTGATCCATGAACAGTTACTACCACACATTGGGCTCCGGGCGCTCCAAGCTCTCTCGACTTATTAATCAACCTGATCTCTGTCCAGGAGTTGCAACTAGTTTCTGGTGTTTGTAGCTTGTGTTAGTAGTCTACCAAGTGGCACCCGGTACAGGTGGGCTTGGGACAGACTAGGCACAGTGGCACGGTGTACCAAGTGGCACCCGGATGGTGGGCTTGGGAACCCTGCTCATATCGTTTGGGGCCGTGAGCGACACCCCGGCCGGATCTCCTTGCGGATGGAACCCGAATAGGCGATAAACCTGGACGAGAGACTTGTGTGGTTAGTCAGGTCGTGGCCGACACCCTCGCTGGGCTTCCGCTTGAAGGTTGCCGAGTACATGTCATGTAAACGGCGGTAAGTGGTGAGAGCGTGTGTGAAGAAGTACACCCCTGCAGGGTTAATATGATCTATTTGAATAGCCGTGTCCGCGGTAAAGGACTTCTGGGTTGCCTGTACAGTTCATAGACAAGTGAAGGTGGATACTCTAAAATACGCAAGATAAGCGTGAGTGCTATGGATGGCGTTCTTGTAGGGAGACGGGAGCGGATCCATAGTGGTGTATTGATATGGTGAATATGTGGACTCGTGTGCGCCACCTCAAAAGAGTTGCTTGCAGTCGTAGTTTAGGATAGCCACCGAGTCAAAGCTGGCTTGCTACAGTTAAACCCCACCATCCCCTTTGTTGATAATGATGCATATGTAGTTAGTTCTGATGTAAGTCTTGCTGGGTACATTTGTACTCACGTTGCTTAATTTATGTTTTTGCAGAGAGACTTCAGTCTCACTAGTAGTTCCACGTGGACTTCGACGTTTAGCTTGTTACCTCAGCTACGATCTTGTGCCCTCGGCAGGATCTGGTAGATAGTCAGGCTTCTCAGCCTCTTTCATTTGTAGATGTCTGTACTCAGACATATTAGCTTCCGTTTTTGTTTTGACTTGTATGCTCTGAATGTTGGGTCATGAGACCTATGTTTGTAATATCTCGCTCCCCGGAGCCTATTGAATAAAATACTTGAGTCGTAGAGTCATGTTGTGATGCCATGTTGTATTTGCACATATCGAGCATATTGTGTGTATGATATTGAAATGCTTGGTATGTGTGGGATCTGACTATCTAGTTGTTTATCTTTAGTAGCCTCTCTTACCGGGAAATGTCTCCTAGTGTTTCCACCGAGCCATGGTAGCTTGCTACTGCTCCGGAACACTTAGGCTGGCCGGCATGTGTCCTTCTTCGTTCCTGTGTCTGTCCCTTCGGGGAAATGTCACGCGATGAATACCGGAGTCCTGTTAGCCCGTTACAGCCCGGTTCACCGGAGTCCTGCTAGCCCAGTGCTACAGCCTGGATTCACTCGCTGATGACCGACACGTTCGATGCTGGGTCATGGATGCCTGTCCCTATAAGTTTGTGCCACTTTGGGTTTACGACTAGCCATGTCAGCCCGGGCTCCTTATCATATGGATGCTAGCGACACTATCATATACGTGTGCCAAAAGGCGCAAACGGTCCCGGGCAAAGGTAAGGCGACACCCGTGGGGATACCGTGCGTGAGGCCGCAAAGTGATATGATGTGTTACATGCTAGATCGATGTGGTATTGAGTCGGGGTCCTGATAGCTTGGCTCGTTCTATCAGTGCCACAGGATCAACATGCACGACAATTAGAATTATTATTCTCAGGACGCACACGATCAACACATTTGTCACACTTTTACAAAGATAATACTACCAAGTTTGAACTGTTTGTTATGGTTGTTGTCATCTGCATCATCATGCCGTGTTTCCCAACTTGCAAGATTCATAACCAACAAATAAGATCCAAATAATAAGTACAACAAAGATGCCTACACATCCCATTGATTCCCAGCTTGCAAGATTCAGAACCAACAAATAAGATCCAAATAATAAGTACAACAAAGATGCCTACACATCTCATTGATTCCCAACTTGCAAGATTCGGAACCAACAAATAAGATTCAAATAGTAAGTACAACAAAGATGCCTACACATCTCATTGATTCCCAACTTGCAAGATTCAGAACCAACAAATAAGATTCAAATAATAAGTACAACAAAGATGCCTACACATTTCATTGATTCCCAGCTTGCAAGATTCAGAACCAACCCATTAGAGCCTTTTGATAAAGTGAATATCAGGATTAAATCCATCTTGGCTAGCCATGTCATACAATCAAAGAACTTGGCGAATGCTCTTGACCATCACAACATCTGTAGTTGAGTATTCCTGTTTGCACAACACAAACAAGAAGAGCATGATTTCACTTTAATAGTGGCCTCCTTGAACTCAACCTACAGCTCCACTTGGATGAGGCCTGCCTGGAGTTCCATGATTCAATTCATGCGCCTTTTTCTGCAATTCACCAGAAATGAAGCAAAGATTGCATCATTCAGCTAGCAAGAAGTACTTGCTCTCGTGAGTTGGCAAGTTCTTCTTTAGTAGTTGCACTAAAATTGAGGAAAATTAAGGTTGGCTGTCCGGCTCATGTAAGGTGCAACTATAATTTTCTTATCCTTTTGTGCAGTTCCACTAAAATAAAGTGCCATTGTGGTGACAGTGACGACTCATCTTGCAAAGGCTAATAAAATGTTGCACGAGATTACCAGCAGAACTTGACGGAGATTTTGGAAACTCCAATCACCATTTTGTGCAGTTCCACCAAAACTGAGAGATGTTGCCCACGTGACATTTTAGTTGAACTGCACAAGACACTCATTCAAAAAAAGTGTTTTTTGCAGTTCACCAAAAGGTCACAATAGCAACAAGGTGAAATGGATATCCTTATCTGCACAAAAAGATAGAAGGTAAACAGTTGCTGGTTAATAAGAATATATGAAACATATACAAAATGAAAAGAAGCATCTTAATTATGTTCATGGTAATCACGCAAGGACAGTAGAAATTTTAAAACGTCAGCAATGCTTCATGTTACCAGAAGTATTATGATCAACAATGAGATTCCTCAAATATTGGATTACTTTAATGGTGGCATTGCTTGTTTACCAGACACAGTAAATCAACAGCAGCTAAAGAGTTGGTTTAAGGGCATGGGACCGTGGGGACACCAGGACAGTCAGCAGCGTAAAGGAGCAACTTACTTATCATACTGGGGGAAACAGCAGGAGTGCCATTTGTAACACAGTTTAATTGCATCTTATCACTGGAGGCATTAGATTAACAATAACACTCGTTAGACATGTCCCTAAGGTAACAGTGTGATCGCTTCATTTTACATGCGCCCTTATATTAACAACAACAAAAGGTTGGTATAAGGACATGCGACAGTGGATGCATCAACACAATGTACCTACAAGGAGGCATAAAGTGGTGATGTCGAGTTTGTTCATGCTATGTGAGGGCAGCAAACCTAATCCTGGAGACCTTGTACTATGTGAGAGCAGCAAATCTAATCCTGGAGACCTTTTACTATGTGAGGGCAGCAAATCTAATCCTGGAGACCTTTTACTATGTGAGGGCAGCAAATCTAATCATGAGACCTTTTACTATGTGAGGGCAGCAATTCTAATCCTGGAGACATTTTACTATGTGAGGGCAGCAAATCTAATCCTGGACATACTCTGTTGACTTGTCCACCAGCCACCACTTTCTATCCTTTTTTCAACCAATAATAGATCTGTACCTTATCCAGTTTGTACTGCATTTCCCCATTATTTCCCTTTTCAGCCAAGAGACCGGTTGGGTATCCGGTCTCTACTACTTTCACCATATTATTTCCTCTTTGAATCAAGTCCTAGATTCATGCTACAACTTCCCCCCTTTCTTCGTTGTTTGAACAAAGCTCTAGATTCGAATGCATGAAGTAGCTTTACCTCTAATAATACTAAAAATTTAGGTGGCTTTGGAGGAGTTGATGGGAGTAGAAAAAGATGCGCATGCAGACACGTGGGGAGCTAGGGCAGTAGAGCAAGGACGCTTTCGAAGAACTTATACCTGAGGGTCGCCGGGATGTAGGCGGCGGCAGGTAGGATCTGCGGACAATACGGCAGGGAGGAAGAAGGGTCAGAGGACTTCCTGAGCCAGCGCTGTGTCGGAGAGAATGGCACGAGCAGAGGATCGGGCCCCTCCGGCAGTTGTTGGTTTCCTCCCTCGGCGGTGATGACCACGTGAACGATGCACCTTTTAGTCCTCTACCCACACCGGCCGAAGGGATCCGGCCGGATCTGTGACCAGCGGTGAGCAGAGAGAAAATGTCGCTACCGCTGCCTTGTTTATATCTGGAGAGGATGAGAGAATGAAGAGAGCAACCCTAGTAAAGCAAGCGCCCACGCCCCTGCGTACATATATAGTGGAGTGATTACCTTTTTCTCTCCACGACAAGCGTTTCAATTTGTGTACGTGGCATTAAAAAAAGAAACTCTCTATTTAAGGTGACTACTGTACGACTCCTACTTACTACTACTAGTAGTACTAGTATTGTTCACTTGTGCTTCCTGCCCCTCCATTCATTGAACAACCCCACGGGTGAATAAACATACAGTAAGTACTTATATAGAACGAACAAGCTCGAACTATTTTTGCGTAGTTAAAAGTTGAGGGCGGGGCTTTTCTCAAGCAGTACGCGTGGCAGTTTTCGAGTAGGCGGTTTGACAGAGAGGCGAGGAGGGTGAGCGAGTGGCGGATTCTCAAACACTAGCAAGATGCCCATGCGTTGCATGGAACATCAAGATGCATTTGTATGAGTAGTTTATCTTGTGGGAGAAAATGATGAACGAGGGAAGGCCTTATTTGCAAATGTTGAGTGGGTGTGGGTATCTTTTTGCAAAATTTCCATTTTTCCTTCCTATCCGTCAGATATAAATCGGACAACTTATATTGCAGGATGGCAGACACACCATCATCACCAACTCTATTTTTTATAAGAGTAAAGATACTGCTAGAAAGGTCGGGCTGTGCGATTTGACAGCGCGTTACTGCTGGAAAGACTTGTGATATGACCACTCACTATAGTCATGAATTATTGGCACTCCAACCAGGGTGATGCCCCCTACCGTTCCGTGCTCTAATCTGGTGCATGACACGTCGACCCGGATGCTAGCTCTCCCAGATGTCGGAGTAGTAAGATGGACAAAGAATGATGTGGTATATACTAGTACTACTACTACTCAGGTCGGAGGAGTGCGAACCACGGCAGCCCGGTGAACCAGCAGTGCGAACCACGGCAACCCAGTGAACCAGCAGTAGAAAACAATGTGGTGATATGGGCATAAAAAACAATGTGCTACGGTCCACACTGTAGCATGTGCAATAACACTCCTCTTTGTTTGGATCCCTGAGTTAGAGCTAGTTTGGGTTGAAATAGCCTCAAATTATCGAAACACGAGGGGTTAGTTTGAGATAGTTTGCTCTAACCCAGCTAAAAAAACTAGCCCGGTGGAGAGGTTCTAATTGGGTTAGTTATCCACGGGCCCACTAAAAGAGAACTAAAAAAATCTCCCCTGCCCGCACCAGATCGCTCCCCCCTCTCGCACGACTCCTCTCTGTTCCCCATAGGGCCGCCCGCCCAAGCGCTGCTCGCCCTCTCTCTCCTCCGACCGCCCTCTCCTTCTGGCCTCTGCCGCCCTACTCCGGTCGCCCTCTCCCTCCGGCCTTTGAAGGTCGCGCCGCTCCCCCTTCACCAGTCATTTTTCTCCCTCTATCGTGCGCGGTGGCGGTGCATCTACCAAGGAGGTGATACGTCTCCGTCGTATCTAAAAATTTTGATTGTTCCATGCCAATATTCTTCAACTTTCATATACTTTTGGCAACTTTTTATACTATTTTTGGGACTAACATATTGATCCAGTTCCCAGTGACAGTTCCTATTTGTTGCATGTTTTATGTTTCGCAGAAAACCAATATCAAATGAAGTCCAAACGGGATAAAAACGGATGGAGAATTATTTTGGAATATTTGGGATTTTTTGGAGGAAGAATCAACGTGAAACGGTGTCCGAGGTGGCCACGAGACAGGGGGGCGCGCCCACATCCTCTGGGCACGCCTGGCACTCTCGTGGCCACCCGCAAGGCAGTTTATGCCCTTATTTTGCCGCAAGAAAGCTAATTTTATGAGAAAAATCTGGGCAAAAGATTCACCCCAATCGGAGTTATGGATCTCCGGATATTAAAGAAACGGTGAAGGGGTAGAATCTGAGAACGCAGAAACAAAGAGAGACAGAGAGATAGATCCAATCTCGGAGGGGCTCTCGCTCCTCCCATGCCATGGGAGCCAAGGACCAGAGGGGAAACCCTTCTACCATCTAGGGAGGAGGTCAAGGAAGAAGAAGAAGAAGAAGGGGGGCCCTCTCCCCCTTGCTTCCGGTGGCGCCGGAATGCCGCCGGGGGCCATCATCATCACCGCGATCTTCACCAACAACCTCACCGCCTTCATCACCAACTCTTCCCCCCTCTATGAAGCGTTGTAACCTCTCTCTTACCCGCTGTAATCTCTACTTAAACATGGTGCTCAACGCTATATATTATTTCCCAATGATGTATGGCTATCTTATGGTGTTTGAGTAGATTCGTTTTGTCCCATGGGTTAATTGATGATCGTTGAGTTGCATGTTTTATTATTGGTGTTGTCCTATGGTGCTCTCTGTGTCGCGCAAGCGTGAGGGATCCCTGTTGTAGGGTTTGCAATATGTTTATGATTTGCTTATGGTGGGTGGCGTGAGTGAACAAAAGCACAGACCCGCGTAAGTAGGTTGTTTGCGTATGGGATAAAGGGGACTTGATATTTTAATGCTATGGTTGGGTTTTACCTTAATGATCTTTAGTAGTTGCGGATGCTTGCTAGAGTTCCAATCATAAGTGCATATGATCCCAGTAGAGAAAGTATGTTAGCTTATGCCTCTCCCTCAAATAGAATTGCAATAGTGATTACCGGTCTAGTTATCAATTGCCTAGGGACAAATAACTTTCTCGTAACAAAAATCTCTCTACTAATACTTACTTTGTTGCATCTTTATTTAAACAGCCCCTAGTTTATATTTACGTGTTCTTTATTATCTTGCAAACCTATCAAACAACACGTACAAAGTACTTCTAGTTTCATACTTGTTCTAGGTAAAGCGAACATCAAGCGTGCGTAGAGTCGTATCAGTGGCCGATAGGACTTGAGAAAGTATTTGTTCTACCTTTAGCTACTCGTTGAGTTCGACACTCTTACTTATAAAAAGAGGCTACAACTATCCCGTATACTTGCGGGTTGTCAAGACCTTTTTCTGGCGCCGTTGCCGGGGAGTCATAGCGTGGGGTGAATATTCTCGTGTGTGCTTGGTTGCTTTATCACTAAGTAATTTTTATTTGCTGTTCTAAGTTGTTCTCTATCTTTAGTTATGGGGAACCTCCTAAAACCCTCGATGCTCGTTATTTTCAAGACATTATGTACTACTTTAATAATCCTAAGAAAACCCCATTCAATTATGTTATGGGAGACATGTTGGATCAACGTGAATACTTTAGGGATTATCGCTTGACACAAAAAGGGAAACTATGATGGGATCAAATTCAAATGTTGAAGTGGTATGCTAGGCAACTATGCTTGAGATATGATATTACTTGTTGCTCTAGGATGAAGGCTCCACACCTTCCCTTTTCATGCAAATTTAGTGATGAGAAAACCTTGGCTTCCTATGCTAATGGTATATATGATTACTATTATGTTGAACAAATTGAGGAATTTGTTGCTTTTAAAGGTGCTTATGAAATTGAATCTTTGCTTGAAAAGTATGAAGCTTTTGATGATGATGTTTATAGGCCTGAAAATCTTGCTATACTTAGATATTGCTATGAAAATTATGAATAGAATTACTATATTAATGCATTTATTGAGAAAGTTTGTGTTGTCCAAGAAGAGACTAATATTTTGCAGGAAGCTATGGAAGAAGAAATTGACAAAATTGTGAGCTCGTTGGATGAAAAAGATGAGGAGGAGAGCGAAGAACAAAAGGAGGAAGAGCGGGTTGATCACCTGTGCCCACCTTCTAATGAGAGTAACTATTCAACTCATACATTATTTAATTCCCCTTCGTGCTTACCGAAGGATGATTGCTATGATCCCATTGATTCTCTTGAATTATCCCTTTTTGACGATGCTTGCTATGCTTGTGGCCAAGATGCCAATATGAATTATGCTTATGGAGATGAACCTGATATAGTTCCTTATGTTAAACATGAAATTGTTGCTATTGCACCCACGCATGATAGTCCTATTATTTTTTTGAATTCTCCCGACTACACTATATCGGAGAAGTTTGTGCTTATTAAGGATTATATTGATGGGTTGCCTTTTACTATTGCACATGATGATTTTGATAGATGTAATATGCATGTGCTTGCTGCTCCTACTTGCAATTATTATGAGAGAGGAACTATATCTCCACCTCTCTATGTTTCCAATATGATAGAA
This sequence comes from Triticum dicoccoides, assembly GCF_002162155.2. Lineage (NCBI taxonomy): Eukaryota > Viridiplantae > Streptophyta > Magnoliopsida > Poales > Poaceae > Triticum > Triticum dicoccoides. The sequence continues at coordinate 131,838,416 of NC_041393.1, forward strand.
TTGCAAGAAACTGCTTATACTATGCATTGGCCTTTACTTGGTGTGCATGAGTTGTTCTTTCATGACATGCCTATGCATAGGAAGAGAGTTAGAATTCATTGTTGCATGATATATGTTATTTTGTGCTCACTACTAAATTACAAATCATTGTTAATAAAAATTGGCTTTGATATACCTTGGGATCCGGGTGGATTCATTACTTGAGCACTATATGCCTAGCTTAATGGCTTTAAAGAAAGCGCTGCCAGGGAGACAACCTAGAAGTTTTAAGGAGTCATTTATTTCTGTTGAGTGCTTTTATATAGTCTAAAAACAAAAAAAAATAAAGAGGGAGAACCCAAAACTTTTCAAAAAGGAAAGTGAAAGTGAGAGAGACAAGCATTGTTGAAGTGGGAGAGCTCCTTGAACTTTGTTCATGCTCACGGAAACTTTGTGAATCTTAATTACAGAAACTTTTCATAAAAAGTAATTATCCCCTTGTATAATTCCATTGTATTATAAAAGTAATGTGCCAAGGTTTGCCTTTAGGATGTTTACAATGCTTGTTGGTTTGTACGGTGCAGGACAGAAACTTTGGCTGTAGTGCTTGATTTTACATTTTTAACTGGAACGTCAAATGGTTCTGATTCCTTTTGAACTGTCTTAATGTACAACTTGTTTAGTTTTCCTAATTTTGGTAGAATTTTTGGGGTACCATAAGTATGGTGAATGTTCAGATTTCTACAGACTGTTCTGTTTTTGACAGATTCTGTTTTTGATGCATAGTTTGCTTGTTTTGATGAATCTATCAATTTATATCAGTGGATTAAGCCATGGAAAAGTTATATTAAAGTAGACACAATGCAAAACAAAATATGAATTGGTTTTATACAGTACTTAGAGTAGTGATTTGCTTTATTATACTAATGGATCTTACCGAGTTTTCTGTTGAAGTTTTGTGTGGATGAAGTGTCTAATCGAGGAGGTTTCGATATGAGGAAAAGGAAGAGAGGCAAGAGATCAAGATTGGGGATGCCCAAGGCACCCCAAGTAAATATTCAAGGAGACTCAAGCATCTAAGCTTGGGGATGCCCCGGAAGGCATCCCCTCTTTCTTCAACAAGTATCGTTATGTTTTCGAATTCGTTTCGTTCATGCATTATGTGCAAGTCTTGGAGTGTCTTTTGCATTGAGTTTTTATTTTTCTTTTATGCACCATGCTGGTATAAGATAGTCCTTGGTTGATTTATAGAATTCTCATTGCACTTCATTTAAATCTTTTGAGTATGGCTTTATAGAATGCTTCATGTGCTTCATGTATATCGTTTGAAGTTTAGATTGCCTGTTTTTCTTCACATAGAAAACCGTCATTTGTAGAATGCTCTTTTGCTTCACTTATATTTGTTAGAGTGTGGGAATATCTTTTGTAGAAAGAATTAAACTCTCTTGCTTCACTTATATCTATTTAGAGAGATGACAGGAATTGGTCATTCACATGGTTAGTCATAAAATCCTACATAAACTTGTAGATCGCTGAATATGATATATTTGATTCTTTCCAATAGTTTTGCGATATAAAGATGGTGATATTAGAGTCATGCTAGTGGGTGGTTGTGGATTTTAGAGACACTTATCTTGAGGTTTGCAAGTCCCGTAGCATGCACGTATGGTAACCGTTGTGTGACAAATTTGAAGCATGGGGTGTTTCTTTGATTGTCTTCCTTATGAGTGGCAGTCGGGGACGAGCGATGGTCTTTTCCTACCAATCTATCCCCCTAGGGGCATGCGTAGTAGTACTTTGCTTCGAGGGCTAATAAACTTTTGCAATAAGTATATGAGTTCTTTATGACTAATGTGAGTCCATGGATTATACGCACTTTTACCTCTCCATCATTGCTAGCCTCTTCGGTACCGTGCATTGCCCTTTCTCACCTCGAGAGTTGGTGCAAACTTCACCGGTGCATCCAAACCCCGTCATATGATACACTCTATCACACATAAGCCTCATTATATCTTCCTCAGAACAGCCACCATACCTACCTATTATGGCATTTCCATAGCCATTCCGAGATATATTGCCATTCAACTTCCATCATCATCATATACATGACTTGAGCATTTATTGTCATATTGCCTTGCATGATCATAAGATAGCTAGCATGATGTTTTCATGGCTTGTCCGTTTTTTGATGTCATTGCTACGCTAGATCATTGCACATCCCAGTACACCGCCGGAGGCATTCATATAGAGTCATATCTTTGTTCTAGTATCGTTGTAATATCGAGTTGTAAGTAAATAAAAGTGTGATGATCATCATTTTAGAGCATTGCCCCATAAAAAAATAAAAAAAAGGAAAGGCCCAAGAAGCCTAAATAAAAAAGGGGGCCAAAGAAGCACACCCAAAAAGAAAAGAAAAAAGAAAAAAATAAAATGAAAAGGGGCAATGTTACTATCCTTTTTCCACACTTGTGCTTCAAAGTAGCACCATGTTCTTCATATAGAGAGTCTCCTATGTTGTCACTTTCATATACTAGTCGGAATTTTTCATTATAGAACTTGGCTTGTATATTCCAACGATGGGCTTCCTCAAATGCCCTAGGTCTTCATGAGCAAGCAAGTTGAACGCACACCCACTTAGTTTTCAGTTTGAGCTTTCATACACTTATAGCTCGTAGTGCATCCGTTGCATGGCAATCCCTACTCCTCGCATTGACATCAATTGATGGGCATCTCCATAGCCCGTTGATTAGCCGCGTCGATGTGAGACCTTCTCCTTTTTTGTCTTCTCCACATAACCTCCATCATTATATTCTATTCCATCTATAGTGCTATATCCATGGCTTGCGCTCATGTATTGCGTGAGGGTTGAAAAATCTGAAGCACGTTAAAAAGTATGAACCAATTGCTCGGCTCGTCATCGGGGTTGTGCATGATGGGAGAATTTTGTGTGACGAAAATGAAGAATGGCTAAACTGTATGATTTTGTAGGGATAAGCTTCCTTTGGCCTTGTTGTTTTGAAAAGACATGATTGCTTTATTGGTACGCTCAAAGTATTATCGTTTTTATGTCAAATGATAGACTATTGCTTTGAATCACTTGTGTCTCAATATTCATGCCATGATTAGACATATGAACAAGATTATGCTAGGTAGCATTCCACATCAAAAATTATCTTTTTTATCATTTACCTACTCGAGGACGAGCAGGAATTAAGCTTGGGGATGCTGATAGGTCTCCGTCGTATCTAAATTTTTTGATTGTTCCATGCCAATATTCTTCAACTTTCATATAATTTTGGCAACTTTTTATACTATTTTTGGGACTAACATATTGATCCAGTGCCCAGTGCCAGCTCATGTTTGTTGCATGTTTTATGTTTCACAGAAAACCAATATCAAACGGAGTCCAAACGGGATAAAAACGGACGGAGAATTATTTTGGAATATTTGGGATTTTCCGGAGGAAGAATCAACGCGAAATGGTGTCCGAGGTGGCCCGAGACAGGGGGGCGCGCCCAAACCCCCTAGGTGCGCTTGGCACCCTCATGGGCCACCCGTATGGCGGTTGATGCCCTTCTTTTGCCGCAACAAAGCTAATTTTATGAGAAAAATCTGGGCGAAAGATTCACCCCAATCGGAGTTACGGATCTCTGGATATTAAAAAACGGGTGAAGGGGTAGAATCTGAGAACGCAGAAACAGAGAGAGGCAGAGAGATAGATCCAATCTCGGAGGGGCTCTCACCCCTCCCACGCCATGGGAGCCAAGGACTAGAGGGGAAACAATTCTCCCATCTAGGGAGGAGGTTAAGGAAGAAGAAGAAGGGGGGGGGGCCTCTCCCCCTTGCTTCCGGTGGCGCCGGAACGCCACCGGGGGCCATCATCATCACCACGATCTTCACCAACAACTTCACCGCCTTCATCACCAACTCTTCCCCCTCTATGAAGCGTTGCAACCTCTCTCTTACCCGCTGTAATATCTACTTAAACATGGTGCTCAACGCTATATATTATTTCCCAATGATGTATGGCTTATGGTGGGTGGCGTGAGTGAACAGAAGCACATACCCGAGTAAGTAGGTTGTTTGCGTATGGGATAAAGGGGACTTGATACTTTAATGCTATGGATGGGTTTTAGCTTAATGATCTTTAGTAGTTGTGGATGCTTGCTAGAGTTACAATCATAAGTGCATATGATCCAAGTAGAGAAAGTATGTTAGCTTATGCCTCTCCCTCAAATAGAATTGCAATAGTGATTACCGGTCTAGTTATCGATTGCCTAGGGACAAATAACTTTCTCGTAACAAAAAGCTCTCTACTAATACTTAATTTATTGCATCTTTATTTAAACAGCCCCTCGTTTATATTTACGTGTTCTTTATTATCTTGCAAACCTATCAAACAACACCTACAAAGTACTTCTAGTTTCATACTTGTTCTAGGTAAAGCAAACGTCAAGCGTGCCAGAGTCGTATCAGTGGCCAATAGGACTTGAGAAAGTATTTGTTCTACCTTTAGCTTCTCCATGGGTTCGACACTCTTACTTATCGAAAGAGGCTACAACTATCACGTATACTTGCGGGTTATCAGGAGGTCGCGAGAGGGGTGAGTTTGTTCGTTCCTTCTCTATCTCATAGCCATATCATTGATCTTGCTCGCTCTAGCGCTAATTCTGATTTGGAAAAGTAGATCCTGATCAAACTTGGTATAGATTTGTGGTGCACGCATGGAATTGTTTGATGCTTCTTGAGGAGGTAATAAATCTTTCTAGAGGCCCAAAGATTCAGTTCACCTTTCTAGGTATTTCAGTTTCAAGCTTGCATTATTTCAAGAGGCCCAAAGATTCAGTTCACCTTTCTAGGTATTTCAGTTTCAGGCTTGCATTATTTCTACAGGCCCAAAGATTCAGTTCACCTTTCTAGGTATTTTAGTTTCAGGCTTGCATTATTTCTAGAGGCCCAATGATTAAGTTCCCAGTCGGTGGCAAGCGGCCCTGCTACCCATGTCGGTGTCGACCTCAACTCGCAAGGGCCGGCATCAGAGGGGTTCCTGGGGCTTGGGCTCTACAGAGCCTTCCTCCAGAGTGACAATGGCGAGATCCTCCCTTGGTGCGTGAGGGGCTCCGGGCTCCCTCCCTATCGTGAATGACTTCCGTGATGAGTTAGCTCATGCTTTGTTTCATGGAGTGTTTTTTTGTGAAGCTTGACTGATGACTTGTATGTTTAAGTGGGATATCTCATTTGTATGGAAAAAGTAAAAATTATCATGTTTTGCATGCTTGATTTGTAAAGATGGTTCGTTTATGTCAATTGTGAGCGGGAGGAGGCCATAGAAGAGCCGGCCACACCTAATACGGTAGGAAATAGGGTCCAAAGTAGTCAAATGATTGAGAAAGAGCATTTATTGTCAATCTAACCCTGCCATCCATACACCTCTTTGGATATTCTAACTCAGTTAGAGGTTAGAGTTAGATTCTAACCCTGAACTAACCTTGAACTAACTCTAGCGAAAGAGGTGTTTGGATGACAGGGTTAGATGGAGCACGGATACGGTGAGGCGCCTTCACGGTCGTTTCGAGAGGGAGGGAGGAAGAGGACGAGAAGCTTCGAGGAAGTGGGGAGGGATCTGTTGTGGGGAGGGCGAGAGAAAAATATGTTTTTTAGTGGTCCCGAGAAGAACTAACCCAAATAAGCACCTTTTGGGTGGGTTAGATTTTTTGGATGGGTTATATGCATCTAACCCAAACTAACCCTCCTGTTTGGATATTTTTGTGTCAGCTGTGTCCAAACTAACCCAAACTAACTCTAACCCATGGATCCAAACAGGGCCAATGGTTTAGAGTTAGTTCAGGGTTAGGATCTAACTCTAACCTCTAACTGAGTTAGAGTTCTCCTCGTCTTGGTTCATCGCCATCATACTTTCCCCATTCCTGTGTTTTCAGTATCCTGCGAATCAAAGAGGCCCTTTTTTGCGGGAAAAATCAAAGAGGCCCTTAGACTGGTTTAGGTCCAGTCATTTTTTATAAATGTGTTATGTCCAAAATTTAATGAAAGTGCTCCGGTTTCTATGAAAATAATCCAGTTTCATGTAGTAATTCGTTCATTTATTTATTCTTCTGCGGGGGGTTTGCATGTATTTCATGAGGTCTGAAATGAAAAGTACCCCGGTATGCTCTGAGTCGTGCATGCACTATGACCCAGATGCTCTATGTCCCACATGTCGGCGAATGGGAGCACGTGGAAATAGCCTAGGAGTATATATAGGAGGATAAATGCATGAAAAAATATGTATTGTGAAGCGTAGCTGCGGTTCGAAAAGGAGACCTAAAGTGATGACAGCTATAGGTCGCACGCACCCAACTAGTGGTACTACTAGATATACGACTAATTTTTCCCTAAAAAAAAGAGGCACGAATGCTCAGAACTCCTATTCTATCAACACGAGTCCCATCTGACAACAGCATCCGTGCTACAGCTAGCTCTCCTGCCTCGTTTCTCTCTTCTAATTCTAAACTCGGTCGACGCCCGGTGGGCGGGGTGGGTTTGCTCAACTGCAGCCCAAGCTCAAAGTGAAAACGTTACGACTTGAATAAAAATACCATATACTCCCTGCGTTCCTAAATATAAGCCTTTTTAGATACTATTTCAAATGGAATACAACATACAGATGTATGTAGACATAGTTTAGAGTGTAGATATTCTCATTTTTCTTCGTATGTAGTACTACCTCCGTCCGGGTTTATTGGTCCCCATTGTATTTCGTGCCAAATTTTGACCATAGATTAATCTAACAAAATGTTCACGCATGTCACCAAACATTATATTTTTGAAAACTATGTTCAAATACGAATCCACTGAAATGATTTTTCTTAACATGCATTAACATTTTGTTAGTTAAATCTTTAATCAAAATTTGACACAAACTACAAAAGGGACCTACAAACCAGGACGGAGGTAGTAGACACTTGCTGGAATCTTTAGAAAGACTTATATTTGAGAAAGGAGAAAGTACTATACTAATAAAACATTAAGGCCACGAGGCGATGTAGTGGTTACAGGAGGCAAGAAGAAGAGATGCATCCATCGACGACATCCACCTCCTCGACTCAGGGCGCATGGGCGAGGGAGAAGGCGTGTAGTAGTAAAATCAAGCTTCTCCTCGTTGTACGAGTTGACGCAACACATCATAGCACTGGCCCCACATGTTTGCCTCTAAATTTGGCTGAAAGACCTGCAGTGTACAATATATTTGCTGCAACCTCTAACATTTACCCACCACAAATTAAAATATATATTCCTGTCTTGACCAGATGACCGTGCAAACTACAATCACCGGGGTGACAGGTAGGGCCAGAAGACTATTTTAATTATTATTTTTAAAAACTTCGAGACGGCCACATAGCATGGAGCCGACCCCAAGGATTTTAAGCTTACACGCACGGTACACACTATCCTAGACTACTCTACACATGAAACTGCCACACGAGCATTCGGGCTGCGCTTGACTCTTCGCCTCTTCGAGAAGTCAAACAATGATGGAGTACTACTGCACTGGAGGAGTACTACAATATGCTTATGGCCATCTGACACCGATTGAACTGCTGCATGTCCACCGCGTGCGGGAGGGACAGCGTGTAGCGAAAGCTTCTCCTAGTCTTGCCAGCTACCATGCTCCTGGGCGAGGGAGGGACGCTCCTGCCTTTGCATCTATGACAGGTGGGCCGACAGGTGGGTGGCCAACCCGTCATACAGCCAAAGGCAGGTGCAGTTAAGTCCGCGAGGGAGAGGATAATCAAACTTCTCGTTGATGTACAAGTTGATGCGACACATCAAAGCACTGCACTCGATATATTTCAATAATTTGCGGTTACCGATGCATTAATTACAATGCATGCATGTCGTGAATCTCTTTTTGATACTTGCATGTGTTGATTTAATGCACCTTGAAATAGTACTCCCTCTGATTCCTTTTACTTTGCGTATAATTTTTTCTTGTTTTTCTTAGATTAGTCTGCGCGTCCGCGTTGGTTTCCATCTGTGCCCCCGCTTGATTAGCTTTTCCCCCATTAATCATGCCAGTTTCCAAAGCAGAAAATGGCTACAGGAAAACGCATGCAGCACCGGATGTGGCTTGACCGACTGGGGAAGCCAACTCAAGCGAAAAGGAAGGAGGACCAGCCAACCATTGCATGCGCATTTACTGTCGATATTTATGCAGCTTACTCATGCGTAGGGGCAAATTTGCCCAGAAAACTCAAACTACTGCCTTCCTTGGTATGCGGGAGGAGAGCTATGTGCAGAGTATAAAATATGTGATGGTAAAGCTTTGTAATGCCCCGGCCCAAGGGAGAGATGGTTGTGCATGAGGAGGGCAAGATCATGTAGACGGAACAGGACCCGACGATGGAGCTCACTAGGGTCTCGATGGACCTCACCGTGCTCCACTGCCCCTTGTGCCTCCGCCCCTTGACGCCTCCAATGTATGAGGTTCGAATACACCTCGTCCGTTCGGCTGATTGAGCAAGGTGCAGGTTTCTTGATTAATGTGATGTTCGATTGATTTCTGCAGTGCAAGGGAGGGCACCTGGCCTACGGGGACTGCCGCGTCGAGAACCCTGGGAACCAGCCAGCGGTAGTGCTAGAAGTGCAAGCGCGGTGGTGGCTTTGATGTGTGGAACACGGCGGTGGACGCCGTCATTTTGTCGCTGAGGGTGGAGTGCCCGCACGAAGGCTGTGGGCTCTACGTCACTTACCACAAGCTCGCCGATCTCCAGAGCATGTGTCCGCTCGCGCCCTGCAAATGCCTCGTGCCCGTCTGCGGCTACGAAGGCCCGCCGTTGGCGCTCTACCACCACATCAGCACCGCGCATCCCATGCCCGTGCATAGGATCCAGTATGGCATGGTGCTCCAACTGCAAGTGCCACTGTCGGAGCCACGACTCTTGCTGTTCGCGGAGGAGGACGGCCGCGCGTTTTTCTTGGTCGGCGGCGTGCTCGACATCGGCGCGCCTATCGTCGTGTCGGTCGTCTGCATCAGAGCGGCGGCGTCCCCACTGCCGCACTACGTGGCCAATTTGTGGGCGAACGGCCCGCCGGGGGAGCCCAAAGGCACGACCAATGCCGTCAAGGTGGAAATGGGGGTGACAACTGATACGTCCATTTTGCATCATGCTTTTATATCAATATTTATTGCATTATGGGTTGTTATTACACATTATATTTCAATACTTATGGCTATTCTCTCTTATTTTACAAGGTTTACCATGAAGAGGGGGAATGTCGGCAGCTGGAATTCTGGCTGGAAAAGGAGCAAACGTTAGAAACCTATTCTGCACAACTCCAAAAGTCCTGAAACTCCACGAAACCACTTTTTGGATTTATTAAGAATTTATGAGCGAAAGAAATAGGCCAGGGGGCCCACACCCTGTCCAGGAGACAGGCCCCCCCCCCTATAGGGCGCGCCCCCTATCTCCTGGGCCCCCTGGTGGGCCTCCGGCGACCATCTTCTGCTATATGAAGGGTTTTGACCTGGAAAAATTCGTGGGCAAGCTTACGGGACGAAACTCCACCGCCACAAGGCGGAACCTTGGCAGAATCAATCTAGGGCTCTGGCGGAGCTGTTCTGCCAGGGACACTTCTCTCCGGGAGGGGGAAATCATCACCAACGTCATCACCAACGATCCTCTCATCGGGAGGGGGTCAATCTCCATCAACATCTTCACCAGCACCATCTCCTCTCAAACCCTAGTTCATCTCTTGTATCCAATCTTGTATCCAAAACAACAAATTGGTACCTGTGGGTTGCTAGTAGTGTTGATTACTCCTTGTAGTTGATACTTATTGGTTTACTTGGTGAAAGATTATATGTTTAGATCCTTAATGCATATTATTACACCTCTGATTATGAACGTGATTATGCTTTGTGAGTAGTTACTTTAGTTCCTGAGGACATGGGTGAAGTCTTGCTATTAGTAGTCATGTGAATTTGGTATTCGTTTGGTATTTTGATGAGATGTATGTTGTCTCTCCTCTAGTGGTGTTATGTGAACGTCGACTACATGACACTTCACCATTATTTGGGCCTAGAGGAAGGCATAGGGAAGTAATAAGTAGATGATGGGTTGCTAGAGTGACAGAAGCTTAAACCCTAGTTTATGCGTTGCTTCGTTAGGGGTTCATATGGGCCCATATGTTTAATGTTGTGGTTAGGTTTACCTTAATACTCCTTTTTGTAGTTGCGGACTCTTGCAATAGGGGTTAATCACAAGTGGGATGCTTGTCCAAGTTAGGGCAGTACCCAAGTGTCGGTCCACCCACATATCAAATTATCAAAGTACCGAACACAAATCTTATGAACGTGATGAAACTAGCTTGACGATAATTCCCAATGTGTCCTCGGGAGCTTCTTCCTTATTATTAGAATTTGTCTAGGCTTATCCTTTGCTACATAAAGGATTGGGACACCTTGCTGCACCTTATTTACTTTGTTTACTTGTTACTCGTTACTATTTATCTTATCACAAAACTATCTATAACCTACTATTTTAGTGCTTGCAGAGAAAACCTTACTGAAAACCACTTATCATTTCCTTCTGCTCCTCGTTGGGTTTGACACTCTTACTTATCAAAAGGACTACAATAGATCCCCTACACTTGTGGGTCATCAAGACTCTTTTCTGGCGCCGTTGCCGGGGGGTGTAGCGCTTTTGGTGAGTGGAACTTGGTAAGGAAACATTTATATAGTGTGCTGAAATTTTCTGTTACTTGTCACTATGGAAACTAATCCTTTGAGTGGCTTGTTTGGGGTATCTTCACCCCAACCAGAAGAGCAAAGAGATGCTCCTCAACCTACTGAACTTTATGAAAAATTTCACTTTGAGATTCCTTCGGGTATGATAGAAAAACTGCTAGCTAATCCTTTTGCAGGAGACGGAACTTTGCATCCCGACTTACATCTTCTCTTTGTGGATGAAGTTTGTGGATTATTTAAGCTTGCAGGTATTCCCGATGATGTTGTCAAAAGGAAGGTCTTCCCTTTATCTTTGAAGGGAGATGCAATGACATGGTATAGGCTATGTGATGATACAAGATCTTGGAATTATAAGCGATTGAAATTGGAATTTCACCAGAAGTTCTATCCTATGCATCTTGTTCATCATGATCGTAATTACATATAAAATTTCTGGCCTCGCGAAGGAGAAAGCATCGCTCAAGCTTGGGGGAGGCTTAAGTCAATGTTATATTCATGCCCCAATCATGAGCTCTCTCAAGAAATGATTATTGAGAATTTTTATGCTCGGCTTTCTCTTGATAATCGCAACTTGCTCGATACTTCCTGTGCTGGTTCTTATATGCTGAAGACTATTGATTTCAAATGGGACTTATTGGAAAGAATTAAACGCAACTCTAAAGATTGAGGTTCCGACGATGGTAAGGAGTCAGGTATGACACCTAAGTTTGATTGTGTTAAATCTTTTATGGATACCGATGCTTTCCGTGGATTTAGCTCGAAGTATGGACTTGACTCTGAGATAGTAGCTACTTTTTGTGAAACTTTTGCTGCTCACATTGATCTCCCTAAAGAGAAGTGGTTTAAATATAATCCTCCTATTGAAGTGAAAGTAGTTGCACCTATTACAGTCGAAGAAAAGACTATTACATATAGTGATCCTGTTATTCCTACTGCTTATGTCGAAAAACCTCCTTTTCCTGTTAGGATAAAAGATCATGTTAAAGCTTCGACTGTTGTTCGTAAGAGTAATACTAGGACTTATACACCTCCTAAGCAAATTAATGTTGAACCTAGTATTGCTATGATTAAAGATCTCTTAGATGAAGACTTAGATTGGCATGTTATTTCTTTCGTTGGTGAAACTGCTAATATTGCTAGACCCGATACAAAGACATGTAGACCTATTATAGGCACGCCTGTTATTTCTGTTAAAATAGGAGATCATTGTTATCATGGCTTGTGTGATATGGGTGCTAGTGCTAATGCGATACCTTATGATCTTTATAAGGAAATTATGCACGATATTGCACCTGTTGAATTAGAAGACATTGATGTTACTGTTAAGCTTGCTAATAGGGACACCATTAAACCTATTAGGATTGTTAGAGATGTTGAAGTCTTGTGTGGAAAGATTAAATACCCTACTGATTTCCTTGTTATTGCTTCCCCACAAGATATTTTTTGTCCCATTATTTTTGGTAGACCTTTCTTGCATACTGCTAGTGCTAAGATTGATTGTGAAAAGAATATTGTCACTGTTCGCATAGATGGTATGTCTCATGAGTTTAATTTCGCTAAGTTTAGTAGACAACCTCATGAAAGGGAACCACCTAGTAAGGATGAAATTATTGGTCTTGCTTCCATTGCTGTTCCCCCAACTGATCCGTTAGAACAATATTTGTTAGACCATGAAAATGATATGTTTATGAAGGAAATGGAAGAAATAGACGAAGTGTTCCTTAAACAAGAACCTATGCTAAAACATAACCTTCCCGTTGAAACTCTTGGGGATCCCCCTCCACCCAAGGGTGATCCCGTGTTTGAACTTAAACCCTTACCTGATAGTCTCAAGTATGCTTATCTTGATGAAAAAGAAATATGTCCTGTTATTATTAGTGCTAACCTTTCAGAGAAAGAATAAGAAAGATTATTGAAAACTCTTAAGAAGCACCGAGCTGCTATTGGATATACCCTGGATGATCTCAAGGGCATTAGCCCCACATTATGTCAACACAAAATTTCAGTGGAGAAAGATGCCAAACCTGTTAGGGATCCTCAAAGACGATTAAATCCCAAAATGAAGGAAGTGGTGAGAAAGGAGATACTAAAACTCCTTGAGGCAGGTATTATTTATCCGTTGCTCATAGTGAATGGGTAAGCCCTGTCCATTGTGTCCCTAAAAAGGGAGGTATTACCGTTGTTCCTAATGATAAAGATGAATTGATACCGCAAAGAATTATTACATGCTATAGGATGGTAATTGATTTCCGTAAGTTAAACAAAGCCACTAATAAGGATCATTACCCTTTACCTTTTATTGATCAAATGCTAGAAAGGCTATCCAAACACACACATTTTTGCTTTCTAGATGGTTATTCTGGCTTCTGTCAAATACCTGTGTCAGCGGGGGATCAATCTAAAACTACTTTTACTTGCCCTTTTGGTACTTTTGCTTATAGACGTATGCCTTTTGGTTTATGTAATGCACCTGCTACCTTTCAAAGATGCATGATGGCTATATTTTCTGATTTTTGTGAAAAGATTTGTGAGGTATTCATGGATGACTTCTCCGTCTATGGATCCTCTTTTGATGATTGTTTTAGCAACCTTGATCGAGTTTTGCAGAGATGCGAAGACACTAGTCTCGTCCTGAATTGGGAAAAGTGTCACTTTATGGTTAATGAAGGCATTGTCCTGGGGCACAAGATCTCCGAGAGAGGTATTGAAGTTGATAAAGCGAAAGTTGAGGCTATTGAAAAGATTCCATGTCCCAAGGACATAAAAGGTATAAGAAGTTTCCTTGGTCATGCCGGTTTTTATAGGAGGTTCATTAATGGCTTTTCTAAAATCTCTAGGCCTATGACTAATTTATTGCAAAAAGATATTCCTTTTGTCTTTGATGATGATTGTGTAGAAGCATTTGAAACACTTAAGAAAGCTTTGATCACGGCACCTATTGTTCAGCCACCTGATTGGAATTTGCCTTTTGAAATTATGTGTGATGCTAGTGATTATGCTGTAGGTGTTGTTCTAGGGCAAAGAGTTGATAAGAAATTAAATGTTATCCATTATGCTAGTAAGACTCTTGATACTGCCCAGAGAATTTATGCTACCACTGAAAAAGAATTCTTAGCAGTTGTGTTTGCATGTGATAAGTTTAGACCTTATATTGTTGATTCCAAAGTTACTATTCACACTGATCATGCTGCTATTAAATATCTTATGGAAAAGAAAGATGCTAAGCCTAGACTCATTAGATGGGTTCTCTTGCTCCAAGAATTTGACTTGCATATTATTGATAGAAAGGGAGACGAGAACCCCGTTGCAGACAACTTGTCTAGGTTAGAGAATGTTCTTGATGACCCACTGCCTATTAATGATAGTTTTCCTGATGAACAATTAGCGGTTGTCAATGCTTCTCGTACTGCTCCTTGGTATGCTGACTATGCTAATTACATTGTTGCTAAATATATACCGCCTAGTTTCACATACCAGCAAAAGGAAAAGTTCTTTTATGATTTAAGACATTACTTCTGGGATGATCCACACCTTTATAAAGAAGGAGTAGATTGTATTATTAGACGTTGTGTGCCTGAGCATGAACAGGAACAAATCCTACGCAAATGTCACTCCGAATCCTATGGAGGACACCATGCTGGAGATAGAACTGCACACAAGGTACTACAATCTGGTTTTTATTGGCCCACTCTTTTCAAAGATGCTCGTAAGTTTTTGTCGTATCTTTTGATGAATGCCAAAGAATAGGTAACATCAGTAGACGTCAAGAAATGCCTATGAATTATTCTCTTGTTATTGAACCGTTTGATGTTTGGGGCTTTGATTATATGGGACCTTTTCCTGCTTCCAATGGTTATACACATATTTTAGTTGCTGTTGATTATGTTACTAAGTGGGTAGAAGCTATTCCAACTAGTAGTGTTGATCATAACACTTCTATTAAAATGCTTAAGGAAGTTATTTTTCCGAGGTTTGGAGTCCCTAGATATCTTATGACTGATGGTGGTTCATGCTTTATTCATGGTGATTTCTGTAAGATGCTTGCTAAGTATGATGTCAATCATAGAATTGCATCTCCTTATCACGCACAATCTAGTGGTCAAGTAGAGTTGAGCAATAGAGAGCTCAAATTAATTTTGCAAAAGACTGTGAATAGATCTAGAAAGAATTGGTCCAACAAACTTGATGATGCATTATGGGCCTATAGAACTGCATACAAAAATCCTATGGGTATGTCTCCATATAAGATGGTTTATGGAAAAGCATGTCATTTACCTCTTGAACTTGAACATAAAGCATATTGGGCTATTAAAGAGCTCAATTATGACTTCAAACTTGCCGGTGAGAAGAGGTTGTTTGATATTAGCTCACTTGATGAATGGAGAACCCAGGCTTATGAGAATGCCAAGCTCTTCAAAGAAAAAGTCAAACGCTGGCATGATAAAAGGATACAAAAGTGTGAGTTTAACGTAGGAGATTATGTGTTATTATTCAACTCTCGTTTAAGATTTTTGGCAGGAAAACTTCTCTCAAAATGGGAAGGTCCCTACATTATCAAGGAGGTCTATCGTTCCGGTGCTATAAAAATTAACAACTTCGAAGGCACAAATCCGGGGGTGGTTAATGGCCAAAGAATTAAGCATTATATTTCAGGAAATCCTATCAATGTTGAAACGAATATTATTGAAACCATAACCCCTGAGGAATACATAAGAGACACTTTCCAGAATGTTCCAGACTCCAAAAAGGCATAGGTATGTGGTACGGTAAGTATACCGACTCCAAAACAACTCTAATGGCAATTTTTATCAGTTTTGGATTATTTAAGAATTTTAGGAAGAAAGAAGTAGTCCGAAAGGGACACTAGGCTCCCACGAGAGAGGAGGGCGCACCCCCCCCGTAGGGCGCGCCCCCTGTCTCGTGGGCACCTCGTGTGCCTCCCGAACTCCGTTTTCTTGTATGGTACGTATTTTGGTCAGTAAAAATTCATTATATATACTCCCGAAGGTTTTGACCACCGTATCACGCAAATATCCTCTGTTTTCGTTTCGAGTTGTTCCTGTTGCAGACTTGGAACAAGATGTCGTCCCAAGATTCGGAGGGAGAGAGTTACGTGGCTGATTATATTGCAAATCCAAAAGTATATGCAGATGTGGAACATTATGGCTGGACCACAGAGGAAGAAGAAGATTATGATCCAAGGAGGAAGGAGGAGACAAGCTCCGATGAAGAGGATGACACACTACCTCAACCTGGTGATATGCATGTGGAGTTCAAGAAGTCAAGCCTCATTAAGGTCCAATCTATCCCACCACATTTTTTGCAGGACAGCAAGGCAGCACTATGCAAAAATATAATGAAACTTGAGCTCGTGAGTGAAGATCTGAGGGAGGAAAACTTTAGCCTCGGACGCAAGCTAGAGAAGAAAAATGCAACAACTCCCACTCCACCATCTCCGAAGAAATAATCACATGGGTATGGGCACTCCCCTTGGCAACTGCCAAGCTTGGGGGAGGTGCCCCGGTATCGTATCACCATCACACTCCTATCTTTACCGCTTTATTTAGTTCGATCCTTTTAGTAGTATCTTGATCTAGTAGATTGAAGTTTTGATATCAAGTAGTTTTGAGTTTTGCTTTGTGATCTCTTTTTGTAAGTGAGTCTGTGTGCTATTTATAATAAAGATTAGTGTTGAGTCAAGGGCTTTGCTATGTTCCTATGATCTTGAGAAGTAGAAAGAACAAAAGAGTTCATATTGATCTTATGGATAATGATAACTTCACACATAGAAAGTATGAGGCATAAAAAATCGTTGAGTTGATGAACGTAGCCTTGGTCATCGTTGCAATTAATAGGAAGTGCTAAGGAAAGAGGGGTTCACATATAGATATATTATCTTGGACATCTTTTATGATTGTGAAGCACTCATTAAGTATGACATGCTAAAAGAGTTGACGTTAGACAAGGAAGACAACGTAATGGTTTATGTTTTCCGACATTTCAGTTAAAGTATATTGTCAGTGACCTTCTAAACATGTTGAGCTTGCCTTTCCCCCTCATGCTAGCCAAGTAGAGATACTACTTATGCTTCCAAATATCCTTAAACCCAGTTTTGCCATGAGAGTCCACCATACCTACCTATGGATTGAGTAAGATCCTTCAAGTAAGTTGTCATCGGTGCAAGCAATAAAAATTGCTCTCTAAGTATGCATGACTTATTAGTGCAGAGAAAATAAGCTTTGTACGAACTTGTTGTGGAAGTAATAAAAGCGACGGACTGCATAATAAAGGTCCACATACAAGGGGCCATATAAAGTGACATTCTTTTGCATTAAGATTTTGTGTATCCAACCCTAAAAGCGCATGACAACCTCTGCTTCCCTCTGCGAAGGGCCTATCTTTTACTTCATGTTTTTACTTTATGCTTGAGTCAAGGTGATACTCACCTTTCCACTTTTTCATTTTATCCTTTGGCAAACTCCTCGTGTTTGAAAGGTCATGATACATATATCAAATTGAATGTAAGTTGGCATAGGCTATTATTGTTGACATCACCTAAAGGTGAATATGTTGGGAGGCAACACAATAAGCCCCTATCTTTCTCAGTGTCCGGCTGAAACTCTATAACCACAAGTACTACGTGAGTGTTAACAATTATGGGGGACTACGAGATAGTTGAGTATGTGATCTTGCTGAAAAGCTCTATTATTGACTCTTTCTGATGTTACGATAAATTGCAATTGCTTCAATGACTTAGATTATAGTTTGTTAGTTCCCAATGAAGTTTATGAACCATACTTGACATTGTGAATTGATTATTACTTGAGTATACGAAATCATATGACAAAATCTATATATGTTGATGTTATTAGAATGACCATGATGCCCTCATGTCCGTATTTTATTTTTATCGACACCTCTATCTCTAAACATGTGGACATATTTCTCGATCTCGGTTTCCGCTTGAGGACAAGCGAGGTCTAAGCTTGGGGGAGTTGATACGTCCATTTTGCATCATGCTTTTATATCAATATTTATTGCATTATGGGTTGTTATTACACATTATATTTCAATACTTATGGCTATTCTCTCTTATTTTACAAGGTTTACCATGAAGAGGGGGAATGCCGGCAGCTGGAATTCTGGCTGGAAAAGGAGCAAATGTTGGAAACCTATTCTGGACAACTCCAAAAGTCCTGAAACTCCACGAAACCACTTTTTGGATTTATTAAGAATTTATGAGCAAAAGAAATAAGCCAGGGGGCCCACACCCTGTCCAGGAGACAGGGGGCGCCCCCCTCCTATAGGGCACGCCCCCAATCTCCTGGGCCCCCTGGTGGGCCTCCGGTGACCATCTTCTGCTATATGAAGGGTTTTGACCTGGAAAAATTCGTGGGCAAGCTTACGGGACAAAACTCCGCTGCCACGAGGCGGAACCTTGGTGGAATCAATCTAGGGCTCTGGCAGAGCTGTTCTGCCAGGGACACTTCCCTCCGGGAGGGGGAAATCATCACCAATGTCATCACCAACGATCCTCTCATCGGGAGGGGCTCAATCTCCATCAACATCTTCACCAGCACCATCTCCTCTCAAACCCTAGTTCATCTCTTGTATCCAATCTTGTATCCAAAACCACAAATTGGGACCTGTGGGTTGCTAGTAGTGTTGATTACTCCTTGTAGTTGATACATATCGGTTTACTTGGTGGAAGATTATATGTTCAGATCCTTAATGCATATTATTACACCTCTGATTATGAACGTGATTATGCTTTGTGAGTAGTTACTTTAGTTCCTGAGGACATGGATGAAGTCTTGCTATTAGTAGTCATGTGAATTTGGTATTCGTTCGATATTTTGATGAGATGTATGTTGTCTCTCCTCTAGTGGTGTTATGTGAACGTCGACTACATGACACTTCACCATTATTTGGGCCTAGAGGAAGTCATAGGGAAGTAATAAGTAGATGATGGGTTGCTAGAGTGACAGAAGCTTAAACCCTAGTTTATGCGTTGCTTCGTTAGGGGTTCATATGGGCCCATATGTTTAATGTTGTGGTTAGGTTTACCTTAATACTCCTTTTTGTAGTTGCGGACGCTTGCAATAGGGGTTAATCATAAGTGGGATGCTTTTCCAAGTTAGGGCAGTACCCAAGTGTCGGTCCACCCACATATCAAATTATCAAAGTACCGAACGCGAATCTTATGAACGTGATGAAACTAGCTTGACGATAATTTCCAATGTGTCCTCGGGAGCTTCTTCCTTATTATTAGAATTTGTCCAGGCTTATCCTTTGCTACATAAAGGATTGGGCCACCTTGCTGCACCTTATTTACTTTGTTTACTTGTTACTCGTTACTATTTATCTTATCACAAAACTATCTATAACCTACTATTTCAGTGCTTGCAGAGAAAACCTTACTGAAAATCGCTTATCATTTCCTTCTACTCCTCGTTGGGTTCGACACTCTTACTTATAGAAAGGACTATGATAGATCCCCTACACTTGTGGGTCATCAACAAGCAGCAAGGATCCCGGCGACGTCGACGTGCAGGAGCTGACCTTCTTCACAGTTTAGCCCAAGCTGCTGGCCGGGGCTAAGCTGGTGTCCCTCCACATTCAGATTGACAAGCTCATGTCCTAAATGTTTCTACAGTGCCTTCTGTTTATCTTAGTAATATGCTAATATAGGTATTACCTAGGTCTACTTTAGCTTAAGAAATGGTGGGTTTTGGTGGCGATGCAGCAATTACTTCGACATCAAATCAGTAATTTCCAACAGTCGAACATATATTTTGTGTCTGTTGGATATAAAGTTCCTTTGGGTAAGAAGTACTAGATAAAAGGAGATGTATGTAGACGTATTTTAGTTCTAGATACGTCCCTTTTTATCCATTTTGATGACAAGCACTCCCTCCGTTCCACAATACATGCCTTCCATTTGTCAAAATATAGATATATCTAGAAATGTTTTAGTATATAGGTACATCCATGATAGACCCAGTCGTATGGTTGAGAACACTACAATTCGTAGCTACAGACGCGTGTGTGACTCCCAGCTGCAGATGCCGAGGGTCATCATCCTCCTTTTCGAGAAAAAACAGACGCGTGTGTGAGAGGACGAGTGCGTGCGTGCACCTCTTCTCTTCCTGTATAACGTACTAAACTCAGAGTACAAGTTTTTGTGCGTGGCACGATGGTGCGTGCGAGAAGTCCCGGGAGATAGGTTTAATGCGTCTAAAAAAAGACTAGCCTATAGCTCGCCACACGGCTATTCCTGTCGAATGCCCCATTAACTGTAAGATATGTATACGACGGTGCCAGTTATTGCACGTACACAGCAGTAGAAATATAACTACCATGGCATATGCTACACCACGGCCGAGAACACGTGCCCACGTAACGCCATCCGGGAATAGTACCGCACTTCGAAACTAGAACCGTCAAGAAATTTTGGGCTTGCGTCTCGTCACATTCAAAATTACTCCACGCTATATTGAATTGCAAACCTATTCACACTGATCACAACCTAAATGGTTTCCCACTTAGGAGCGTATTAGTACTCGGTTATAAATACTAGTATGCCAATATGACTGCACATTCCTCCTCAACTCCTCGTCCACAAAAACAAACAAGTCATTCAGCATCCTTCCCTTGCGTCTGCCATGGCCAGCGTGACTTCTGGGTCGAGAGATTGCCACTAGGGAGAAGCGAGCATGGATGCGGAAGCACGAGAGATATCCCGCCTCGTTGCGAAAGCAGCCGACATGTCCCGCCGCGCAGAAGTAGCAGCACAGAGGTCCCGCCGCGCCGCTGAAGCAGCACGGAGGTCCCGCCACGCCGTCGATGCATCAGACTGGCCCGGCCGTGCCGCGGAAGCAGCAGAGATGTCCCGCCGCTCCGCGGCGGCCTGGGAAAATTTCTCGCGGGCAGGCAACGACTGTTACAGGAGCATGCATGCGATCGTCCATAGCCAGATGGATCAGATCTCCGGCTGGGTGAGGTTGCAGGACGACATGAAAGCCTCATTTGAACAGGCTACCAGCGTCATCTGGCAACTAAGGGAGGGCAATGAGAGGCTCCGGGTCGAGCGCGACCTGCTGAGGGCGAAGATCGTCCAAAGTGCAGACCAGCAGGAGGAGACCAGTGCCTTGTTGAAGAGGACCGGCGTCATCGTCAAGAAACTTATGGACGAGAATGACATGCTCCGCATCGAGCACCAAAGGATGGTGGATGAATCTGTGGATGTGCTCAAGCAGCGTCTTGAGGACACAAAAGAGCTCATCGCCGCTCGCCGCGGAGACTAGTTCCCGCGGCCTGCAGCAACGCATCAAGAAAGTAGAGATCAGCGAGCCAGATCCTTGTCTTCCTTCTTCTTTTGCCCTTGTGTATTTCGGGCGTAGCCGCATGTGGCTTTTTTTATTATATTTCTAATTATGTAAGACAATTAATCGTCCTTATATATTCATCAGTCTTTCTATAAGTTGCAATACATGCTATATAGGTCCGTCGGATCTTACATCAAGATCTGGGCTTTCAGATTTTCTTTTCTCTGTCTTAAATCTCAGTCGAGTGAGACATAGCCACGCCATTAAACAGAGGCTCGGGCGCCATTAATGGAGACCTTGGGAGAGAGGTGGGCGGCAGATGGAGGTCAAAGGGCTCTCCTCCCGATAAGCACGCGCAGGGGTCCGATCGCGTGCCTCTCATACTCAAATAGCTACCCTGCATGGCGCCTCCTAGCTAATAAAAAATGGGGACGCGTGGCGGCACGTAAATGGTAGTAAATAGAATGCCCACAGTTTCAAAAATACTTGTGTTTCCGATTGTAACGTGACAGCACTTGTTCCAAAATGACTTTGTTGATTGTTAATGTGTGCGCCTTCGCAAATCAGACATGGCACCAAGCCAAGTTTCATTATTTTCATGCGTGTTTTGGATTTACAGGAATTAAAAAACTAAGTTTCTCAATATTTCCAGCCCAGCCACGATGCCCAGAATTTTGAATTTCATTCCCATTTCTTGCATGGAACCTAGAAAATTACCCGAGGACACACATGTGATTTTTCAACCAACTTTGGTGCACTGGAACATGTGCTTGTATTTCAAATTTGAATTATGCACACAAAGGTGACACGTTCCCTCTCAGAACCATGAGCCTTCTTGAGAGAAGCTCCGATTTGCAAGAAGCTTATACCAAAATTTGTTCCTATTCGGCCAATTTTTTTTACCACGGCATGGTACTACCATGACATGACACCATGCCAAGTATCATGATTTTAAAACCAAGTTTCTCAATGTTCTCGACCGAGCCACGATGCCTAGATGTTTGAATTTTATTCTCATTTTTTGCATGGGACCTAGAAATTCACCCGAGGACACAAATGTGATTTTTCAACCAACTTTGGTGCACAGGAGCATGTGCTT
>NC_041393.1:131860941-131862432 GCF_002162155.2 Triticum dicoccoides
AGGTGGCACGTTCCCTCTTAGAACCACGAGCTTCCAAATCGGCCCAATTTTTTACCACAACATGTTAGTGCCATGACATGACACCCATGCCAAGTTTCATGATTTCCAGACGAGTTTTGGATTTACATGAATTTAAAATCTAAGTTTCTCGATGTTCTCGGCTGAGTCATGACATCCAGATGTTTGAATTTCATTCTCATTTCTTCCATGGGACCTAGAAATTCAACCAAGGACACACATGTGATTTTTCAACCAACTTTGGTGCACCGGAGCATGTGCATGCAGTTCATATTTAGATTATGCACTTTAAAAGTCCAGAAACTCAATTAATGTATAAAAAGGCCAAATGAACCCGAAATAATTCCAAATTTTAACAGGGCACTCATATAGTTCTATGTTGCCTCTGTAAAGAAAATCAGGGGGGAGGCAACGTATATCATTTCGCACACAAAGGTGACATGTTCCCTCTCGGAACCACGAGGCTTGTTGAGAGAATCTCCGGTTTTGCAAGAAGCTTATACCAAAACTTGTCCCAATTCAGCCAAAAATTATACATATGAAAATAGGGTTTAGATTATCCCGAACATCTCGCTACCTCGACTAATAATGTACTATGATTTGAGTTCAACATAAAAGGGATACAAATATTTGAATTGGAGACCGTATTGTACATGTAGTTCATAGTGAAATATGATTATTACTATATGCATGTTTTTTGTTATCAAGATAATATTTAAATTATTGTATACCTTGACAACAATCGTATTCAAATAAGGAAAATTGATTCAAATTTAGTCCATATGGTAGAAGACAATATATATGTTCACATGGTGGAGTAAAATGTTCATATATGATGGAAGATCAAAATGTACAACTACATCAATTGTAAACCGCAAGGTCACCTAACGATATATTTGAATTCAACATAACGTGGATTCAAAAATTGAAATTCGAGATCCTGGCATTTGTAATCATATAAAAAGGAACATTACTCTTTCTTTTGGTGAGAATTGATTTGTTTTTTGTTGTTTTTGAGGGAAGTGCGAATTGATTTGGTACTGTGCAGGGTAATCTTGTTCTCCCGATATTTTTTTACATTTTTCTTGTAATTTTTCAATGGCATCTATAGCAATATAGTAAAAGGGGACATGACTCTCTTGTGTCTTGTATGAATTGTTTTTTACATGTTAAGTTTGTTCTGCCGAACAAGGAATCCGCACCTTGTTATCCTCAAATTTTCAAGCTCGAGTATCTTTTGTCTCACCTGCTTTGAAACTCCCGCCTCTTCAACCCGCGCCACACCTTGTTATCCCGAAATTTCGACGCGCGCGAAAACTCCCTCCTCATCCAAAATTGGTCCCGCAGCCCAGACACGTGAAACCCCCCTTCTACCCCTCAGCCGGAAATGAAGCTCCACGTCGCGGTGTCAAAACCGGTGGGGGTACGCTGGTAACTTACCCTACATTTCGTACAAGTGTGTCCCTAAGCTTG
>NC_041393.1:131862965-131907001 GCF_002162155.2 Triticum dicoccoides
CCCAGCCGGAGACTCTTCCCCGACTACATCGTCCACCGCAACAGCTCGCCGTCCCTCATCCACCGCACCGGATGAGGATCCGTCGTCGATCTCGTCGTCCCGTCGGATCAGCCGCCCCGTCCTCCACCTCCAAGGAGCTGCCCGATGTTCGCCTCGTCTATCGCGCCACCTCAATCCCCACAGCGCCGTCTTGACCTGCCCCCCGGAACCGCAGCACCCTCACCAATTCCTCCGATGAAGCCGAGGCCAACTCGGCACCACCAAGGAGGTTCTGCACTCACCGCTGCATTTTATCTTTTATTTGATCTCACGGGATTGCCGGTGCTCGATACCGAGCAGACATGGCGGGTCTCCATCGATGGCGCCATCGCTGGCCACATCATCTACATCGTCTCTCCCCCATGCCGTTGCTTCCTCGACGACGACTTCCACAACGACACTAGCTGCAGCTGCTCAGGCTCTCGCTCGCATTGCGGCTCTGTTCTTGCTGTTGGTCGCGCTGCTGCACTGCTCTTGCTTTCGTTCGTGCTACTGCTCTGCTCTTGCTCTCGCTTGAACTGCTGCTCCTACTGCACGACCTCCGGCAGCTACATGAGTTGCTGCTTTACCACTCGCTCGCGATGCTGCTGCACGACTTGCTCTCTTCTAGTGTGTTCCCTGCTCGAGCGTCTGCTGATTTAGATCACTGCTTCTCAGCTACTAGTGCTCGAACGCCCTAAACATCTATTGCAATGCTCTGCTACTAGTTCAATCAGTTTCGACAGTAAAATTCAATTTCGACTGTAAAGTTCATTTTCTTCAGTTAAGTTCAGAGCAAACAGTACTTACATCATCTGTCGGAGCGGTCGTGGCGCGGCTGATGCATTTTACATCTAGCACTTTTTGGTGATGTATCTTACATCATCTATTGCAGATGATATTAGGGCCCCACTTCAGATTAACATTGTTTGTCTTGTCCTGCTTCATCCTCGTCGTCGTACATCTCACCGGAGCTGCTCCAACAATGGAATCGTCCATCACAGCGGAGCATTACCCTCGGCGCCGTTTCTAGAGGCCTCGGATCTTCTTCTCCGCCTCCGACAGTCACACCAGCATCACCATCCTCCATGTCCAACCCAATGATGCTGAGGTCCACAAGGCTATGCCAAAGAGGTTGTACACTCGTCGCATCACTTTGTTACTCTGCATTCATGTCAATCCCTCAGGGATCCTTTGCTATGGAACTACTATTCATGCAAATCTGTTAGAAGGAGTGGAGCAAAGCAAAACTGGAGGATTTTTTTCCTTTGGTGTCTCTTTCAAAAAAACGTAGGAATTTTATTCACTTGGACGTCCTTTTCAAATTAATATGCATGAAGAACAAAACTAATTGCATTACTAGCATAATAAGATTCTTATTTTTTTCAGTTTCACGTGGTTTGACTTTAATTTGACCACGTTTCTCCATTGCTATGTTCTTCCAATTCATGTGAACCAAACACCCAGGTTGACTGAAATCCTATGTTTCCAAATGCTCTGTTTTGCACGTGCATTCCTATCCTATTCCTGTGTTTTTCATGTCCCTACGTTTATAGTGTCACACCCTAGCTAGTTCATGCATTAGAGTGTTGCATCATGTCTATCCTTTCATCAGAAACTTGAAATGGGGATGTCAGAACCCCCAGCCCCCTCTGAAACCAACTAGGGTTTACTAAAAACTTTTTCAATGAACCTGAAATGCCCTTCTAAAATGTCCATCATTTTTGTCTTGGTTCAGAACCTCTGCCAAAAGTGTTGCACAATTTTCTAGGTCATCTTAGGGTCTTTGAATTAAATGATAAGTATTTGAATTTGGGCATTTAAAATTATATAAAATATTTCAAATGCTCAAATATTCCTAAACTGAAATGTTTCATGTTGGAAATATTCCAACTTTGGACCAGGAGCAGTTTGGTGATTTTAGGAGTTGCCTAGGTATTTTTAATAATTCAACAAAGTTGCAGAAAAATAGAAAAAGAAAAAAAAACAGAAAGGAAAACTTACCTGGCGCCTGCAACCCGGCCCACCTGCCGGCCCAGCCCAGCGCCGCGCCAGCGAGCTGCTTGCCCGGCCAGGCAGGCAGGCAGGTGCTCGACGACGAGCACCGCATGGGTGCCACGCACCTGCTCGCCGCCTCGCCGCTCCACTCGCCCGGCTAACGCCGTGGATCGACCCCTCTCTCTCCCCAGAACCCCCTAGACATCCCCTCTCCTCTCCAGCTCCTCCCCCTCGCGCTCCCCAGCCATGGCCGACACCACCGCCGCCGCTCCATCGCCGTAGCCGCCCTCCCCGCCGCCCATGCGTCGTCTCGTCGTGTCCAGGAGCTCCGCCGCCGTCCACTTCGTCGAGCTACCCGAGCCCCGTGTGCTTGCAAGGCCCGAGTCCACCGCACCGACCTTGCCCGAGTCCGCCGTCGCCGGAGATCCCCTTCAACGCCGTCGCCGCATCAGCTCGTCCCCGACCCCGCCGGTGGCCTCTACGGGTGCTCTGTGAGCCTAGCTACCCCTCCTACCCTTCCTCTCTCGCCCCCGAGCCGTGTAGCCACCGCACGAAGATCACCCGCACGCACCGCCGTGGATCTCGTCGCCGACGTGCTCCCGGCCATCCTCCGGCCACCTCACGATGTCCAACGCACTCACCACGCTGCGTTGAGTCCAACCGTGCACTCCTTGCACCTCACCGCACACCCTAGCCCCGAGTTCGCCTTCACCCGAACTCCAGTGACCGCCTAGGCCATCGCCGGCGCCAACCCCGGCCACCCCGACCTCAACTCGCTCCACCAAGAGCTGCGGTTCGTCCCCAGCTCCACGTAGATGCCTTCCGTGCCCCATTTGGTGGCCGGAATGGCCAAAACCACTTCCCCCGCCGCGTCGGGCTCGCCAGCGGCTAAACGCCGGTGCAGCCGTTTTGACTTTGACCACGGGTGGGCCCTGGTTGACTCTGTTGACTCAATGACAGGTGGGGCCCCCTTCTGCTAATTATCCAGATTAGTTTAAACTAAATTAAATTAGTTAATTAGCCACTGACACCCTGGACCCACGCGTCAGGTTTGACCTGGACCGGGTCTGTTGACTTGCTGAGGTCAGCATGACCTCATGCTGACGCAGTAAACCTTTTCTGAAATTAAAATAATTCTAGAATGATTTATAAATTCCAGGAAATAACCCAAACTTCAAAAATTCATATAAATTCAACCGTAGCTCCAAATCAAACAAATTATATATGAAAAATGATCAGAAAAATCCAATCTATCCATCTGTACTAGTTTCATGCATGTTTAAACAAACTAAGTTGAGGTTTAGTGCAGAAGAATATAAAACACTTTAAAGGGCCATTTATGAGTTTGAAATTTGAATCTTTGGTTCAAATTGATTCAAACCCATCTGGTTTTAGTTGCATTAGCCCAACACACTCATATTGCCATGTTTCATGCATGCATCATATTGTCGCACATTGTTTGGTGATGGTTGTGTATCGGTGTTCTTTGCGGCAGGTTCTGCCTCCGAGGAGTACCGTGATTACCCTAGCGAAGAACCGTATCCGTGCATCGATCCATCAGGCAAGCAACCAACCATTTGATCATATCGATACAATCCCATGTTCTCGCTCTTGCTCTCTTTTACTGCATTAAGACAACGCGTTTCAAACTGTTGTGTGCTACGGTAGTTGAACCCATTTCCTCTGCATGACCTGTCATTGCCACAGTAATTAGATGAAACCCACTAGCATGTGTAGGAATTGATTGAGCCATATGTATGTGTTGTTCCTACCTTGCTATGCCTGCTATGCTTAGAGTCATGTCAGGTCTGGTTCATCTGGGTGATGGGCTAGAGTGAAATGATCATGTCGGTAATGAGAGTGATGTGGTGAACACGATTTGGTAAAGGTATCGATGAGAGGCCATGTAGGAGTACATGGTGGGTTGTTTCATTGAAGCCGACCTTAAGAACTGAGATCTGTATGCGTGATTTAAGATTCAGCTACTACCATGCATTGGGCCCTGAAATATGACCCCGCTCGACTTCTTATTCACCCTAGTCCTCTGTCCAGGAGTTGCAAGTAGTTTCTGGTGTTTGTAGCTTGCTGGAGGCCGTGGACAGCGCTGACCGCGGGGTGGGCTGTGATGCGGTAGGTACGTGGCACGGTGTACCGAATACCCATTAGGTATCTCGGGAACCCTGTACACATCGTTCAGGGCCGTATGGGAAACCTCAGCCGGACTCCCTGCGGATGGAACCTGGATAGGCGATAAACCTGGACTAGAGACTTAGGTGATTAGGTAGGTCGTGGTCTACACCCACGTCGGCTTTCGCTTGAAGTCTGCCGAGCACATGTCGTGTGCAGACGCTAAGTGGTGGAAACATGTATGAAGAAGTACACCCCTGCAGGGTTAACATGATCTATTCGAATAGCCGCGTCCGTGGTAAAGGACTACTTGGTTGCTTATACAGTTCATAGACAAGTGAATGGATACTACTAAAAATCTCAAGATAAGCGTGAGTGTCGAGGATGGCTCTTCCGTAGGATGACGGAGGTGGATCCTCGGTGGTGTATTGAAGTGGTGAGTAGGTGACTCGTGTGCGCAAAACCATTTCAAGTTGGAGTCTCGTAGGATAGCTTAGCCAAGAGTCAAAGCTGGCTTGCTGCAATAACTCCACCAACCCTTCTTGATAATGTGCATGTATGTAGGATCTGACGTAAGTCTTGCTGGGTACCTTTGTACTCATGTTGCTATAATTTACATTTTACAGAAGGCGCTGCAACCCCTTCTGATGGGTTCTTCGTAGACGTTGACATCGACGAGTAGACTAAGGCCCAGGTGGTAATTCTGAGCTTGTGAAGGTCCACGTAGTATAGCTAGGCTTTCCAAGCCTCTTTTATTTTACTAGTTGTTTGTGCTCAGACAAGTTACTTCCGCTGCTGGTTTGTATGACTGTGTGACTTGAATGTGGGTCGTGTGACCCGTACTTGTATGTATGCTATGTATGGCTCTCTGAGCCTTTAAATAAAGTACTTGTGTCGTAGAGTCATGTTATGATGCCTTGTTGTATTTGCACATATCGAGCATATTGTGTGTATGATTGAAATGCTTGGTATGTGTGGGATCTGACTATCTAGTTGTTTATCTTTAGTAGCCTCTCTTACCGGGAAATGTCTCCTAGTGTTTCCATTGAGCCATGGTAGCTTGCTACTCCTCCGGAACACTTAGGCTGGCCGACATGTGTCCTTCTTCGTTCCTGTGTCTGTCCCTTCGGGGAAATGTCATGCATTGAGTACCGGAGTCCTGGTAGCCCAGTGCTACAGCCCGGACCCACTTGCTGATGACCGACACGTTCAATGCTGGGTCATGGATGCCTGTCCCTGTAAGTCTGTGCCACTTTGGGTTTACGACTAGTCATGTCAGCCCGGGCTCCTTATCATATGGATGCTAGCGACATCATCATATACGTGATCCAAAAGGCGCAAATGGTCCCGGGCAAAGGTAAGGCGACACCCGTGGGAATACCGTGCGTGAGGCCGCAAAGTGATATGAGGTGTTACAGGCTAGATCGATGTGACATTGAGTCGGGGTCCTGACAGCGTTGGCATCAGAGCCGGACTGCCTGTAGGTTCTCCAAGCCAAACTGGTCGATGTTGAGTCTAGAAATGCTTTAGTTATATGTAGGGGAATTGATTGTGGAATGGTATGTAAGGCTCTTTTTACTTCTTTACCTCATGGCATTCTGATCTGGGTCAGTCCATTCTTCTACCGGGGCTTAAGGATTAGGATCTTCTCTCTCTATCAGGTTCACGTGTTACGAATCAGTAGTACCTTATAGGTTTGATGACTACAAGCCTAGTTCAGTTCTACTACCTTGTTATGCTGATAAGTTGAACCCAGAACCTTGATATGATATTGTTGAGTGTCTATGCAATTTTTTTTTATAAATGTCTCAAACCCTTCTTGAGCATTTACAGCCGTTATGCTGTCAAAATTTTGCTAGAAATTCTAATGCCTTTGCATTATGGTTGTGCTGTCAGATGGCCACTCGCGACCAAAATCAAGTGGTGCGCCTGACCCGATGCATTGGTGTGACCGGTCATACGGCCATGTTAGTCCGAGTGATGATCGAGACGGGTTATCGTTGGTATCCCAAATACACAGTCGAAGAGCAGTTTCGAGATTTTAACCAAAGCCAGTATCTTTGCACCGTCCGGATATTTCCCTCTTATCCTGGTTCTACCGAGGCTCTTCACTGTTCCTATGGGCTCGGTGTTACTATTGAGATGGTTGTGCAAGATGCGGCTTATTCTATGATGACGATCATGCGAGTCAGGACTGGCCTGCTTCGCAACACCGACTTTCGGTATATGCCAGCTTCACTTCCTGGAGCGCACGGTTATCTCCGGGCTATCTATGCTGACCCCAGTCAGGAGGACTCACTAACTCGCACCACTGCTGAGTTGCTCGAGGATAGGGACCGAGAGAATCGGGCCTTGAGAATGGAGCTTTTCAACACCCGCGCCGATCATTGGGCCACCTTGACTCGGTTTGCACCGGCTGTGCAAGCTGGATGCATGGATATGAGAGATCTGTATCCTGTTAGGTCTGCTCTGCCGGACATGATGGATTGGCGTGATGTGGGAGGCATCACCCCACCTCATGGTCCTCGCAGGCCACCGTTTGTTGGTCCAAGACCTCACCCTAGCCCTTTTGGTCCACAGGCTCCTCAGGACCGTTTGTTTCCAGATGCTCACGTTGAACTTCCAGGCTATGGAGGAGACTTCTATGAGAACTACTACGGAGATGACTGAGATAGTAGTAGTTCCACTAGGTATTGTAATAGTTGTATTTCCACCGTCCTGCGTGACTTGTGGAATATGACTTAGCGTGTAGTAATTCCGGGGGTGTAGGAAAAATAATGTATAGGAGCTTGGGATGCCTCCGATGATATGTAATCCTCCTCTCACTGTAGTAGTACTTGTTGGTCTTGTACTAAACCTCGTATGGTGTGTATGACGATGGAATAAAAGAAGTAGTTTTTGTATCTACCATGTCATACGGATGATCATCTTGCATTCTGAGTTGTCCATTACATTCTACATTCTATGTCAGAATCTTGTCATGTTGGACTAAACCGTTGTCTTGTTTTTCCTAGGATGGTCAACACCCGCAACAACCCTGCTCCCCCAGAGCAGGCCGAAGGCAGCAGAGTTGGGGATACAAATCTGCCTCACCCTCCCTCTCTGGCAGAAGTTATGCTAGAGGCTGAGAGAAACAAGCGGGAGACCAACCGTTTGTTGGAGCGTATTGAACAGAACACAGCACACCATCAGAGGAGTAACTTGGTGTCACTCAGTGATTTCATCAAGTTACATCCACCCACGTTCCACCACTCCGTCGAGCCTCTCGACGCTGATGACTAGCTTCGTAGTATTTCTCACAAACTGCGTTCTGCGCTAGTAGCTGAGGCTGACAAGGTCACCTTTGCTGCATATCATCTTGAAGGCCCCGCCAGTCTATGGTGGGAGAATTATGGAGCTATGCGCCCAGCGGACCATGTCACTACTTGGGCTGAATTCAGCAAGGCTTTCCGTGAACATCACATTCCGGAGGGTCTCATGGACCGTAAACGTGAGGAGTTCTGTAGTTTCACTCAAGGTCGACTCTCTGTTGACGCTTACAGCAGGGAGTTTGGTAACCTTGCCCGTTATGCCACGGAGGAAGTTTCTACTGATGCCAAGAAGCAGGCAAGGTTCCGTAAGGGGCTTAGTCCTGAGCTTCGTCGCGACCTCCGTCTGCATGAGTGCACATCTTTTCAGAAGCTTGTGAACAAAGCCATCAGTGCTGAGACTGGTCAGACTGATTATGAAGCAACACGCAAGCATGGCCGTGACTTGGGTTCCTCATCCGGTGCTGGTCCTCAGAAGTGCCGCGTGTGGGTACCTAACACTGCCCTGCCACCCAGGTTCACACCGAGGCCATCCTTCCAGGCGCCTCGCCCAGCTCAGCCATATGCACCAGCCAAGCCCTATGGTGGTCCAACCAACAATGCTCCTCCACGTACCAGTTCCGTGACTTGTTTCAAGTGTGGGGAATCAGGCCACTATATGCGCGAGTGTCCCCAAACCAACCCCAACCAGACAGCAAAAACTGTTGGCCGTGGCAAGCCGACAGGGAAAGTGTTCTACGCCAAGCCAGCCACCACTGCTCGTGGCCATGTTAATTGTGTTTCTGCGTAAGAGGCTCAAGAAGATCCCAACGTCGTTCTCGGTACGCTCCTTGTTAATTGCCACCCGGCATCTGTTCTTTTCGATACAGGAGCATCTCATTCATTTATATCCGAGAGCTATGCTCGTCTGCATAACACCACATTCTGTGAGATGCCCACCTCTATGGTAATTCAAACTCCGGGATCCAAATGGCAAACTTCTAGAGTAAGCATGGAAATGAAATTCAAGTCGACAAACTTGTTTTTCTCACATCTTTGATAGCCCTCAAATCTTCGGATATTAATATCATCTTGGGTATGGACTAGATGTCAGCCCATCATGCCAAAATTGATTGCTTCTCTAGGACTGTTCAACTCACCCATCCTTCGGGGAAGATAGTCAATGTCTTGACCCGAATAGCCAAGCGCCAGTTATATTCTCTTAACGCCAGCCCTTTGCCAGACCTTGAGGACGTTCCGGTAGTCCGTGACTTTCCGGATGTCTTCCCAGAGGAATTGCCAGGTGTTCCACCTGACAGAGATGTCGAATTCGTGATAGATCTCATTCCAGGAACTGTCCCGATTTCCAGAAGACCCTACAAGATGGCACCTTTTGAACTAGCCGAGCTTAAGAAACAACTCGATGAGTCCTTGAAAAAGGGTTTCATCCGACCTAGTTCATCTCCTTGGGCTTGCCCCGTCCTCTTCGTCAAGAAGAAGGATGGTACGGACTGGATGGTTGTAGATTATCGACCTGTCAACTTGGTCACAATTAAGAACAAGTATCCGCTCCCCAGGATAAACGACTTGTATGATCAGCTCGCTGGATCCTCAGTCTTCTCTAAAATGGATTTGAGGTTGGGCTACCATCAAATCAAAATCAGGAACGGGGACATTCCGAAAACGGCCTTTGTTACTCGTTATGGCCAATACGAGTACACCGTCATGTCCTTCGGTTTAACCAATGCTCCAGCCACCTTCTCTCGGTTGATGAACTCAATCTTCATGGAGTATTTGGATAAATTCGTCGTGGTTTACCTCGATGATATACTCATCTACTCCAAGAACGAGGAAGAACATGCCGAACACCTAAGGCTAGTGTTGAAGAAACTTCGAGAGCATCGCCTTTATGCCAAATTTTCTAAATGTGAATTCTGGTTGTCAGAAGTGACCTATCTTGGACATGTAATTTCTGGTAAAGGCATTGCTGTTAACCCTGAGCGAGTTCAAGCCGTCCTTAATTGGACTCCACCTGAATCGTTCAAGCAAGTTCGGAGTTTCCTTGGCCTAGCGAGCTATTGTCGTCGCTTTGTCGAGAATTTCTCCAAAGCTGCCAAACCTCTAACTGAACTCCTCAAGAAAGATAAAAAGTTTGAGTGGACTCCACAATGTGAGCACAGTTTCCAGGAACTGAAAAGACGTTTAACCTCTGCTCCCGTACTGGTACTACCGGATTATTCCAAGGATTTTGTTATCTACTGCGACGCCTCGCGACAAGGACTAGGCTGTATTCTCATGCAAGATTGACACGTAATTGCTTATGCTTCACGGCAATTACACCCACATGAGGAAAACTACCCCACTCATGATCTAGAGCTTGCAGCTGTAGTCCATGCACTCAAAACATGGCGACATTACCTTCTCGGTAATCGTTGCGAAATCTACACTGATCACCAAAGTCTGAAGTATATATTC
The DNA here is from genome assembly GCF_002162155.2 of Triticum dicoccoides. NCBI lineage: Eukaryota > Viridiplantae > Streptophyta > Magnoliopsida > Poales > Poaceae > Triticum > Triticum dicoccoides. The sequence continues at coordinate 131,872,871 of NC_041393.1, forward strand.
ACCCAACCGGATTTAAATCTCAGGCAAAGACGTTGGGTCGAGTTGATCACAGATTTCGACTTAGGAATAACTTACACCCCAGGGAAAGCCAACGTCATGACTGATGCGCTAAGTCGTAAATCTTATTGTAACAACCTGATGTTACAACAAAGTCAACCGCTTCTCCATGAGGAATTTCGGAAGCTTAACCTTCACATTGTTCCTCAAGGATTTCTTTCCACCTTGGTGGCGAAACCTACTCTTACGGATCAAATCATCGCTGCCCAAAAGCGAGATAAGGGAATATCTAAGATCAAGGAGAACATTGCTAGCGGAGGTGCTAGATGTTTCTCCACCAATGATCATGGTTTTGTGTACTTTGAGAACCGTTTAGTGGTTCCCAAGAACCAGCATCTACGACAGTTGATCCTTAAGGAGGCTCATGAATCTCCTCTCACCATTCATCCCGGTAGTACCAAGATGTATCAGGACCTACGCCAGAGGTTCTGGTGGACTAGGATGAAAAGAGAAATTGCTCAGTATATTGCTAATTGCGATGTCTGCCGTCGTGTAAAAGCAGAGCATCAACGGCCTGCTGGCACCCTTCAACCCCTAGCTATTCCTGAATGGAAATGGGATAAAATTGGTATGGACTTCATCACCGGTTTTCCCAGGACCAAGAGAGGGAATAATGCTATCTTCGTCGTTATCGACCGTCTTTCCAAAGTGGCCCATTTCTTACCTGTTCGTGAGAGTATAACTGCTAGTCAGTTAGCAGACTTGTACATCTCCCGAATAGTGTCTCTCCATGGTGTTCCTTTGGAAATTAACTCGGATCGAGGAAGTCTTTTCACCTCTCGATTTTGGGAAAGTTTCCAAAATGCTATGGGAACCCGCCTTTCTTTTAGTACCGCTTTCCACCCTCAATCAAGTGGTCAAGTGGAACGCGTCAACCAGATTCTAGAAGACATGCTTCGAGCTTCTGTTATCTCATTCGGAATGGAGTGGGAGAAGTGCCTTCCATTTGCCGAATTTGCTTATAACAACAGCTATCAATCCAGCTTGGGCAAAGCCCCTTTTGAAGTTCTCTATGGACGAAGGTGTCGAACGCCTCTTAACTGGTCAGAAACCGGGGAAAGACAATTCTTTGGCCCGGATATGATTCAGGAAGCAGAAGAGCAAGTTCGCATCGTTCGTGAAAAGTTGAAAACAGCCCAATCTCGTCAAAAGAGTCAATATGACCGAAAACATAAGGCTATGACTTTTGAGGTTGACGAGAAGGCTTACCTTCGGGTTACTCCTCTGAAGGGAACCCATCGCTTCGGTATCAAGGGAAAATTGGCTCCTCGTTACATTGGACCCTTTCGCATTCTCGCAAAACGAGGAGAAGTTGCCTACCAATTGGAACTACCTCCACATCTCTCCAGAGTCCACGACGTCTTCCACGTTTCTCAACTCAGGCGTTGCTTCTCGGATCCTATCCGTGGAGTAGACCACGAAACGCTTGATCTCCAAGGTAATCTCACGTATCGAGAGTACCCCGTTCGTATCCTCGATCAAGCTGAGCGTACCACTCGACGTCATAATATCAAGTTTCTCAAGGTTCAATGGTCGCACCATTCTGAGAATGAAGCAACTTGGGAAAGGGAGGATCGTCTTCGCCTCGAGTATCCCGCCTTCTTTCCGGAGGAGCCCAAATCTCGGGTCGAGATTCTTTTGAGTGGGGGTGAGTTGTCACCCCCTAGCTAGTTCATGCATTAGAGTGTTGCATCATGTCTATCCTTTCATCAGAAACTTGAAATGGGGATGTCAGAACCCCCAGCCCCCTCTGAAACCAACTAGGGTTTACTAAAAACTTTTTCAATGAACCTGAAATGCCCTTCTAAAATGTCCATCATTTTTGTCTTGGTTCAGAACCTCTGCCAAAAGTGTTGCACAATTTTCTATGTCATCTTAGGGTCTTTGAATTAAATGATAAGTATTTGAATTTGGGCATTTAAAATTATATAAAATATTTCAAATGCTCAAATATTCCTAAACTGAAATGTTTCATGTTGGAAATATTCCAACTTTGGACCAGGAGCAGTTTGGTGATTTTAGGAGTTGCCTAGGTATTTTTAATAATTCAACAAAGTTGCAGAAAAATAGAAAAAGAAAAAAACAGAAAGGAAAACTTACCTGGCGCCTGCAACCCGGCCCACCTGCCGGCCCAGCCCAGCGCCGCGCCAGCGAGCTGCTTGCCCGGCCAGGCAGGCAGGCAGGTGCTCAACGGCGAGCACCGCATGGGTGCCACGCACCTGCTCGCCGCCTCGCCGCTCCACTCGCCCGGCTAACGCCGTGGATCGACCCCTCTCTCTCCCCCGAACCCCCCAGATGTACCCTCTCCTCTCCAGCTCCTCCCCCTCGCGCTCCCCAGCCATGGCCGACGCCACCGCCGCCGCTCCATCGCCGTAGCCGCGCTCCCCGCCGCTCATGCGTCGTCTCGTCGTGTCCAGGAGCTCCGCCGCCGTCCACTTCTTCGAGCTACCCGAGCCCCGTGTGCTCGCAAGGCCCGAGTCCACCGCACCGACCTCGCTCGAGTCCGCCGTCGCCAGAAATCCCCTTCAACGCCGTCGCCGCATCAGCTCGTCCCCGACCCCGCCGGTGGCCTCTACGGGTGCTCTGTGAGCCTAGCTACCCCTCCTACCCTTCCTCTCTCGCCCCCGAGCCGTGTAGCCACCGCACGAAGATCACCCACACGCACCACCGTGGATCTCGTCGCCGACGTGCTCCCGGACATCCTCCGGCCACCTCACGATGTCCAACGCACTCACCACGCTGCGTTGAGTCCAACCGTGCACTCCCTGCACCTCACCGCACACCCTAGCCCCGAGTTCGCCTTCACCCGAACTTCGGTGACCGCCTAGGTCGTCGCCGGCGCCAACCCCGGCCACCCCGACCTCAACTCGCTCCACCAAGAGCTGCGGTTCGTCCCCAGCTCCACGTAGATGCCTTCCGCGCCCCATTTGGTGGCCGGAATGGCCAAAACCACTTCCGCCGCCGCGTCGGGCTCGCCGGCGGCTAAACGCCGGTGCAGCCGTTTTGACTTTGACCACGGGTGGGCCCTGGTTGACTCTGTTGAGTCAATGACAGGTGGGGCCCCCTTCTGCTAATTATCCAGATTAGTTTAAACTAAATTAAATTAGTTAATTAGCCACTGACACCCTGGACTCACGCGTCAGGTTTGACCTGGACCGGATCTGTTGACTTGCTGAGGTCAGCATGACCTCATGCTGACGCAGTAAACCTTTTCTAAAATTAAAATAAATCTAAAATGATTTATAAATTCCAGGAAATAACCCAAACTTCAAAAATTCATATAAATTCAACCGTAGCTCCAAATCAAACAAATTTTATATGAAAAATGATCAGAAAAATCCAATCTATCCATCTGTACTAGTTTCATGCATGTTTAAACAAACTAAGTTGAGGTTTAGTGCAGAACAAGATAAAACACTTTAAAGGGCCATTTATGAGTTTGAAATTTGAATCTTTGGTTCAAATTGATTCAAACCCATCTGGTTTTAGTTGCATTAGCCCAACACACTCATATTGCCATGTTTCATGCATGCATCATATTGTCGCACATTGTTTGGTGATGGTTGTGTATCGGTGTTCTTTGCGGCAGGTTCTGCCTCCGAGGAGTACCGTGATTACCCTAGCGAAGAACCGTATCCGTGCATCGATCCATCAGGCAAGCAACCAACCATTTGATCATATCGATACAATCCCATGTTCTCGCTCTTGCTCTCTTTTACTGCATTAAGACAACGCGTTTCAAACTGTTGTGTGCTACGGTAGTTGAACCCATTTCCTCTGCATGACCTGTCATTGCCACAGTAATTAGATGAAACCCACTAGCATGTGTAGGAATTGATTGAGCCATATGTATGTGTTGTTCCTACCTTGCTATGCCTGCTATGCTTAGAGTCGTGTCAGGTCTGGTTCATCTGGGTGATGGGCTAGAGTGAAATGATCATGTCGGTAATGAGAGTGATGTGGTGAACACGATTTGGTAAAGATATCGATGAGAGGCCATGTAGGAGTACATGGTGGGTTATTTCATTGAAGCCGACCTTAAGAACTGAGATCTGTATGCGTGATTTAAGATTCAGCTACTACCATGCATTGGGCCCTGAAATATGACCCCGCTCGACTTCTTATTCACCCTAGTCCTCTGTCCAGGAGTTGCAAGTAGTTTCTAGTGTTTGTAGCTTGCTGGAGGCCGTGGACAGCGCTGACCGCGGGGTGGGCTGTGATGCGGTAGGTACGTGGCACGGTGTGCCGAATACCCGTTAGGTATCTCGGGAACCCTGTACACATCGTTCGGGGCCGTAAGGGAAACCTCGGCCGGACTCCCTGCGGATGGAACCTGGATAGGCGATAAACCTGGACTAGAGACTTAGGTGATTAGGTAGGTCGTGGTCTACACCCACGTCGGCTTTCGCTTGAAGTCTGCCGAGCACATGTCGTGTGCAGATGCTAAGTGGTGGAAACATGTATGAAGAAGTACACCCCTGCAGGGTTAACATGATCTATTCGAATAGCCGCGTCTGTGGTAAAGGACTACTTGGTTGCTTATACAGTTCATAGACAAGTGAATGGATACTACTAAAAATCTCAAGATAAGCGTGAGTGCCGAGGATGGCTCTTCTGTAGGATGACGGAGGTGGATCCTCGGTGGGGTATTGAAGTGGTGAGTAGTGGACTCGTGTGCGCAAAACCATTTCAAGTTGGAGTCTCGTAGGATAGCTTAGCCAAGAGTCAAAGCTGGCTTGCTGCAATAACTCCACCAACCCTTCTTGATAATGTGCATGTATGTAGGATCTGACGTAAGTCTTGCTGGGTACCTTTGTACTCATGTTGCTATAATTTACATTTTACAGAAGGCGCTGCAACCCCTTCTGATGGGTTCTTCGTAGACGTTGACATCGATGAGTAGACTAAGTCCCAGGTGGTAATCCTGAGCTTGTGAAGGTCCACGTAGTATAGCTAGGCTTTCCAAGCCTCTTTTATTTTACTAGTTGTCTGTACTCAGACAAGTTACTTCCGCTGCTGGTTTGTATGACTGTGTGACTTGAATGTGGGTCGTGTGACCCGTACTTGTATGTATGCTATGTATGCCTCTCTGAGCCTTTAAATAAAGTACTTGTGTCGTAGAGTCATGTTGTGATGCCTTGTTGTATTTGCACATATCGAGCATATTGTGTGTATGATTGAAATGCTTGGTATGTGTGGGATCTGACTATCTAGTTGTTTATCTTTAGTAGCCTCTCTTACCGGGAAATGTCTCCTAGTGTTTCCATTGAGCCATGGTAGCTTGCTACTGCTCCGGAACACTTAGGCTGGCCGGCATGTGTCCTTCTTCGTTCCTGTATCTGTCCCTTCGGGGAAATGTCACGCATTGAGTACCGGAGTCCTGCTAGCCCAGTGCTACAGCCCGGACCCACTTGCTGATGACCGACACGTTCGATGTTGGGTTATGGATGCCTGTCCCTATAAGTCTGTGCCACTTTGGGTTTACGACTAGTCATGTCAGCCCGGGCTCCTTATCATATGGATGCTAGCGACATCATCATATACGTGAGCCAAAAGGCGCAAACGGTCCCGGGCAAAGGTAAGGCGACACCCGTGGGAATACCGTGCGTGAGGCCGCAAAGTGATATGAGGTGTTACAGGCTAGATCGATGTGACATTGAGTCGGGGTCCTGACATATAGAATCCTCCAATTCTAAGGAGCCCTTACAGATTTACTTCATTTTCAGATAGGCGTCAAAGAAAACTCTGTGTGTTATGTCCTGCTCCTGTCGTGCCGTCATCCACCCCACCTGAGGTGCACCATCGACAGAAGCATTCATAGTAGTAGAGATCCCCCCTGCAGACTTTCTTTCGCCAGCTCAGATCATCTTCCCCGTTGCCGGCAGCCACGCCAACTGCATTACCATCATCGACTAAGCAGATCAACCTGAGGACTACATAGTTTCGGAAGACAGGTCGCGGTCTTTCGTGTTTGCTTCCGTATTTGCTTGAGTTTTGAAATGCCCATGGGTCTCATATCGGGTCAACAATGAATAGTATCTGTCTACTATTTGGTTCATCTGGGGTCTTCTATGTGGTTCATGTTGGGTGGGCAACAAACAATAGATGATACATTGTCTATCTTTTTAAACTGAAGCTATAATCTACCTGCTATCATTAGTTTTGAATCCATCCACTCGTTTGCTACCATCAATCTTTATTTTTGCATGCACCCCTTAGGCCTTACAAAATCTAACTATTTTTTATTATGCATGTCAAATATTGTACACAATCGTACTGAGCATGTAGAGAAAAAGAGAAGACCGTTGTGTGGGTATATAATGTCATGCAGACGCCGCTCCATGGTGGGCGAAGTGCCCCCCCCCCCTCCTGCATTTCTAGATTGTATTCCAGAGGAAGATAACTGTTCAGATGGGGATTCAGAAGGAGCCGACCACGCATGTTTACCACCTGAGGTGTTTGCTCTAATTGGCATGCTGATGTTGGTCATATCATGCATATGGCGCCTTGCATTGCTTACATTATATATCTTATATGTCATCAGCTTAGTTTAGATTTGCTTTATGTGAATGCCACCTTTTTGGTTTCTATATCATACTCCCACAATTCCTAAATATTTGTCTTTTTAGAGATTTCAACAAGTGACTACATACGGAACAAAATAAGTGAATCTACACTCTAAAATATGTCTATATACATCCATATGTGCTAGTCCATTTGAAATCTCTAAAAAGACAAATATTTAGGAACGGAGGGAGTATATGGGAATTATGCAATGCCATCTTCTTTAGCCACGCATCATATACGTGAATCATGCAATGCCATCCTGTTTAGCCAGCCATCGTATATGTGAATTGTATCGTGCCATATTTTTTCCATAATGTATTCCATTTGTCAACAATGTTTATACATTCATCTACTCTTCCTGTGCATCAGCCATTTGAGTCGGTCATGGGAAAATCTGGAGTGAAAACAAAGTCTTCTGAGCAGTCAGTGCTACATGTTGATGCAGATTTCTTGCTGTTACAGATAGCTCCTCAGAGGAGGATTCATAGACAGATGACCAGTCGTATCCCCCCCCCCCCCGAGGTGCATGCTCTAACTTGGCTGGGTTATATTGCTCATATCATGCATATGGTGTCTTGCATTGTCATGCCATCTGCTTAGATTAGACATGCTTTGTGTGAATGCCTCCTGTTTGTTTTCGATATCAGATATGTGAATTATGCAATGCCATGTTTTTCGGCCAGTTATCATATATGTGAATTATGCACCGTCATGTAGCCAAGCATCATATATGTGAATTATCTCATGCCATCTTTTTTTCATTACGTATTCCATTTGTCGAAAATCTGTGTATATTGAATGACTCTTCATGTGTATCAGCCATTTGAGCCGGTTATGGAAAAATCTGGAGTGAAAACAAGGTCTTCAGAGCAGGCAATGGTACCTGTTGAAGCATATATCTCGATGGTTACAGGGAGCTCCTCAGAGGAGGATTCAGAGACAGATGACCAATCCTATATCCCACCTGAGGTGTATGCTCTAAGTTGCAATGTTTTATATTTCTCATATGATGCATATGGTGTCTTGCATTGCTTAGTTTAGACATCATATGCACAATATTGAATTTCATCTGCTTAGTTTAGAGATCATACATGCGAGTGCCAGCTGCTTAGTATATGAATCAATTATGTCAATTATATCATGCCATCCTCTATACTTAGACAACATTTATGTGAATTATTTCATCCCCAACCTATTTTAGAAAGATACCATATAGTTTTGTCATGTCATCCTGTTTAGGTACTCATCATATGTTGAATTATGCCATTATATCCTGTTAAGTTATCCATCATATATCTGAAACTGTGTCATGCTATCCTGTTTAGTTAGGCATCATATATGTGAAATTCTGTCATGCTGTCATGTTTGGTTAGAAAACATATATGTGAATTACCACATGTGTCTATCATACAATGTCTGTATGCTCAATTTATTTTCTTGTTTATCAACCATTTGAATTGGAGGGGGTGATGGCAGTATCTAAGGGAGCAAAAACCCATTCTTCACAAAAGACAGTGCTACCCGTCGATGGAGATAGAACCATGGTTGTACTGGCCCACAAACTAGCCCCACCACACATAATCGAGACTCTTCCAGATTGCACACTTACACCGTTGGGCAGAGAACCAGCTACAACCCATCTAACCGCAACTCCAGCGGATAGTAACCCACTTCTAGTTGACAAAGCACCATGTACACCACAGAGTACCCCCACACGAGCAGTTTGTAAAGCTACTGCAGTGCCCAAAGCATGAAGACCACCACAGCTAACCCAAATTCCACGTTTAAAGCAGAAGAGCAACTGTTCTCAGGTCAGATTCCGTAGCTATGATCCATACTCCTTTGTTGTTGCTTCACTGTATTTACTCATACCAACTACTTTCGAATTTGAAGGATCCAATTGAAACTCCAATGGCGCAACAGGTATGTTTTAAACCTATTTCTTTAACAAGATTGTTGTTCTAACTTCTTGCTCTATGTCGATTTCAGTTTAAGTTGTATAAACAATTATGTTCTCATGTGATGCACATTAGAAGTGCTGCGAATGTTGTGTAGTTTCTAACACTTATATTCTGTCTATGTTGTTGTGTCTTAAAAATATATGAGTTGAACTGTATCTCTATCTTGATTAGGCAACATAAACTAGAATGATATGGACAATACAGTGACCATAGTACATAGATATATGTTTGTTTCATGCTGTTATCCTGTCCACCTTACTACTGAACCGGTTTACCAAAATGAGTTTCATATACTACAAGCTAAACTTGTGATGTGTCTGCTTGTTTCTCTTGTAGTATGCAAACAGAATATTGGAGAAGAGCACCCCAGTATGCAATGGTAGAGAAAGTAATGCAGATTTGGTTCAAGATAGTGAGACAACCCTGTTGGTCTCCAAGAAAGGTGATAAAAACGATCTTGTAGACAGTGAGAAAACCCCATAGTCCTGCGTTGATGTAGTGTTCGAGTTACTGGCCAGTGTCGTTGGCACAAGCTCTTCGAACTCACTGCCTGAATCACTTCGGCTTCTTCAGTCTCAGCTGCAAGTTGAAAGGCATCAGCCAGCTGTGCTGCGGCAAGAAGCCGAAGGACAGAGGAAGTCCCTGCAGAATTCATATGCGTATTTTCTTGTGCAACAGCAAGCGCTGGAGGATTTAAGCGCCAAACAAGATAAAGTTAATAACTTTGATAAGCATCTTGTCAGCATTATGGGTACCCAGGATATTATTTCTTGAGCTCTTCTGAAGTGGTTTCAGTTCTGGACTTGTTTTGCTGCGACGTTTATATGCTGCTTTGTTCCCTATATTTGCACTGGTGGCGAACTTTGATGCCCAGTGGATGTAATATGTGTAATAGCCGTGATAGCCTAGCATAAGTTGCTTACTTATTTATTTCTTTGTTGTCTTGTTTATTTGTTTGCCTGTAGTCAGTGCAATTTTTTTCCGCGGTTTGCTAGTGGCCGCAATAACCTATTTTTTAAAACTTGGCCACAATAACCATGGGCTACATATTTACTGTAGTGGCACTGGACCTCCTACCGGCTGTAGAAACAATGGGTCTTCTACGGGCCGTAGAAACAATGGTCCTTCTACGGGCCGTAGACATAATGGGCCTTCTACGGGCCGTATCATCAATGGGCCTTATATGGGCCGGACGATTGATCGGCCAAACATGGGCCAATAACAGACCGCATTATGGCCGTTAACGGGCTAGAGTTGGAATCGTCCATTCATGGGCCGACCATAACGGGCCATCGTTAATAGGACGTATTTGATGACGCTATGAAAACGGCCCAACATATTAACGGGCCACAAACGGTCCGACTGTAACAACGGGCTGAATTTGGCCCACAAGCAGAAAATGACAGTAACGAGCCGTAAGTAACCGAATGCTGAAAATGAGCCCAAGAATAAATGGGCCCTTAGAAGGCCGAAAGATAACATGGGCTGGAAACGGCCCAATGGAATAATGGGCCGTTAATGGGTATAAAGTGATACACTGTTCATTACGGGCCAGTTTCACCATGGGTCGTTAATGGGTATAAAGTGACACATTGTTCATTGCAGGCCAGTTTCACCATGGGCCGTTGATGGGCCAAGAGTTACACAGGGCCTCATATGGGTCGAAAGACGTCATGGGCCATACATGGCCAAAAGTGAAAACGGGCTGGAATCATATTGGATGGCCCAGATGACGCTACTGGGCCTAATTCGAATAGGGCGTAACGGGCCTTGGGTTAGCGGGTTGTAAATAGGCTATATGCGAACAGGCCGTTAACATGCTTACCATGGGCCGCCCCGCCACCTTTTGACCAAGTCAAACGGGCCGGCCTTTTTACAGGAATGGGCCTCTATTGGGCCGTGCCACGTGTCGACGTATTATAGGCGCCTTCTGTCCAATGAGTGGATGACATCTGTCTCAACGATGAGCCGACACGTGTTTCCTCCAGCCAATGATGATTTTACACGTGGAAAATCCCCATTGGTCCGGGCTGTTAACGGGTTATCGGATTCAAAACCCGACCCGATAGCTTAACGGCGTTCCGTTGCGGTGGATGTCATGTGTCGGTCACCCTTGACGAAAGCACTTCTGTGACGCGCGATTTATCGTCATGAAAGTGGACACTTCCGTGATGATAATTTTGGTAATGTCATGGAACACTTCTACGACAGCACACGTATGACTATCTTGATTCTGTCATAAAATCATCATGGATGTACATGCATGACAAAAAATGTGACCTACTGCGAAAAACACGTATCATCACGGAAGTGTATTTTTTTTGTAGTGTCCCGACGAGGTGCGAGCAGGGGGACGACCATTACGACCCCTCCCTGCGCCATATCTCCCTCCCCGGTTGCTAGCATCTCTTCCTCCTCCAGCCATCTTGACAACGGAAGCAAAAGGGATCCGACCCGATTTCCTTGACCAGTAATCTCGAGAGAAGGATAAGAATTTTGGAGCTGACAGGCGATCCGGAATACCAACTGGGTGGCAATCTGCTATAGAGAATTCTCCCGAAACGAATTTATCCTTCCTAACCCACACCAGGTTGGATTTGCTGGATCTGCCAGAGATAGGACGAACCCTAGCTTGCCCCCGACCCGCTCCCTCCTGATGCGGATAAGGGCGAGACGCTTTTGAAGGGGCGCAACCACCCCACTCGCAAAAGATTTGGGGGCGGGGCAGGCGGGTCCGCATCTATCTGCTCACTGGCCTGGAGGGCCCTCCTGGCAGAGACTCTACGACCCATAGAACTCCTCCCCGGCGAGCTGAACAGCGTCGGCGGCGGTGAAGCACGCCTGCTCCTGGTATCACTGCTTCTTCTGTACGCCACGGGCGAGCCTGGGGGCGAGGAGACTTGAACTTCCGACGAGCTCAATCCCGAATCGACGGCGGGGGCCAGGACGAGATGTTTTGCAACGGCGCACCCGACGGAATCACTCCAAGCACGCATTCCCATCTCAGCGCCCTGCGAGGATCCTCGGACTTCGCCTCTGTCCTTGCCCACAACACGAACTCGGCGGACGGGGAGTGTGGGTAAGCCGACATCCTCTCCCTCTCCACCACCGTAGCCTCATCGTAGATCCGCTTCGCCAGAATCCTCTGTTCTTCCTCTTCTCGCAGCCGACAAGCCTCTGCATATCTGCTCGCCGCAGCTCGCGTATCTGGATCTCTCGCCGCCGCCACCGCCTGATCCGCCGCCTTCCATTCCTGAACTCTTCGGATCCATGCCGTAGTAGCGTCGTGAATCCTTATTGCCCGATCCACCCAACTCCGACTCCCCGTCGCCATGGCAATCGCCTGCGAGATCGGTGAGATAAGTCTCACCAGTCCGCGCAGCGCTTCCTGAACTTGGGGAGGGAGTGGAGTGGGGAAAGGGGAAGGGGGAGGGGGAGCGGCCTTGGCCCCCGACTTCGGTCTGCATCGCCGAGGAGGCATGGCCCGTGGTCGGCGCGGCTAGATCCGCGGTGGGGGCAATGGCGGACGGGAGGCGTCGAGTCGTCGTGGCTGCGGGGGAGCGGGGGAGCGGGGGCGCTGCTAGTGACGGAACCCCTACGTAGACATACTAGGATTGCACAAACAAAAGAGTTTTCTTGGGACGGCAACTTTTAAATGAGCAACTTTTATACAAAATCATGTACAAGGATGCACCTAAAACGGGTCCAATAAGAAACATCCAAAGTGACGGAAACGAAAAAGGCAAGGCAGCAGGCGCAACAGGACTCGTAACATACTACATCCATACGTGCGTATGGTCACATGCATGATACTACAAGCAGGCTAAGAGGTCAATGAAGGGAAGAAATGACACGACCTACCAAACAGCCAACAAATGAACGATCCACAAGGATCGCGACGCGTGCAGTTGTGTTCATGCATGAATCAGCTAATAACGCTTGTCACCTGCCCTTGCAAAGATCTAGTGTTGCCTGGCTCTCCCTGTCTCCGGTCTTGTCCATCTCGGCCGGTGCATAGTGTCGGAGGGCTAATAAGCTGATCGCACCGGCGTAACCACCCGTCGCTGTTGAGTCCGGTGGCGATAACGAAATGAGGTGAAGCCCCGCCCTCCTTTTCCACGAGCAGGGCAGCTTTCGCGGGGCAGAGCGCTCTTAATCCCTCCTCCTTTCCTTCCAGTCTCCGGCTAGGCTAAACACGACGTGGACGACCGGAGCTCCGTGCGCGCGCAGGGGGCGGCCAGGTGGGTGCTCGGCCGTGCTCCCCTCGCGGTTCAGTTGATCAATTACGCCGTCACGTGTTGCCGAGCCACCACGGTGCCTTCCGGTCTCTCGAGAGTTTGGCGAAAGCGATGGTGAAATCTGTGGGGCTTCACCTGCCGATTAGCCTAGCCGTGGAATTTCCTACTGGTTAGGCGGTTAGGCAGATGCTCAATACGGTGTTGGATTATAATTCTTGGCTCTGTTATTTCTCTTGTGGCCCATGCTCTGCCCTGCCCTGCATCTGCATGCCCGCATACATTGGGCACGGAACTGTCGTCCGTGGACAAAGTCACACGCGGCTTTGCACCGGAAAGCTGCGCATCGGTCATATAATAAGATTGAAGCTTAACCCTGCCAGTGGACGGTGCCCAGCTCGATACGAGGCATGGAATCGATCGATTGGCGTTGGCGATGACAAGACCGTATGGATGTTTTAAAATTGCGATCACATGCACATTCTCTGAATTCATTGGGGTTTCTATGACGCGAGTGTCAAAGTGGTCGCCAACTAAGCGCTTCGCTGGCAGAGCAGAGAGCTGCAATGTGAAACGAGATGCTTTCGGATCATCACTCACCAAAGCGCGTCCGTCCGCCCGGGGAAAGGCAGAAGCTGATAAAAGAGTGGTTTACCAGCACCTCGTCCTTTGTTCCCCTCAAAACGGAACTAGCGCTATACGTACGAATTGTTTAGTAGGTTCATAATTTTGAAAAATGCACATGGCCGTACGGCTGCAGAAAACATCGATCACGGATCGAATGGGAGCATTTTTCCTGTTCGGGCTGATCGATAAATCCTGCGGGATGGCCGATGGCATGTGCGGTGCGTTATTGATGTTTTCGTGTCATGCGGGAACAGTGCGCTATCAAATTGATCCACTGGTTGCTGCTACCATACAAAATTCGACGTGGATAATAATACATTTTCTCGTGATGCCCTTCGGCTTAATCCGTTGTCAGTTAGGTACTTACTTATCTTTGGAGCAGATATTTTGGTCACTGCATACATGCGTGGCAGTGATCTCTGGCGCGGTATGTCAATGGAGCTTGCATGGTGATAGACTGATAGCAGCACGCCTAGGAGTAGCGTCGTGCATGTGGGAGTTTGGCTTTGTCTGTGGCTGGCATGTGAGGAGTCAAAAGGGGGTGGAGAGGGGATGAGGACTGAGGAGAACGGTACCACTTGAAGAGTTAGGCAGTGCCGACACCAGGGAGGATGGTTGATGTTTGACACAAGACCTCTTGCCAACGTGCACAGCGAACCAACATGTGGTTGAGATGGTTAGGTGAACAGTGGTATTCTCAACCCACCAGAGTTTAAATCCTGGTACTCGCATTATTACTAGATTTACTTCAGGATTTCCGACGATGCGTTTTCAGTGGGAGGAGACGTTCCCGTCGACGACGAGGCGCCTACGGTGGCTTTCGTAAATCTCAAGATGATATGCTGGCTCAGTCTCTCGGAGGTGCTCATAGGGGTAGGGTGTGCGTGTGTGTTCATAGGGATGAGTGTATGCCCGTGTATATGAGCGCTTGTGTCTGTACTGATGCTCAAAAAAAAACGTGGCATGCACTGGGAACGCCTTCTATTTTTCCACGGCCGGTCCACACGGGCCAGGGTACGTGTCTGGTTCGAGCAAGGAGACGTTCACATGTACGCCGTACTGGCGGCCTAACTGCGACGCGTGACACGTAGCCATACCGTCCTTCCGGAATGTGGCATGGAGACAAGGAAAGGAAACCGAGTCAAGCCCGTGCCTGGAATTCGTGGGAATTCATTCAAGTCGGTACACTTGTTTGCTTTTCCTAACGACGACTGGTATAACCTCACTGGCTTTCACCCCCTGCAGCACGATAAGAAGTGTCATGCTCAGAAGTTAGAAGACGCTGGTGCTCGGCCCCATGGATTCGTCTCAGTCGTCCCGATCTCCATCGGCGGTTGACACCTTAGCACCTATGTATGTAGCGCCTCAGCAGTGAGGGCTGTGCAATATATGCATGCGTGTGTACGTAGTGGCGAGTGCGTGGACGAGATGGCGCGCTGGCACTACACACGGTTGAGTCGGTTTACAGTTTTTTTATTTTGAACATCAGTACAGACACAAGCGCTCATATACACGCGCATACACTCACCCCTATGAACGCACATACGCACACCCTACCCCTATGAGCACCTACGAAAGACTGAGCCGGCATATCATCTTGAAATTTACGAAGACACCGTAGGCACCTCGTCGTCGACGGGAACGTCTCCTCCCACTGAATGCGCATTGCCGGAAATCCTGAAATAAATCCAGGATTAAATGCGAGCACCAGGATTTAAACCCTGGTGGGTTGGAGATACCACTGTCCACCTAACCATCTCAACCACAGGTTGGTTCGCTAGTCGGTTTACAGTTGACACCGTAAAAATGCTGTTGCTTTGACATGTAGTGCGGGAACTTCCACGGTTCAATTGTTTTCACACCGGCGACACCACCGTTCTCGTTCAGAAAAAGACAGGTCCACACTGCTAGCTTTGTGAGAGATGTAACGCGTAGCCAGCTAGGCATCTGGGAAGGAAAATGAAGGTTCCTTTGGAATTTAGAAGGATTCTGTTTTTGATTCCTACATTTTTTCCTTATAGATCTTGTCTCCTACTCTCTTCATTTTTAAATATTTGTTTTTCTAGAGATTTCAACAAGTGACTACATACGGAGTAAAATAAGTGAATCTACATTCTAAAATATGTTTATATACATCTGTATGTGGTAGTCCATTTAAAATCTCTAAAAAGACAAATATTTAGGAACGGAGAGAGTAATTTGCATGACTAAAAACCATGACAATCTTCCTAAGAAAATACCCCCTCTGTAAACTAATAAAAGAGCGTTTAGACCATTAGAATAGTGATCTAAATGCTTTTATATTAGTTTACGGAGAAAGTACATCATACTCGCACTATAATTACACCCCTCATTTACGACCTCTGATAGTATACTTCCGTAGAGAAAACCCCTGATAGTATACATACAATATTACTATTTTGAATATGATCGTATACAGATGTAAGTTACTACTCTAAAATGAACTTAATTTGCAACTAAGCCCATAGTCCTGTGTGCGTGCATTTTAGACAACATGGAAAAATTGCAACTACACTTGTATGTTCATATACTTGTACTTAATTTGCATGAATGTCTGGAAAAAAGTCCAACCTCATGAAAACTAAATTCTCTTTTCCAGCGACAACTTTGACAAAGAACCAAATCTTTTTAGTAAAGCTTGCAATAAATCAAATAGGTCCTGCAACTTCTGGGTATTAGCCGTGCCCCACAACTCCACCAGTGGTAGGAGCATCCAAATACTGCACGGTACGTGTGATGTGTGTTGATTTCTGGTAGGATTTCACTGAACTTGACATTCACTTCATATTCAGAATAATTTTATTGCATTTCTGGTGGGGCCGAATTAACTCAATGAACATAAAAGGGAGTCAAGTTTCAAGTTTGTATCTTATATCTGTCTGAATTCACGTCGGACGGCCCTTGCTAAAAGTTCCAATATGGACCGGTTTAATCTAGTCGTCTAAGACCAGAAAACCAAGCATATAAGAGCATCTACAGCCGGACGCATCAAACCCACCTCAAACGTCCGGGCGGGCCGCCCGGTCACTGACCGGTCACGATTTTTCGATCTAGACGGACGCCTCAAATATGTCTCAAACGTCCGGGCTGGCCAGCATCCCTCATGTCCAGCCCAAATATAGGGTGGATATAGGGGCGCCCGGGCGCGTCCTCCACGTCGGACCCTACCCATGCTGGCCCATCCGACCTCACATATATTCGTCCCCATCCGCTCGCTGGACCAAATCCTAGCCACTTCACACTCCTGTTCCCTCCACTCCCTTCGCCATCCGAGCTCACCTCCGGTGATTTTTGGCCGTTCCCGTCATGGCGGGCAGCTGATCTGACTCCAACCAACCTGGATCCATTGACTGGGGTGTCATTCGTGCGGGTTCGATGAGGCAATGGTGGTCCGTATTGCACTCCGCCGCTCTCGGGAGGACAACCCCGGCCAATGGAAGGATCTGCCCGGCGCGACTTCATAGTGTCGGCTCAACGGGCCCTCGCGTCCTCTGGGGCTGGATCATCGCAGTCCCGACAGCCGAAAAATCTCTCCTTCCCGATCACCGGTCGGGCGGACTATGAGTCCCACCGGGAACGGGCGACCTGCCGTGGGAAGGAGAGGATAAGGGCCACCGAGGCGCGTATCACGATGGAAATGGCAGCGGCGGAGGCGGTTGATGCGACGGCATGGGCGGCTGCAGAGGGGGAAGCCATCTGAGTCCGCATTGTGAAGAAACAACAGCGGAGGAACACGCGCGCCCTCGCCCGAGAGCAGAATCGGGCGGTTCGTGCCATGGCCGGACTGCCACCGAAGGAGAAGGAGGATAGCTCCGACGACGAGCAGATCCGGCTCGATCCCTACTGGGTCTTCGACCGATACTTCCGCGAGAAGGACGGCAAGGGCGTCGGGAAGGGCAAGGGCAGCCGTGGATGATCTCCACCATAGCTAAACATGCCAAATTTTGATAGTCCGATGGCATGTTTAGTGTAGTGTGATAGAATAGCTGGACGATATGTGTGCATGGACGTTGTTGCATGAGTTTGTATGGATTTGAGATATGATAATTGAGGTGTCGTATGTGGATTGCATTATTTGAGGCGTGACCGATTAGTGTCGGGCGTGTCCGCGGGCATTTGAGGGCAAAGTCCGACCGTAGATGCTCTAACATAGTACTCCCTCTGTAAAAATAAATAAAATAAGAGTGCATTTTTCTCTGCAGAGCAACAAATACTATGATATTTCCTGCTTCTTCGGGGGTCATTGTGTCCAGTAGAAGGCTAGAACAACGTAGTCCAAGTGAACACTGAAGCGATCACTGACCCACCTGCAAAAAAGAAAGAGAAAGATCTCCACCAGTAGACTTTATATGTAGGTTGGGCAAAATGCAGCCCCTCAAGCTACAACCTACACCAGGATGCACCACATTACGTTCAAGACGTCAAGTTAAAAGATGCTCGACCGCATTCGTCGTATCCCGTTCCTAATTGACAATCGAACTGCATGGGTGAATGCATGCGCACCTGAGCCTACGTACGAGTGGAGTGATGGTGGACAAAAGAGAAGGAAGTGACCGTGGTCGGCACTGGCGGAGCGCGAAACTGAACGGAACAAAGGGAGGGGGTGATTTGTCCTATGCTTGTCGACCGTCATCCGTTCCTCGAGATGTGTGCTCGGGCGGTGCTGAAATTATTTGTGCCGCAGGACCTATAAAGGTGGAAGGCGAGTAGGATAGGCCAGGTGTTTGAAATCTTGTAACTCTGTTAAAATTTTAAAATCTTAGAGCATCTAGTCTGCCTAGACGGACGGGTAAAAAACTGACACAGATGGGCTTCTTATACCGGGCCTAAATGTTCGGGCTCACCGTCATCCCTCATACCCATCTCAAATTTAAGATGGATATGAGGAGGCCCGAGCGTCCGTCGAGTCGGATCAGACAATCCGACCCACTCATAAATTGCATCAAATCCACCAAACCCACTGACTTTCTTTGTTCAAGTTCGACTACATCCTCGATGTCCATTCGCCTGCTTCGACTAGTTCCTCGATCACGGATGACCACCTTGTCTTCACCACCATGGCCAAACATGCTGCTGCATCGGAGTTTCTGGTTCCCTCGTATGTCCTGGTTCCTTTTTTTTACATGTGTAATTGGTCCATATACTTAGAGCAACTCCAACAGGACCCAAACGAACGGTGATTTTGTCCGCTTTTTGTCCGTTTGGGTCGGCCGTCCGCCCGGCGTCCGCCCTATTTTAGATTTGGGTCGGCAGTGCACCTAACGTGCCGACCTATATTTACCGGCGTGGCCGGCTGGCTGCCTTATTTCAACAAATAGCTCATTTTTGCATTGCTTTTGCATTCAAACATATAGTCAAATATAGCATAGTTTGAACCAAATAAAATAGCATAGTTTTACAAGCCGAATACAAGTAAAAATGTCTCACATAGTTTTGCAAGTCGAATAAAAAAGATACATCTATTAGTTGTCAATATGAGCCCACATATGCTCAACCAAATCATTTTGCAGTTGCACGCGAGTTTTCCAATCACACATGTCATGATGGAATTAGGTGAACTGCTCAAACGTTGCCGCTCCTCCATGCTCAGGCACAACATTCTCACCCTGAAACTGACACTACTACAAAAAGGACTATAGATGGAATGGCCACTAATGGCGCACCTGTGATGTGGTGCGCCATTACTATATTCTAATGGCGCACCATGTCTCGGTGTGCCATTAGTAATATATTATATTACTAATGGCGCACTTGGTGTGTGGTGCGCCATTAGTAGTTTTGAAAAAAACATAAAAAAAATTTGTTACTAATGGCGCACCGTTGCATAGTGCATCATTACTAATTGACATAGTAATGGCGCACCACATCCGTCGTGCGCCATTAGTAGTTTTGAAAAAAAAAGTAAAAAAAAATAAAAAAAATTGTTACTAGTGGCGCACCATGTCTCGGTGCGCCATTACTAGTTTTAACTAGTAATGGCGCACTTTCCACTGGTGCGCCATTACTAAGTTTTTTTCAAAAAAAAATCAAAAAAATATCAGTTTTTTTATGTTTTTTTTCAAAACTAGTAATGGCGCACCGTGGGTGTGGTGCGCCATTACTAGTTAAACTAGTAATGACGCACCACCCCACGGTGCGCCATTACTAACTTGCCCCAACACCGAATGCACCCCCCCCCCTGTGGATCGCCTTTTCAGTTTTTAAAAAAATAAAAGAAAATGATGGAAATGTCAAAAAATAAAAGATAATATGTTTCCCATGTGATATGTGCTCTAGTTTTTGGGAAAATTTACAAATATGAATTTCGACTTTATTTGCAAAATCTCTCTGGAAATTTGTAAAATGGGCATAACTTTTTGCATACGAACCCCGTTAAACATTTTCAAAATCCCCAAAAACCCAACAGAAAAAAAGTTACGGGGTTTTCAAGATCTAGCGGAAAAAAAATTCAAAAAATTTCAAACTTACTAGTGGCGCACCGTGGATGTGGTGCGCCACTAGTAACAGAAAAAAAATTGGTTTTGAATTTTTTTTGATTTTTTTTTCAAAAAATGATACGTAATATGATTGGGAAGTTTGAAATATTTTTCAAAATTTCATCACACTCATGAACATGAACAAAGTCCTAGACATCAACAAGGTATAACAGGATTGATATGCTAGATATATCAACAAGTGCCTGTGAAGTGAGCTGTTGTTGGGGTTGGATAGAACTCTGAAGTTAAGCGTGCTTGGGCTGGAGTAGTGTGAGGATGGGTGACCTTTCGGGAAGTTTGACCACGGAGTGCGATTTGACCTGAAATTAAGCATATTGACCCGAGATTAAGCCATAGTGAACTGAGATTAAGAAAAAAATTTAAAAAAAGTTTCTGAAAAAATTTAGAAAAAAATTTGAAAAATAAATATTACTAATGGCGCACTTCTGGCGCACGGTGGCTGTACTAATGGCGCACCGGTAGTGCACCATTAGTAGGCAAAACCGATGCGCCATTAGTAGGCCTTTTTCTAGTAGTGTGAAACCCTTGATCATACAGACGTTCTGGGCGCTTATCTTTTATGATCATATTGTGCATGATCAGACAAGCAGTCATCACCTCCCATAGTTTCTGCGTGCTCCAGGTATTAGCAGGATACCGAGAGATGCCCCGTCGAGATTGCAAAACACCAAAGCCACGCTCGACATCCTTCCTAGCACTCTCTTGCTCTCGGGTAAATCTTTTCCTCTTCTCGCTGACAGGGTTGGGGATTGTTTTGACAATAGTGGTCCATTGAGGATAGATACCGTCACCAAGGTAGTGTCCTTTGTCGTAGTTGTGCCCATTGACAGTAAAGTTCACCGGTGGCTGTTGCCTTCGGCAAGCCTAGCAAACACCGGCGACCGCAGAAGCACATTGATATTATTGTATGATCCGGCCATGTCAAAGAAAGAGTGTCAGATCCAAAGATCTTGAGACGCCATGGCCTCAAGTATGTCAGTGCTCCCTTATACTGCCTTGCCAAGCAGAAAGGCAGTTCTTCCACTCCCAATGCATACAGTCTATGCTGCCAAGCATCCCTGGGAAGCCCCTGCTGGCATTCATCGCCAACAAACAAGTTGTATCTTCAGCAGTCGGCTCTCTTAAGTACTTAGGGCCAAACATAGCAATAACAGTCTTGCAGAACTTGTGCAGGGACTCTAGGCATGTAGACTCGCTCATACGGACATACTCATTAATGAGATCACCGGCCACTCCATATGCAAGCATTCAGATGGCAGCAGTGCATTTCTGATAAGAGGAGAGACCAATCTTTCCAACGGCATCCTCTTTGCACTCGAAGTAGTCATCGTAGCCGACCACCCCCTCTCTAATACGGTTAAAAAGATGCCTACTTATACGGAAACAGCGACGGAATTTCTGATGTTTGAACAACGGATTTGTTGTATCAAAGTAGTCCTTCCAAAGAAGGAAATGCCCGCTCTCCCGGTTGCGATTCAATGTCGGAAGGTGGCCCGGAATGGAGCCATGGAACAACGGCCACTGGCTATTGAGGTGGTGATGGACCAACACGGCAGCCAATATCTCCTCCTAGTTATCGGAGACGAATCATCGGAGTCGCAAAGGAAACTGTGAAAAAGAATTCGTCGGCGGAGTCCATTTTGTACATTGGCAAACTGTCGAACAACTTGCGGGTGTCGATGAAGAAGACGGCCGGAGAAGGGAGTCGCGGCGCGCACGTACCAGCTAGCTGCCCTGCCGGTGTCCGACGAGCGTGCCGGTGAGGGTCTGGCCGGGGACGGCGAGGCGGCTGCTTGGTCGCGATCGCGGCTATGTCGGGGGAGCGGGGGTGTCGGGCTGGGATGTAGTTGGTTCGTGGCGGCAAGACGGCGTGGCAACGTCGGAGGTGGCGGCCTTGCTCAGAGGATGTTGCGGGCGCCGACAGCTGACATAGTCACCGGAAAATGCGCGACGACGGCGACGACGAAGGAGGCGGGCGTGGATGTTGTTGGATGGGGGAGGCCAATGTGCCACCGACGAGCGGGCATAGGGGGAGGAGAAGGTGGGGGCGCGCGCGTCCGTCTCGTGTCCGCACTGACGCAAATCCAGCTCAAAAATGGGCCAGGAATGGGTCGCCCGTGGATGCGCGTTCGTTTGGGTCGGCGCGTTGGGCCGACTTTTGTGTCTGTGTTGACCCAAATGGGCGCAAGCGGACGTAATGGTCCGCCCCGTTGGAGTTGCTCTTATGTGCTAGATATTCCTACTCTGTCATACACGATTTGCCATATGTCAGTATTCTTATGACCATGCTCATCTGTATTAATCTTAAACAAAAACTGCCTATTTCCTAACACTAGGTGCTAACAGTTGAGACTCCATAGAAGGATGGTTGTGTAAGGGAGGTACTTCCCTTGTCTGTGAAAAGAAGGTTTATAAATTTTATCTGAAGTCAAACGGTATAAAGTTTAGACCTTCTTTGGTTCAAAGAAAAAATGGAGGAAATACAAAAAACTTTTCTATGATGACAATATTTAAGCCTTTGGTTCAAAGGAAGTATAGCAAACAAAAAAATAGAGAAAAAAGTTCTTTGATCTCAATTTCAGTGGAAAACATGGTTTTTTTACAACCATTTGGACCTCTTTTCAATTACTATGCATGAAAAATGAGACTTGGCCCCTTAGTGACATAATAACATGCTAATTATGTTTTTTCATGTGGTTTGACTTTGATTTTACTCTGTTTATTAGGATCCATATGTTTTTCTACTCCTGTGAACCGAACACTAAAGTCCATAAAATTTCTACTTTTTTCAATCCTCTGTTTTACACATGCATTCCTACCCAATTTGTATTTTTTTCCTTTCTTCTTTTCAGAATCAATGTGAACCAAAGGAGGCTTTAACCAAGTTTGCAGGGGAAACTATGAAAAACTACTACGCCAAATTAATATCATTGCCAATTTAGGGCTACCATGGATCAAGTTTGGACTAGAATTTTATCTTTTTTTACTGTCTTTCCTCACAAGCCATGGATCAAGTTTAGAGCAGAATTTTGTGGCATGGCTACCCATTCAGATCAGGAGTACAATGTTTCTCTACAAAGATATATTTTTTATTTTCTTTTTAGAGTTGTACTCGTGTATTTTGAAATTAAAATGGATATTTTGTGGTATTGTGTCTATCTATACCCGGTGTGCATTGGGTCTATACCTTGATATTCTTTTTCAGTTTTCGAAACTTTGGCTAGCCAGTGATCTCATGTGCCTAGTGCACCGCCTCGGTCTATGTCCCCCTCGTACAGTCCCAACAAGTAAAAGTCACGAACCAACCTATGGTTGGATGGCTAGAGGTACCATAGTATTTCCAACCCATCAGGGTTCAAATGCTGATGCTCATATTTATTTCTGGATTTATTTCAACCGGCTATGCGCATTCAATGGGAGGAGACGTTTTCATCGACGACGAGGTGCCTACGATGACTTCGTAAATTTCAAGATGAAATGCGGCTGAGGTGCTCATAGAAATATGATGTGCGTGTTTATATTCATATGGATGAGTATATACGCATGTATATGAGCGCTTGCATGTGTAAAAAAACAGGTAAAAGCCGGCCACGACGCACATCACCGGTCCGAGGCACCTTCGCGTGACAGACCAGGGCGTTCAAGTCGGCGACGCTACAAAAGCGCACGCGAGCGAGCCTACGAGGAACGAGCTGGGCTCCACCATTTTTCACAGCAGATGGTTCCACTCCAGTTACACCTGTCGTAAACGGCACACACTGACACACCCACACCTCTCTTTTTTCACCTCACCTAGCTC
This sequence comes from Triticum dicoccoides, assembly GCF_002162155.2. Lineage (NCBI taxonomy): Eukaryota > Viridiplantae > Streptophyta > Magnoliopsida > Poales > Poaceae > Triticum > Triticum dicoccoides. The sequence goes on from NC_041393.1 coordinate 131,896,635, forward strand.
AGTGCTTTTGTCGTCGAAGCACTCGTCAATGCTCGAAAGGAAAGACGTGAAGGCAGCTACTAGCTGGCCGTGATGGCGCGCTCGTCTCCTCCTCTTCGCCACGTGTAACGACGGAGGTCGGCCGAGCCGATGGCCTGGTGCCGACAACTGCACGCACATATGCGCCCCACACCTCCGGTTCAGTCAACTGTTTACACGTGGCCGGGCTGATATCAGCATCGCGTCGTCATCGCCGCCCCGTTCGTTCCCATGACATTACTACCGTTGAATCGGACTCCCGCCACAAGCCCCACACCATGTATCCATCCAGATTTGCAGTAGCGCCGGCCGGCAAAGTCGTTCGTTGTACCCTCTCCGTCTCCGACGTTTGTAGACACCGTTGTCCTCTTGCACGTGAGCTGATCAAGACGCAGATCGAACGTACGTAAAGTAACGTTTGCGCACAGGAGTTTGCACCAGAGCTCGGCCAGGCGTGTTGTGTGAGAACATGCATCACGTCCGTCCTCCTTTTTCCTTGCCTTTCAAGAGTTGTGAATCGTTTGTGGGTCTCGACGGCGCTCCTGCGGCTGCAGGACCGGGAAGGGAATAGGGGACCGTCTATGTATGCTGCATTCATGTGGCTGGCACTGTAAAGAGGCCTTCACATATTAGCCCCCCATAAAAGGAGCCTTTGTTAAAGGCATGCAGCCGAGTCTACGAGCTAAGTATTCTTTCCATACCCATACGTGCATATGCATATGTAGTTCCTCGGCTGTGTTTCCATTACTGGTTAACAAAATTTAGATCGACTCGAGTGTAAAAAGGTTGCAACATACATGTGCTAAGATTTGTTTTCCTTAGATTCGGTTTTAGACTAGCGTGTTCTATGAAGACTTTGATTCATATTCAACCTAACAGCAGTGTCCAATGGTCACTTTGGAAATGTTCCCTCAAAAAACACTCCCCGGGAACGTTCGCTCCACGTTAGAGAAAAAATCATGATGTATACTCCAAGACTAGGGTCCTGTTAGGATCCACTCCACTCCACAACTCTGCTCTGGGAGCCAGCGGAGCCGGCCCGAACGCTGCAACTCCCTGGAGTCGACAGAGCGGAGCGGAGCGATCTGTACATGAAAATCGCAGAGCTGGGAATGAGCTGCTCCGTAGATCCTGAAAACGAAGAAATTCGTCAAATTTACAGCACACTGCCACCGATAAGTGGCGTACCGATTCGTTTCACGTTATGTCTCTCGTGCCTTTTGTGTCTTACCACATCCCCTCCGTATGGACCCCAGGCCAGATTGGTCTTTCGGCCCAACTCATAAACTGGAGCGGAGCGAACAGGCCGAACAGTTGCCTCGCTCCCACGATCGATGGAGGAGCTGGAGCTCGCTTGCAGGAGCCGGAGTGTACGATTTTGTGGAGCCAGTGGATTACCGAACAGGGTCTAGATTAGATCCCTTGATCTCTTGCTGGCTTCATGAAAAAATAGTATAGCAAGGATACATTTTGTTTTGTGCCCTAGTGTGAGAGTAGAGTAGTAAGGGCCATGAATTCCAGACCTAGCTAGCTGGCCGTTGAGGCGCCCACGTCGAGCTACATGCTTGGAATTCAGAACAGTCGGTGCAACGACCCCGTTGCACTCCTTTTGACTTCCTTTAAAGAACCAAATGCGCCATCCACGCACGCACAAGTATATAACTGTAGATCAATGCTTGTATCACAGCACACACTTCATCAGTCAGCAGAACGCAGGGATTTCTTTAAGGTATTCCTTTTTTTGGCGAAAATTCTTTAAGGTATTGCTGTGCCATCCGCCGGAAGAGTACGAAGTTTTATATTTAGCTGTGACAGATTAGTTTGTTTAACAGATATACATACAATACTTTGTTAGTAAGTTAATCTACGTACATTGTACCCGAGCCGCTTCATTTCTCCTACCTACAGTAGTTGCCAGCTCTGAAGCCATCCGAGCCAGCAACCAGCTGTTGTTTTGAATTGAAAGAAAATATTCACGTTTTTCGTTGGAAAAATACATCGTGCATACAGCAATACACTGACTTTGACTCTGATCTCGTCATTTCTACTCAAGTCGACAAAACAAAGTCAAATGGTGTTTTTTTGCGGGAAAGTCAAATGGGTGTTGTAAACGAAATTGAATGGTTTTTTTCCTCCTGAAGACGTGCTGTGTGATTTGGTACACGAGCCTGTCGAAACCAGTATGTCAGTGAGAACCGGACCTGAGGAAAATTTTGATACCCTAGTATGAACAATGCTTTGTTCATTTCCCACTACAAAAAGGGCCATGAATCTTTAAAGGAGTGTACACAACAAGAGCACATAATTACTGAACTTTCCTTCTCCCCGCTTTAGACAATGAATGGGGCCATCTATCTTAGCTTTGGCATGGCCTGGAAGAAAACCACGAATAGAAAGTAGTGCAATTAGGGCTCTGCATGAACTGGCTTCAACTAGGGATCGGCTTTTGGGGGAATATTATTCTCTTTTGCTTGTTTACCTGCAATGGATTGGGCCCTCCTGTCCTCCATATAGACAAGGAGAAATGTTGGTGCTGTACTGCATTGTGTCGTGTGGACCAAATCTTTAGCCGATTAACCCGATTCCGATTCGATGTACATATTCACCTACTGATTGATTGGTTGATTGATTTGGTCCACTGATCCTGCATGCCTAAGGTAATTGCTCAACTTGTAATCCTACTAGGCACCGGGAATGCGGATTATTAGGAACCTTTAATTTGGAATGGAACAGTTCTATGTTCAGAAGTCTTGTAAGTTGCAGAGGAGTGTATTACAGTAGAGCTGCTACTTTTGTGCAGTTTTGGTTGATTAATTAAGAAAGGACGATGAACTGACTAAGTAAATATAAGCTAACGGTGGCACAACCAAGTTAGTTTCAGGCTGCAATTCCAAAGCCAGTACAATATGGTTTCTGATGTATCTCTTGGCTTAAGCAAAGTATTTCATGTATCAGGTGAGTAATATTTAAGTGAGCTGAGTGTAGCCAATTGTGTAGCTATGTGGAGGTGACGTCTGTTGAAAAGGGGTTTGCAAACAATACTGGAAAGTGGAGAGTGGCTAGTGATTGTCATCAGGAGGGGAGGGAAAGAAGAGCTGGAAAAGGAAGGAAAGATATGTGTCATCTAACATAAACAGAATGCCTGCTTTTCTAAAAGCGATGGAGCGTAGAACGTCATAACGACTTTGATAAGATGTTCTGAGGGGCCATATGAGCATCACTGGCTAAATCTTGATCATTAAGCTAACGGGGAGAAGAGGTTATAATATTCAGGCAACAAGTAAGCTAGCTGACTTAACTGTTTCACTTGCTCTGCACCAATCAGCAGTCAGTCATGCAGCATATGATGGCCACAGTAATTTCTAAATGCAGCAACGCCAATATGTCGATTTTTTGCAAAATAAAATAATGTTCCTACTTTAATAATAACAGAAAATCCATCTTAATTTGCTTGGCCTAAGTTTTTCCTTCTGTGGGTAAATTTATAGAACAGCGCGGACTCTGAACTTTCTAGAACAGTTTACCATGACTTGTAGCTCAGTTTTGTATCCCAACACTTTCAGTAACTATGAAAAGGAATCATCAAGTGGACTGTTGATTCTTTTTTTACCCAGAGGAAATAAGGCAGTTACACACTTTCAGAATCATGTGTTAGTTAGTACTCCCTCCATTCCTAAATATAAGTCTTTGGAGAGATTTCATTATGGACCACATACGGAGCAAAATGAGTGAATCTATATTCTAAAATGCGTCTAGATACATCCGTATGTGGTCTATAGTGAAATCTCTACAAAGACTTATATTTAGGAACGGAGGGAGCATTTCAGAAGTGTGGATTTTTTTTTTTTGAATTGAGAAATGTGGAACTTGGAAGTGCATATTTATGCATCTACAATTCCCACATATCTTTGGAACATTCTGTCGCTACTCCTATTCACCCGATGAAGGGGTGCCGATAGTCCGAACCTAATACCAAACAGACATCGCACAAATGCCCTAACATCTAAAGCCAGAGGCCCCAACCAAGCAACATACCTGGTTTGAGGCACAAACTGGTCCGACGCACTCTCATGTGTCGTCGCCGCCCTCTTCCAGCAATCCATCTTCAGAGCAAAACCCAACGAACCGACCTTGCCAGGCCTCTCTGCCATCGACACCACCATGACGCCGGACGACATCCTCCTCCTGCCCGAGTCCATCTCGGCGCATCAGACGCAGAATCTCCACAGCGCCACGCCACCGAGATCTGCCCCATCAATGCGAATGATGAAGCACCGCTCCACCAAAGAAGCCGTCCTCTGGTCCCTCGAATCTGTGTACACCTCCAAGAATGACGCTCCCAAGGGGGAGACGACACAACTGCGTTGCTGTCATCCGATCTACTGATATGGGGTTTCCCTCGGAGGTAACAGATAGTGGACTCGAACTTCTCCTTGACGATGCCTTCAAGAAGGGAGCGCCGCAAAAGATGAAGACCTAGGTGAAACTGCAAAAAATACCTTACGATTAGTTGTGGTCGACGATCAAACCGAATCTTGCTCAAACCTAAGTTCTGAGTTGACCAATCAGTACAAACAAGAACACAACATATCCTACATTGGATGCATGCTTTGATGCTTAGGCATTTGGAAACCGGAATAGCTGCGAGTTGCAAGAGGCCGACAAGGGAATCGAGATGATAGCACGAGGTCCAAGTTTCCCGTTAGTGCGTGCGTATCAGTACGTGTAGATTGGCGGACTATCTACTTAACTTAGCTAGATCTGTCGCGTGAGGAGCAAGATGATTAGGCAAGCGGAGGAGGGCATGCAGCGGAGTTGCGGTGCCGTTGAGCCGACGCTATCACACCAACCCATCCGACGCGAGTGGAGGGTTTCATGTGCGATTATTGATTGTTTAGCTAGCGATGACAGTATATTACTATCATCTTTGATCGTTTGGCGCATGAGATTTGCGTTTAAAGCTGTGCAGTGTTCGCAGAGGTAGCGTTGTTTAGTGCTGCTGATGCTGATGGCAGGCAGTTAGCTCGCGGTGGTCAATCAGGTTGGTAGGCAGCCTCGTGCACCTTTATCCATCCATCAGCAGCTTCTTCTTGGTGCCTTTTCGGATCACAGGAATCCAAATTTCCGGCGGTTTCCGGCAGAATACGACGAGATGAAAAAAAAAAGAAAAATGCTCTGTTTTGTTCATATCCAAGCCAGGATTGGAACGGAGCGCCATCGATCTGTACGTACGTCTACCGACGCTTGAGGAGAGAGTAGGAGTTTGTAAGGAGAGACAGCAGCAGGTAAGATATTTCTGAGCTTGGTTGGTCAGGGCGTAATCTATAGCCCTTAATCTTGAGAAGCACGAGGACAGCGGTAGCATCAGGGAGCAGGTTGCTGATGCTGCGCTTCTGACAATGATCGACCTCGACCTGACAGCCATTTGGGGTTACGTACGGAGAGGCTTATTTGTCTGTCCATCTGCCCTTGGCTGCTTGCTGTGCCACTGAATCTTCGGCACCCACTGTACAGAATCTGTTGCTCAAACAGAAGTTTCCGTTACCAGATCAATCATTCTCCTCAGCCATTGCCGTCGAGAAAGCTATAGAGCACGAGACAAAAGCCCAGCACACAGGAAGGAGGAGGTTGGGCTGCGTGCTTCATGCACGTACACGCCATACACGAGCGCATCTACTTTCTTGTTATAATTTTTACTCCTTCGCCGCTTTTTCGTGTCACTTGGAGTCACAATCTTTCGACATCTCGGGTAGTTAGGCTGAAAACAATGTGGACCGAGCTGTCGATCTTGGTACACACATTACCAAGAAAGTAACGAGGAAGGGAGGGAGGATGGCAATTATTACCGACGATCCTAAGCTCTGGCAATAATGCATGGGGTTTGGGAAAGGCATCTCAAGTAAAGCATGGGTTGATTAGTGTAAAGTGGGTGATCATAGGGAGTGTGTTTCGGTTGGCAGGATCGTGACCTCGTGTCGACAGTAATAATTAAAAGCAACCACGACTTTACCAAAATGTTTATGGTGGAATTTCCTCAAAGGATCGCAAGTGACGTTCGTGGGCTCTCCTTATAGAATCCACGATAAAGAGAGGGATCGCGCGCCAATTACACGTCTTTTTATATCCTCCAATTATCTGGTTTCCCACATTTCCTCCAATATAGATAAAAAATCTGGTTTCCAACCGCGGGCTTTTTTTCCTCCACTTTTTTTTTTGCCAATCTTCTTTCGTTTCTCCATTTCTGTTTCTGTTTATTTTCTATTTTCCTAGATAATGGCATGTGTGTTGTAACGGTAATAAATATTCTAGTACGTTAGCCCGTGATTTACCGGCCTTTTTCACTGTTCTAATCTTGTTAGGAAACTTTAGCACAAAATGAACTTCATATAATATATTTCACGATATGACCCTTTTTCAGAAATGCAACGGCTTGTGGCGATGATGCCCTATTTAAAAACACCAAGCCGACCTGTGTTGCTGGCCTGGTCGAGATGCTACATGGCATGGCAAAAACGGCAACATGTGTGGCGTTTTCTATTTTCAGCAACCTCACATTGCCACTTATCTATGAAGGGGAGCAACGTAGTGTAGTTTAACGTTTTTAAATAGAGCAGAAACGCTACAAGCCGTGGCCTTACCAAAAGGGCACGATCATGAAATAAATTTATGAGGAGTTCATTTCGTGCTAAAGTTTTATGACAAGGTCAAAGTGCTGAAAAGAGCCTGATTTAACTGTGCATATAATGTGATTATGTGAATAAATATCTAACAAATCCTACACGTGATTTACCTACCGAAATATATTTTAGCATTTTATTTTTTAGTCACCTATTATCTTACCAAAGAAACAATAAGTTTATTTGGTAAGAATAAAAGGTGGGGCGGTTTTCAACGAATGACGATTAGGAAAATGATGGAAGGTTGGACGGAGCACTCTGTTTGGCATGAAATGAAACACTTTTTAAGAAGTATAGAGATAATTCACAAACATTGATAATGAAGTATTTTTTAATTCATATTTTTTTCCAAAATTCATGAACATTAGTTTAGAAACAGTGAATATGTTTTACAAGGCATGAATATATTTTAAATTTCACAATGTTTATAAAGAATAGTTTTTAAAATCGTCAACATTTTTTTAATTCTTTGAAAAAAATAGTTCAAAAACAAAACCAACTGGAATAAGAAAAGGCAGCTAAAAACGGGCCAAAAAACCAGTATTATGAAATCATGAACAGTTTTTAAGTTCGCAGAAAGTTTAATTGAAAGGCAAAACCAGCTAACCCTTGAAAAAAAGGCAAAACCAGCTGGAATAGGAAAAGGCCAGATAAAAACTGACCCCCCAAAAAAAACTACATGGGCCGTCGCTCGCTCTGAGCCGAGAATAGGAGCACCCGCTCTCACACCGTTGGTCCCGCTGCTTAGCTTGCATGCGGTGTCAAGGCTGGGAATGAGAAAGGGAGGCCGCGACTCCGCCCACGGCCGGTGAGCAAAGCTCGACGGGCACGTGTGATGTCGCCGTGCGTACTGCGCAAAGCGCGGCGGCGCGACACCGTCCGGTGAGGCTGGTGAGCAGTCACCGACCTTTTCTTTTGGCACAAACAGTGACCACGTCGACTTGTGGAGTGCGCATGCACAGTCAACAGTCAACGCCAGTGTGGACGCTGGACACTGGACACTGTGGATGGCTGGCTGGCCACGTTACGTACGCACGCCCTCGCGCCGGTGCAGGCACGTACGCCGGCCACCCGGCCACCCCATATGCGTGCCATGTGAAACGTGCCGTGCTTCCTATTCTGCCGCCCCCACCGCGTGAAGCGCAGGCCGTATTAATTGTTCTGTTGATGAAGCGTGGGCTCAAACTCATTTGACGTGCTACCGTGGCGCTTGGTCCAGTACCCTGTTCAGCAAGGGCCCGCCTATGTCTTCGAAATCGTCACTTAATGGTTACCTCTTCAAAGGTCATTTCCCCAAAAAAATTCAAGCGCTCACAATTAACGCGCTGTATGTGCATCATTTGTCATAAGAGCAACTCTAACAAAGCGACTCATTTTGTCCCGTTCATGTTTGTTTAGGTCACCGCGGACAAAAACACCAGCCTAACACGCCGACGCAAATTCAAAATGTGTCCGCTTCGTGTCTGTGCTGACGCATCTGAGGCCCAAATTTGGGCCGAAAATGCGTCGCCGTGGACACGAAGCGGACGCGCTGCACGCCTCCTCGGTGTCTGCCGCGACCCCACATGTCAGCCGGCCAACCATCGCACGCGGTCATAGTAAGCACATCCACCTACTTTGGGCCCGCCTGGCAGTGGGTGGAAGCGTCGCGGGGCTGTCGGTTTTTAATCCACGCGTGCGGAGGGCTGGCCTCATCCACTTTCACTGTCCGTCCACATTTCGCCCCCCTGTGTGCTCCCTCGCCGGCGACAACCAAACCCTAGCCATCGGTTTCTTTAGCGGCTCTGGCAAGAGCAAGGGGAATTTCACCCCCGGCACATCCTCCTCGCGCGCGCTTCTTGCTCCGCCGCCCCTGCTGCCTGCCCGCCCCGTGCGACAGCGCCTGCACATTCTGGCCTCCAGGCACGCTGGCACATGCTATACAGACAGCCGCTGCCGTACCCGGATGTCACGCTGCCGCACGACTTGCATCTGGATCCGCAGTGGATCTCGGTGTCGGCTTTGCTGCGGTCGCAGCGGGCGCACGCTGAGGTGGTGCGCAGGCGGCGGGAGCTCCTCATGCTGGAGCAACATCGGATGCCGTCGTACACGCCAGACTCTCCTTATTGGAAGGTGTGGTTTGCCCTCGAGCATGAGGAGCACCGCCGCCTCAGCGTCCAGGAGCACCACACCAACCCTCCGCTGCCTCCCATCGCAAGTCGGAGGAGGAGGAGGAGGTTGCATACCAGGCAGCGCTGGCGGCGGCCATGCAAACCTCCATCGAGGAGGAGTGACGCAAAGCGGAGGCGGAGGAGGCGGACTACTAGGCGAGGCTAGATGAGGCCCTCGCCCTTTCTGCGGCCAGCGACTGCCTGGTGCCGCCGAGGCTCACTGCCCCAACGCTGGGCGCAGAAGCCCACCGAGCGCTATGCCTGGACCGGCGAGCTGCGCGAGTGGGTCTGCGCCCCTCCCCCAAATCTGGCTCGGTGCGATGCCGATGCAGAAGGCCACGTACCTCGAGCATTGGAGGCAGCGCGCATTGACGGAGGAGCACGCCGACGATGAGCGGCTGATGCAGAAGGGGCACGAGGAGGAGGAGTGCCGTGCCCGCGCCTGAGCAGCCCAACAGGCGGTGCAACCGGCACAGCAGGGCGACGTGGCCCGGGCCTGTGAGGTGGCATTCCTGTGGGCTGGCCCGACGCCGCAGCTGATCGACCTCACCGTCGTTGCTTCAGACGACGAGGACGCGTAGGGCACCATGCGTGGCGGCACGAACCTTTTATTTTATGTTTGATTAAAGTTTTAATGTAAATGTGGACTTTGACCCGTGGCCAACCGGTTTTAATGCTTTATTTATGTTTAAGTTTGAACATGACTACTCTTTTTTAACTCGGCGTTCAAAAAATACGGGTCGGGTCAGCGTTGGGTGCACGCCCCGACCCAAATGAAAAAAATGGACACTGGCGTCCGTGCGGCCGACCGAACGGACAAAAAGCGAATAAAGCGTGCGTCCGTTTGGATCGACCCATTGGAGTTGCTCTAATCTGTGAGCTTTTTTTCACACATTGGTTTATTCAAAAAGATTTAGCTCAAGAACCGTGTGTTTAATACAGTATCATATTTTACTTTGGATTTCTTGCGTTGAGAGTTTCTAAACTGGATTCCATATTAATAGGTTCTGACATTTTTTTTCTTTTGAAGACCCAGAAAAACGAAAGAACGGAAACCAAACATTGAAAAAATAAAAAAATCTGAAGAAGCAAAAATTGAAAAATCCGGCAAAAAACAAACACGGAAAATGGAAGAAATAACCGGAGCCCAGAAGTATAGTTGAGTTTTTCACTTTTTCTTTTAGAAATACATGTTGTGCTTCTCACTAAAACAAATATGTTCTTCTCGCGGAAGCATAGCCGTGTGTTTCCTTGTTCATGTGCTTCTCATGGAGGCACATGTTGTGCTTCTGACGGAAGCGCAACATGTGCCTCTTATGGAAGCACATGTTATGCTCCTGACGGAAGCGCAACTTGTCCGTGAGTAGAAATACATGTTGTGCTTTTCTATTTTTCGAGAAGCATAGTTGTGCTTCTCACAGAAGTACATCTTGTGCCACATGAAGAAAATCACCGCTTTTAAATGAACACCTAATTTTTTCCTCTAAACTAAGGAAAAACCAAAGCAACCCCCCTCCCCCCC
>NC_041393.1:131907245-131935506 GCF_002162155.2 Triticum dicoccoides
CATTTGTTTTTCTTTTACTTTTGCTTATATTTTGAATTATTACTAATATATCTATTTTAAAAATCACTTTACGTACAAAAGTTGAAACACGTTAATTGCGCATTCGAAAATGTTCAATGTCTATTGAAAAATGTTTCTTATTTATACAAAATTTGTTTAATGTGTATGAAAAAATAGACACAAAAACATATGTTTAAAAATGTGAATCATGAATTAAAAAAATGTTAAATGTGTATATAAAATAGTTCCTGTTGTATAATAAATTGTACAATGTTTATAGAAAGTAGACATAAAATATATGTTTAAATAAATATTAATCATGTATTTAAAAAATATTAAACATGCATATAAAAAATGTTCCTACAATGTGTATGGAAAAATAGACATAAAAAAATGAAGTTTAAAAAAATTTTAGTCATGTATTTGGAGAATGTTAAACATATATATATATATATAAATGTTAGTGTTATATACAAAAATTGTAACATGTCTATGGAAAAAGTAGTCATGAAAAACAAATGTTTACAAAAATGTTAATCATGTATTTGAAAAATATATTAAATATGTGCATATAAGGTGTTCTCGATGGATACATCAATTGTACAATGTTTGTGGAAAGTAGACAAAAAAATATATGTTAAAAAATATTAATAATGTATTTGAAAATATGAAACATTCATATAATAATTATTCCTGATGAATAAAGAATGTTTAATTTGCATGGACAAAAGTAGACATTAAAAATATAAATTTTAGAAAAAAGTTAATCATGTATTATATATAATGTTACTGATATATACAAAAAAAAAATGTAATTTATGTGTGGAAAAAGTAGACATAAAAAAGAATGTTTTAAAAATCTTAATCATGTATGTCAAATATATATGAAATTTGTATATATATAATGTTTGTGCTGTATACAAAAACTGTATTATGTTTATGAAAAAATTAGGCATGAAAATATATAGATTTAAATAGTGTGAAGAATTTATTTGAAAATTGTTAAACACACACACACACACACACACACACAGTGGATGAAAAAAAGTAGAAATAAAAAATAGGTTTTTGGAAAATATTAATGATTTATTTTAAAATGTTGGATGTGTATGTAAAAATGTTGTCATCAAAAGAAAGAAAAGCCAAAAACAATGGAAACCGGGAAAGAAACAACTTAAAAAAGAAAGAAGAGAAAAAGCCATTAAAGAAATGAAAGAAAATCAATGAAGACAAAGGAAAACTGAAAACCGATAGAAAAATCTCTTCCTAACAATAAAGGGGTAATTGCTTCTGGTCGTCAGTTATGAAAATTGCCCCCGAAGTTGTCCATCATTACCTACCACGTCACCGGTAAATTGATAAAAATGATTCATGTTTTCCCACTCTAGTCGCCGTCGGCTTTAAGTTAGTTAAAGCGAGCCTTTTATATCTCACAAGCGTGCAAGTAGCACGGTGGTTTAAGCGTTGCTACTCTAGCCTGGAGACCTGTGTTTGAATCCCACTACCTCCCTTTTTCCGCTTTTCTCTCCAATATCCACTGGCGTAGGATACGGTTGTGTCGCCCAAGCGTGGCTTAGCTGATGGCTGCGCAATATTGCAGCTTCGGCCTAGCTACTCTATTGTTCATTTTTCTCTTGACAGATTCAAATGCTCCAAAAAATCATATCTTTTAAACCCTAACTCGAAATTAAATATGTTATATATGGAAATTCCTAGAAAAATGTATAGATTTCAAATATGCTATTATCCTTCATGTTAATTATTTCTAAAATTATATTTAGGATCCACTCTTACTTAATACTCTTCTTTGAATGTCATATTTTGGAGATGCTTATTATATACTCCCTCCGTCTTAAAATAAGTGTCTCAACTTTAATATAACTTTATATTAAAGTTAGTACAAACTTGAGACACTTATTTTGGGACGGAGGCAGTATATACCTACTTAACATGCGATGCGGACGTGTGGCATCACATGGCAATAAAAGAAATAAAGATCCAATGAAGACATGAAGTGTGATGCGGTCCCAATAAAAGAGAAAAAGACCCGAGGAAATTAAACTGATTGTGGGTTGCATGGCAGGTCAATAAAAATTGAAAATTCGATAAAATAAAAAAAGGGAAGGCTTCGGTGGGCTACATGCAATTAGATAAAAATGACCTGATAAAATTAAACTGATTGTGGGTACTATTTTTTGGCAATAAACCGATTGTGGGTACTATTGTTTGTCAATAAAGAAAGAAAAATGGGTTAAATAAAAAAAGGAACAAGCGAAGGTTTCTGTGGGCTACATACAATTAGGAAAAAAAAATGTGTGTCCAATACTGAGCTTCAAAATTGCTAAAATTTTATCGCAGTGGCGTCGGAAATTAAGCTCCCTAAAACTAGATGGAGGGAGTACGATTTACGTCAATAGTCAATTTAGTGACTTTTGGTGCGCTTTGATTTATTCATGTTGGTATAATCAGAAGTGTCATATAAAAGGTGTGCAAAAGATTCGAATGGTTCGTAATGCGTTACCGGTGTACGCCTTCCTACTACCATTAGATGACACCGTTCAGATGTTGCGTGCCACGCTGATGGACGTTTTGGTGGACACCTCCCTGTCTCCGGATGGCACTGTTCGGATGCTGCATGTCACGCTGATGGATGAATTGTTTTTTTAATCTAAACTGATGGATGATTTGGTTGACACTCTCCCCCGAGGCAACGCACCGGATATGTTTGCTAGTGGAAAAAACAAGCAAAACGGACAAAACCGGTACTTGGAACCATGCGAGCGAGTGACGTGAGCGTGTGGGAACGTCCTGAACTAACGGCATATGTTAAAAATAATAATTTCACTATGTTTAAAAAGACGTTCATGAACTTTAGCACCTGTTTGGTATTTATTTGGATTATAAAGGAATATATTTATTCGAGCCTTTCTTCCTTGTTTATCACATCAAGTGGTTCAATTTGTGGGACTTTTTTTAAAAAAAGAAAGATTACCTCCGGTCTATGCATCTGGGCGATGCATGTAGCCGTTTTATTAATTATTCACAAGGACCTTGCAAAATAGTACATCAGGTACTCTAAAGCCACTATCTTAGCAACAATTGTCACTACTCCTATCCACTTGATGAAGGGGTGCCGATAGTCTGAGCCTAATACCAAACAGACATCGCATCAAAGCCTAACATCTAATGCCGAAGACCCCAACCGAGCCACATACTAGGTTTGAGGTACAAACCGGTCCGACGCACTCTCATGTGTCGTCGCCGCCGTCTTTCACCAATCCACCTTCAGAGCAGAAACTAACGCACTGACCTTGCCAGGCCTCTCTGCCATCGACGCCACCATGATGCTAGACAACGTCCTCCTTTTGCGCGAGTCCATCTACATGCATCGGACGCCGAGTCTTCACTGCGCCACGCTGCTGAGATCCACCGCCATCAATGAGTAAGATGAAGCACCGCTCCATCAAAGAAGCCGTCCACTGGTCCCTCGAACCCGCACACACCTCATAAAATGACGTCCCCAAGGGGGAAATGACACCAGTGCGCCGCCTTCATCCGATCTACCGATCTATGGTTTCCCCCGAAGGTAGCGGACAGAGGTCTGGAGCTTCTCCATGGTGATGCATTCAAGAAGGTAACGACACAAAAGAGTGCATCCATCGTCGGTCTTGGCAACAAGCCGAGAACGAGGTTTTCATCCGGACCCGCTCGACGAACCTCCATCTCGCATCGTGCACATGGACCACCACCGATCTCCGCCACTACGGAGCGAGCAAGCCACTCTGGCCAGATCAGATTTGATAGAAGGGCCAACCACGCCCGCAGCCGACCAGTCCACCAAAGCCCTCCACGCCGCCGCCGATCCAAGGTGCCGCAACGCCGCGGCCATCCGCCGGGAGCGAGCCACCACCGCGGAGGCCCAGATCCGGGGTGCACTTCCGCTTGCCCGGGTGCCCCGCGCCACCCTCTTGAGCGAGAAGGAGATGCTCCTCCGCCACCGCCCGTGCTTAGCCCGACGGCTACCTCCAGCGGCGGCGGAGGGGAGGGATGGGAGGGGGAGTGACCGGCGGCTAAGGTTGGGGCCCCTCGACCGCCCGCGCGGGGGGCGACGGAGGGGAGAGGAAGGGAGGAAGCAGCGGGCAGCGGCGCAACATTACTTAAGTACCCTTATTTAACGGAAACAATACTTATGCTTCTTTGGGTTTTCATATAAAAAAACTGTTAGACTATGTATAGCTTCTGTATTTGTGTACGTATATTGTACCTATTGTAACACATCCATTATATATATGAGATAAGCCACCCCTAGAGGGTTGAGCTGGTTCCCCCAAATAATTGTCTTACATGGTAACACACCTGGTTACGTCCGCTTCCGCAAAACCCTAACTTTCGCCGCCGCCCCCTGTTGAAAATATGCCCTAGAGGCAATAATAAAAGGATTATTATTATATTTCCTTGTTCATGATAATTGTCTTTTATTCATGCTATAATTGTATTATCCGGAAATCGTAATACACGTGTGAATACATAGACCACAATATGTCCCTAGTGAGCCTCTAGTTGACTAGCTCGTCGATCAACAGATAGTCATGGTTTCCTGACTATGGACATTGGATGTCATTGATAATGGGATCACATCATTAGGAGAATGATGTGATGGACAAGACCCAATCGTAAGCATAGCACAAGATTGTGTAGTTCGTTTTGCTAGAGATTTTCCAATGTCAAGTATCTTTTCCTTAGACCATGAGATCGTGTAACACCCGGATACCGTAGAAGTGCTTTGGGTGTACCAAACGTCACAACGTAACTGGGTGGCTATAAAGGTGCACTACAGGTATCTCCGAAAGTGTCTGTTGGGTTGACTCGGATCGAGACTGGGATTTGTCACTCTGTATGACGAAGAGGTATCTCTGGGCCCACTCGGTAATGCATCATCATAATGAGCTCAAAGTGACCAAGTCTGGTCACAGGATCATGCATTACGGTACGAGTAAAGTGACTTGCCGGTAACGAGATTGAACGAGGTATTGGGATACCGACGATCGAATCTCGGGCAAGTAACGTACCGATTGACAAAGGGAATTGTATACGGGGTTGCTTAAATCCTCGACATCGTCGTTCATCCGATGAGATCATCGAGGAGCATGTGGGAGCCAACATGGGTATCTAGATCCCGCTGTTGGTTATTGACCGGAGAGCCATCTCGGTCATGTCTACATGTCTCCCGAACCCGTAGGGTCTACACACTTAAGGTTCGGTGACGCATTGTAAAGATATTAGTATGCAGCAAACCAAAAGTTGTTCGGAGTCCCGGATGAGATCCCGGACGTCACGAGGAGTTCCGGAATGGTCTGGAGGTAAATAATTATATATGGGAAGTCGTTTTTCGGCCATCGGGAAAGTTTCAGGGGTTACCGGTATTGTACCGGGACCATCGGAAGGGTCCCGGGGGTCCACCGGGTGGGGCCACCCATCCCGGAGGGCCCCATGGGCTGAAGTGGGAGGGGAACCAGCCCCTAGTGGGCTGGTGTGCCCCCCTGGGCCCCCCTCTACGCCTAGGGTTGGGAACCCTAGGGGAGGGGGCGCCTCCACTTGCCTTGGGGGGCAAGTCTCCCCCCTTGGCCGCCGCCCCCCTAGGAGATCCCATCTCCTAGGGCCGGCACCCCCCCTGGGGTCCCTATATAAAGAGGGGGGTGGGAGGGCAGGCGCACCCTGACATCTGGCGCCTCCCTACCCCCCTTGCTACACCTCCTCCTCCCGTAGTCGCTTGGCGAAGCCTTGCCGGAACCCTGCTGCATCCACCACCATGCCGTCGTGCTGCTGGATCTTCATCAACCTCTCCTTCCCCCTTGCTGGATCAGGAAGGAGGAGACGTCACGCTGACCGTACGTGTGTTGAGCACGGAGGTGCCGTCCGGTCGGCACTAGGATCTCCGGTGATTTGGATCACGACGAGTACGACTCCCTCAACCTCGTTCTCTTGAACGCTTCCGCTCGCGATCTACAAGGGTATGTAGATGCACTCCTCTCTATCGTTGCTAGATGAACTCATAGATTGATCTTGGTGAACGTAGTAAATTTTTTATTTTATGCAACGTTCCCCAACAGTGGCATCATGAGCTAGGTCTATGCGTAGTTCTCTATTGCACGAGTAGAACACAAATCTGTTGTGGGCGTAGATGTTGTCGACTTTCTTGCCACTACTAGTCTTATTTTGCTTCAGCGGTATTGTGGGATGAAGCGGGCTAGACCGACCTTACATGTACGCTTACGTGAGACAGGTTCCACCGACAGACATGCACTAGTTGCATAAGGTGGCTAGCGGGTGTCTGCCTCTCCCACTTTAGTTGGAGCGGATTCGATGAAAAGGGTCCTTATGAAGGGTAAATAGAAGTTGACAAATCACGTTGTGGTTATTCGTAGGTAAGAAAACGTTCTTGCTAGAACCCTATTGCAGCCACGTAAAAGATGCAACAACAATTAGAGGACGTCTAACTTGTTTTTGCAGCAATTGTTTTGTGATGTGATATGGCCAAAAGTTGTGATGAATGATGAATGATATATTGTGATGTATGAGATCATGTTCTTGTAATAGGAATCACGACTTGCATGTCGATGAGTATGACAACCGGCAGGAGCCATAGGAGTTGTCTTAATTATTGTATGACCTGCGTGTCAATGATTTAACGCCATGTAATTACTTTACTTTATTGCTAAACCGTTAGCCATAGTAGTAGAAGTAATAGTTGGCGAGCAACTTCATGGAGACACGATGATGGAGATCATGATGATGGAGATCATGGTGTCATGCCGGTGACGAAGATGATCATGGAGCCCCGAAGATGGAGATCAAAGGAGCTATATGATATTGGCCATATCATGTCACTACTATATAATTGCATGTGATGTTTATTATATTTATGCATCTTGTTTACTTAGAACGACGGTAGTAAATAAGATGATCCCTTATAATAATTTCAAGAAAGTGTTCCCCCTAACTGTGCGCCGTTGCTAAAGTTCGTCGTTTCGAAGCACCACGTGATGATCGGGTGTGATAGATTCCTACGTTCACATACAACGGGTGTAAGAAAGTTTTACACATGCAAAAACACTTAGGTTAACTTGACGAGCCTAGCATGTACAGATATAGCCTCGGAACACCTAGACCAAAAGGTCGAACATGAGTCGTATGGAAGATACGATCAACATGGAGATGTTCACCGATGATGACTAGTCCATCTCACGTGATGATCGGACATGGCCTAGTCGACTCGGATCATGTAACACTTAGATGACTAGAGGGATGTCTAATCTGAGTGGGAGTTCATTAAATAATTTGATTAGGTGAACTTAATTATCATGAACTTAGTCTAAAATCTTTGCAAAATATGTCTTGTAGATCAAATGGCCAATGCTCACGTCAACATGAACTTCAACGCGTTCCTAGAGAAAACCAAGCTCAAAGATGATAGCAACAACTATACGGACTGGGTCCGGAACCTGAGGATCATCCTCATAGCTGCCAAGAAAGGATATGTCCTAGAAGGACCGCTAGGTGAAGCACCCATCCTAGAGAACCAAGACGTTATGAACGCTTGGCAGTCACGTGCTGATGATTACTCCCTCGTTCAGTGCGGCATGCTTTACAGCTTAGAATCGGGGCTCCAAAAACGTTTTGAGCAACACGGAGCATATGAGATGTTCGAGGAGCTGAAAATGGTTTTCCAAGCTCACGCCCGGGTCGAGAGATATGAAGTCTCCGACAAGTTCTATAGTTGTAAGATGGAGGAAAATAGTTCTGTCAGTGAGCACATACTCAAAATGTCTGGGTTGCACAACCTCCTGTCCCAGCTGGACATTAACCTCCCGGACGAGGCGGTCATTGATAGAATCCTTCAGTCGCTCCCACCAAGCTACAAGAGCTTTGTGATGAACTACAATATGCAGGGGATGGTGAAGACTATTCCTGAAGTATTTTCAATGCTGAAGTCGGCAGAGGTAGAAATCAAGAAAGAACATCAGGTGTTGATGGTCAATAAAACCACCAAGTTCAAGAAGGGCAAGGGTAAGAAGAACTTCAAGAAGGACGGCAAAGATGTTGCCGCGCCCGGTAAGCCAGTTGCCGGGAAGAAGTCAAAGAATGGACCCAAGCCTGAGACTGAGTGCTTTTATTGCAAAGGGAAGGGTCACTGGAAGCGGAACTGCCCCAAATACTTAGCGGACAAGAAGGCCGGCAACACTAAAGGTATATTTGATATACATGTAATTGTTGTGTACCTTACCAGCACTCGTAGTAACTCCTGGGTATTTGATACCGGTGCTGTGGCTCATATTTGTAACTCACAGCAGGAGCTGCGGAATAAGCGGAGACTGGCAAAGGATGAGGTGACGATGTGCGTCGGGAATGGTTCCAAGGTCGATGTGATCACCGTCGGCACGCTACCTCTACATTTACCCACGGGATTAGTTTTAAACCTCAATAATTGTTATTTAGTGCCAAGTTTGAGCATGAACATTGTATCTGGATCTCGTTTAATGCGAGATGGCTACTCATTTAAATCCGAGAATAATGGTTGTTCTATTTATATGAGAGATATGTTTTATGGTCATGCCCCGATGGTCAATGGTTTATTCTTAATGAATCTCGAACGTAATGTTACACATATTCATAGTGTGAATACCAAAAGATGTAAAGTTGATAACGATAGTCCCACATACTTGTGGCACTGCCGCCTTGGTCACATTGGTGTCAAGCGCATGAAGAAGCTCCATGCTGATGGACTTTTAGAATCTCTCAATTATGAATCATTTGACACATGCGAACCATGCCTCATGGGCAAAATGACCAAGACTCCGTTCTGCGGAACAATGGAGCGAGCAACCAACTTATTGGAAATCATACATACTGATGTGTGTGGTCCAATGAGCGTTGAGGCTCGCGGAGGATATCGTTATGTTCTCACTCTCACTGATGACTTATGTAGATATGGGTATGTCTACTTGATGAAACACAAGTCTGAGACCTTTGAAAAGTTCAAGGAATTTCAGAATGAAGTAGAGAATCAACGTGACCGAAAAATAAAGTTCTTACGATCAGATCGTGGAGGAGAATATTTAAGTCACGAATTTGGTACGCACTTAAGGAAATGTGGAATCGTTTCACAACTCACGCCGCATGGAACACCTCAGCGTAACGGTGTGTCCGAACGTCGTAATTGCACTCTATTGGATATGGTGCGATCTATGATGTCTCTTACCGATTTACCGCTATCATGTTGGGATACGCTCTAGAGACAGCTACATTCACTTTAAATAGGGCTCCGTCTAAATCCGTTGAGACGACACCGTATGAATTATGGTTTGGGAAGAAACCTAAGCCGTCGTTTCTAAAAGTTTGGGGATGCGATGCTTATGTCAAGAAACTTCAACCTGAAAAGCTTGAACCCAAGTCGGAAAAATGCGTCTTCATAGGATACCCTAGTGAAACCATTGGATATACCTTCTACCTTAGATCCTAAGGCAAGATTTTTGTTGCCAAGAACGGATCCTTTCTGGAAAAAGAGTTTCTCTCGAAAGGAGTAAGTGGGAGAAAAGTAGAACTCGATGAAGTACTACCTCTTGAACCGGAAAGTAGTGCAGCTCAGGAAAATGTTCCTGTGGTGCCTACACCGAATGGAGAGGAAATTAATGATGATGATCAAGGTACTTCGGATCAAGTTACTACTGAACTTCGTAGGTCCACAAGGACACGTTCCACACCAGAGTGGTATGGCAACCCTGTCCTGGAAATCATGTTGTTAGACAACGGTGAACCTTCGAACTATGAATAAGCGATGGCAGGCCCAGATTCCAACAAATGGCTTGAAGCCATGCAATCCGAGATAGAATCCATGTATGAAAACAAAGTATGGACTTTGACAGACTTGCCCAATGATCGGCGAGCGAAAGAAAACAAATGGATCTTTAAGAAGAAGACGGACGCGGATGGTAATATTACCATCTATAAAGCTCGACTTGTCGCTAAGGGTTATCGGCAAGTTCAAGGGGTTGACTACGATGAGACTTTCTCTCCCGTAGTGAAGCTTAAGTCCGTCCGAATCATGTTAGCAATTGCTGCATACTATGATTATGAGATATGGCAGATGGACGTCAAAACGGCATTCCTTAACGGCTATCTTAAGGAAGAACTGTATATGATGCAACCGGAGGGTTTTGTCGATCCTAAGAATGCTAACAAGGTATGCAAGCTCCAGCGATCCATTTATGGGCTGGTGCAAGCATCTCAGAGTTGGAACATTCGCTTTGATGAGATGATCAAAGCGTTTGGGTTTATGCAGACTTATGGAGAAGCCTGCGTTTACAAGAAAGTGAGTGGGAGCTCTGTAGCATTTCTCATATTATATGTAGATGGCACACTTTTGATTGGAAATGATACAGAACGTTTGGACAGCATTAAGGCGTACTTGAATAAGTGTTTTTCAATGAAGGACCTTGGAGAAGCTACTTACATATTAGGCATCAAGATCTATAGGGATAGATCGAGACGCCTCATAGGTCTTTCACAAAGCACATACCTTGATAAGATATTGAAGAAGTTCAAAATGGATCAGTCCAAGAAGGGGTTCTTGCCTGTATTGCAAGGGGAGATTGAGCTCGGCTCAATGCCTGACCACGGCAGAAGATAAAGAAGAGATGAGTGTCATCCCCTATGCCTCAGCCATAGGATCTATTATGTATGCCATGCTGTGTACCAGACCTGATGTAAACCTTGCCGTAAGTTTGGTGGGAAGGTACCAAAGTAATCCCGGCAAGGAACACTGGCCAGCGGTCAAGAATATCCTGAAGTACCTGAAAAGGACAAAGGACATGTTTCTCATTTATGGAGGTGACGAAGAGCTCGTCGTAAAGGGTTACGTCGATGCTAGCTTTGACACAGATCTGGATGACTCTAAGTCACAAACCGGATACGTGTATATGTTGAATCGTGGAGCAGTAAGCTGGTGCAGTTGCAAGCAGAGCGTCATGGCGGGATCTACATGTGAAGCGGAGTACATGGCAGCCTCGGAGGCAGCGCATGAAGCAATATGGATGAAGGAGTTCATCACCGACCTAGGAGTCATACCCAATGCGTCAGGGCCAATCACTCTCTTTTGTGACAACACTTGAGCTATTACCCTTGCCAAGGAGCCCAGGTTTCACAAGAAGACCAGGCACGTCAAGCGTCGTTTCAACTCCATCCGTGAAAATGTTCAAGATGGAGACATAGATATTTGCAAAGTACATACGGATCTGAATGTCGCAGATCCGTTGACTAAACCTCTTTCGCGAGCAAAACATGATCAACACCAGAACTCTATGGGTGTTCGATTCATCACAATGTAACTAGATTATTGACTCTAGTGCAAGTGGGAGACTGTTAGAAATATGCCTAGAGGCAATAATAAAAGGATTATTATTATATTTCCTTGTTCATGATAATTGTCTTTTATTCATGCTATAATTGTATTATCCGGAAATCGTAATACACATGTGAATACATAGACCACAATATGTCCCTAGTGAGCCTCTAGTTGACTAGCTCGTTGATCAACAGATAGTCATGGTTTCCTGACTATGGACATTGGATGTCATTGATAACGGGATCACATCATTAGGAGAATGATGTGATGGACAAGACCCAATCCTAACCATAGCACAAGATCGTGTAGTTCGTTTTGCTAGAGCTTTTCCAATGTCAAGTATCTTTTCCTTAGACCATGAGATCGTGTAACTCCCGGATACCGTAGGAGTGCTTTGGGTGTACCAAACGTCACAACGTAACAGGGTGGCTATAAAGGTGCACTACAGGTATCTCTGAAAGTGTCTGTTGGGTTGACTTGGATCGAGACTGGGATTTGTCACTCCGTATGACGGAGAGGTATCTCTGGGCCCACTCGGTAATGCATCATCATAATGAGCTCAAAGTGACCAAGTGTATGGTCACGGGATCATGCATTACGATATGAGTAAAATGACTTGCCGGTAACGAGATTGAACGAGGTATTGGGATACCGACGATCGAATCTCGGGCAAGTAACGTACCGATTGACAAAGGGAATTGTATACGGGGTTGCTTAAATCCTCGACATCGTGGTTCATCCGATGAGATCATCAATGGGCATGTGGGAGCCAACATGGGTATCCAGATCCCGCTGTTGGTTATTGACCGGAGAGCCATCTCGGTCATGTCTACATGTCTCCCGAACCCGTAGGGTCTACACACTTAATGTTCGATGACGCTAGGGTTGTAAAGATATTAGTATGCAGCAAACCGAAAGTTGTTCAGAGTCCCGGATGAGATCCCGGATGTCACGAGGAGTTCCGGAATGGTCCGGAGGTAAAGAATTATATATGGGAAGTCGTTTTTCGGCCATCGGGAAAGTTTTGGGGGTTACCGGTATTGTACCGGGACCACCGGAAGGGTCCCGGGGGTCCACCGGGTGGGGCCACCCATCCCGGAGGTCCCTAGGGGATGAAGTGGGAGGGGAACCAGCCCCTAGTGGGCTGGTGCGCCCCCTGGGCCCCCCTCTGCGCCTAGGGTTGGGAACCCTAGGGGAGGGGGCGCCTCCACTTGCCTTGGGGGGCAAGTCTCCCCCCTTGGCCGTCGCCCCCCTAGGGCCCCTTTATAAAGAGGGGGGGTGGGAGGGAAGCCGCACCCTGGTATGTGGCGCCTCCCTACCCCCCTTTCTACACCTCCTCCTCCCGTAGTCGCTTGGCGAAGCCCTGCCGGAACCCTGCTGCATCCACCACCACGCCGTCATGCTGCTGGATCTTCATCAACCTCTCCTTCCCCCTTGCTGGATCAAGAAGGAGGAGATGTCACGCTGACCGTACGTGTGTTGAACGCGGAGGTGCCGTCCGTTCGGTGCTAGGATCTCCGGTGATTTGGATCACGACGAGTACGACTCACTCAACCTCGTTCTCTTGAACGCTTCCGCTCGCGATCTACAAGGGTATGTAGATGCACTCTTCTCTCTCGTTGCTAGATGAACTCATAGATTGATCTTGGTGAACATAGGAATTTTTTTATTTTATGCAACGTTCCCCAACACCCCCTACATCACACCACCGCCCCTCGATCGCGCCGTCACCATGACGGGAGCCGCCGCCTCCAGCTCCTCCTCCGTCGGGTTTCTTCCAGCCCCGCTCGCCACCCTCCTCTCTCTCCCGCT
Source organism: Triticum dicoccoides (assembly GCF_002162155.2). Lineage (NCBI taxonomy): Eukaryota > Viridiplantae > Streptophyta > Magnoliopsida > Poales > Poaceae > Triticum > Triticum dicoccoides. Next base: position 131,920,459 of record NC_041393.1, read on the forward strand.
CGACTCGGCCACCATGCGGCCACCTCAGATCGGGACCAGGAGCGTCGGCTCGTTCTTCTCCAACCATCCTCCGGATTCCTCGTTGTCGGGACATGCGCTGACGATCCATACGTCGAGTGCTCCTTCACCCGCCTCATCGACCGGCGCCATCACGCCTCTGGCCTTCGTGCCCGAGGCCACTTCGTCGGCTGTCACGGTGGGCCACATGGCGTCCGCGCCCCTGGCGGGATCGACTTCGGTCACGGCACCAGCTGCTTCCCTCTATGGGGCGTATCAGCCGCCGCTGCCCACGGGTCCTGATCCCGTGGCCTCGCTGCGCCGCCCGTTGCTACATCTTGAGCTTGCGTTGGTTTTCCTTGAAGAGGAAAGGGTGATGCATCAATAGTAGCGTAAGTATTCCCCTCAGTTTTTGAGAACCAAGGTATCAATCCAGTAGGAGGCTCCTCAAAAGACCCACACACCTACACAAACAAACCAAGAACTCGCAACCAACACGATAAAGGGGCTGTCAATCCCTTCACAGCTACTTGCAAAAGTGAGATCTGATAGAGATAGTATGATAAGATAAATATATTTTTGGTATTTTATAATATAGATGCAAAAAGTAAAGATGCAAATAAAAGTAGATTGGAAGCAAATATGATAAGAGATAGACCCGGGAGCCATAGGTTTCACTAGAGGCTTCTCTCAAGATAGCATAAGTATTACGGTGGGTGAACAAATTACTGTCGAGCAATTGATAGAAAAGGATATAGTTATGAGATTATCTAGGCATGATCATGTATATAGGCATCACGTCCGCAACAAGTAGACCGACTCCTGCCTGCATCTACTACTATTACTCCACACATCGACCGACTCCTGCCTGCATCTAGAGTATTAAGTTCACAAAGAACAGAGTAACGCATTAAGAGAGATGACATGATGTAGAGGGATAAACTCATGCAGTATGATATAAACACCATCTTTTTATCCTCGATGGCAACAATACAATACGTGCCTTGCAACCCTTTCTGTCACTGGGTAAGGACACCGCAAGATTGAGCCCAAAACTAAGCACTTCTCCCATGGCAAGAAAGATCAATCTAGTAGGCCAAACCAAACTGATAATTGGAAGAGACTTGCAAAGATAACTCAATCATATATAAAATAATTCAGAGGAGATTCAAATATTATTCATAGATAAACTTGATCATAAACCCACACCGCAAAAAGAGATTACATCGAATAGATCTCCACAAGAAAGGGGGAGAACATTGTATTGAGATCCAAAAAGAGAGAAGAAGCCATCTAGCTAATAACTATGGACCCGAAGGTCTGTGGTAAACTACTCACAACTCATTGGAGGGGCTATGGTGTTGATGTAGAAGCCCTCCATGGTCGATTCCCCCTCCGGCGGAGCGCCGGCGAAGGCTCCAAGATGGGATCTCGCGGATACAGAAGGTTACGGCGGTGGAAATTGTGTTTCGGGTGCTCCCTGAATGTTTTCGGGGTACGTAGGCTTATATAGGAGGAAGGAGTACGTCGGTGGCCGCCCGAGGGGCCCACAAGATAGGGGGGGCGCCCTATAGGGGGGGCGCGCCCTACCCTCTCGTGGCCGTCTCGGCTGCTTCTTGACTTGCACTCAAAGTCCTCTCGATCATGTTCATTCCAAAAATCACGCTTCCGAAGGTTTCATTCCGTTTGGACTCCGTTTGATATTCCTTTTCTTCGAAATACTGAAATAGGCAAAAAAAACAGCAATACGGGCTGGGCCTCCGGTTAGTAGGTTAGTCCCAAAAATGATAATAATGTGCAAAATAAAGCCCATAAACATCCAAAGGGGTAATATAATAGCATGGAACAATCAAAAATTATAGATACGTTGGAGACGTATCAAGCATCCCCAAGCTTAATTCCTGCTCGTCCTCAAGTAGGTAAATGATAAAAACAGAATTTTTGATGTGGAATGCTACCTAGCATAATTCTCAATGTAATTTTCTTTATTGTGGCATGAATGTTCAGATCCAAATGATTCACGATAAAATCTTATAAAACATAAAAATAATAATGCTTCAAAACATACTAACAAATAATCATGTCCTACCAAAATAGCATAGCCAAAGAAAGCTTATCCCTACAAAATCATATAGTTAGGCCATGCTTCATTTTCATTACACAAAATGCTCCCATCATGCACAACCCCGATGACGAGCCGAGCAATTGTTTCATACTTTTTAACGCGCTTCAGCTTTTTCAACTCTTACGCAATACATGAGCGTAAGCCATGGACATAGCACTTTAGGTGGTAAAAGATGGTGGTTGTGAAGGCAAAAAAAGGGAGAAGATAATCTCACATCAACTAGGCGTATCAACGGGCTATGGAGATGCCCATCAATAGATATCGATGTGAGTGAGTAGGGATTGCCATGCAACAAATGCACTAGAGATATAAATATATGAAAGCTCAACAAAAAGAACTAAGTGGGTGTGCATCCAACTCGCTTGCTCACGAAGACCTAGGGCATTTTGAGGAAGCCCATCATTGGAATATACAAGCCAAGTTCTATAATGAAAAATACCCACTAGTATATGAAAGTGACAACATAGGAGACTCTCTATCATGAAGATCACGGTGCTACTTTGAAGCACAAGTGTAGAAAAAGCGATAGTAGCATTGTCCCTTCTCTCCTTTTCTCTCATTTTTTCTTTCTATTTTTTTCTTTGGCCTCTTTTCTTTTCTTTTTCTTTTTGGCCTTTCTCTTTTTTTTTTCTTTTGTAAAGTCCGAAGTCTCATCCCGACTTGTGGGGGAATCATAGTCTTCATCATCCTTTCCTCACTGAGACAATGCTCTAATAATGAAGATCATCACACTTTTATGGATTTACAACTCAAGAATTACAACTCAAAGCTAGAACAAGATATGACTCTATATGAATGCCTCCGGCGGTGTACCGGGATATGCAATGAATCAAGAGCGACATGTATGAAAATTATGAAGGTGGCCTTGCCACAAATACGATGTCAACTACATGATCATGCAAAGAGCAATATGACAATGATGAAACGTGTCATAATAAATGGAATGGTGGAAAGTTGCATGGCAATATATCTCGGAATGGCTATGAAAATGCCATAATAGGTAGGTATGGTGGCTATTTTGAGGAAGGTAAATAATGGGTTCAATACCGGCGAAAGTTGCACGGTAATAAGAGAGGCTAGCAAAGTGGAAGGATGAGTGTGTGTATATCCATGGACTCACATTAGTCATAAAGAACTCATATACTTATTGCAAAAGTCTACTTAGCCCTCGAAGCAAAGTACTACTATGCATCCCCCAAGAGGGATATATTGGTAGGAAAAGACCATCGCTCGTCCCCGACTGCCACTCATAAGGAAGACAATCAAAAGAGCACCTCATGCAAAAAAATTGTCACACAACTTTTACCATACGTGCATGCTACGGGACTTACTAAATTCAACAAAAGTATTTCTCAATTTCATAATTATCCACTATCATGACCCTAACATTACTACCTTTATATCTCAAAACAATTATCAAGCAACAAATTGATCATAGCATCCAATTCACTTCCTATGATAGTTTTTATTATACCCAACTTGGATGTTCATCATTTTAGGACCAAATTTGTAACCATAGTAAATACCATGCTGTTCTAAAATACTCTCAAAATAATATAAATGAAGCATGAGAGACTAACAATTTCTATAAAATCAAGCCACCGCCGTGCTCTAGAAAATATAAGTGAAGCACTAGAGAAAAAACTAACAATCTCAAAAGATATAAGTGAAGCACATAGAGTATTCTAGCAAATTCTAATAAAGTGGGCTTCTCCCAAAAGGTGTGTACAGCAAGGATGATTGTGGTAAACTAAAAATCAAAGACTAATATAATACACGACGCTCCAAGCAAAACACATATCATGTGGCGAATAAAAATATAGCTCCAAGTAAAGTTACCAATGAACGAAGACGAAAGAGGGGATGCCTTCCCAGGGCATCCCCAAGCTTAGGCTTTTGGCTATCCTTGAATATCTTGGGGTGCCATGGGCATCCCCAAGCTTAGGCTCTTGCCATTCCTTATTCCATAGTCCATAAAAGCTTTACCCAAAACTTGAAAATTTAACAACACAAAACTCAACAGGAAATCTTATAAACTCCGTTAGTGAAAGAAAACAAAACCACCACATAAGGTACTGTAATGAACTCATTATTTATTTATTTTGGTGTTAAACCTACTGTATTCCAAGTTCTCTATGGTTCATACCCTTACATACTAGCCATAGATGCATCAAAATAAGCAAACAACACATGAAAAACAGAATCTGTCAAAAACAAAACAGTCTGTAGCAATCTGCAACTAACGCAAACTTCTGGAACTCTAAAAATCCTACAAAAATAGGACGTACTGTACAATTTGTTTATTGATCAGCAGCAAAAAGAATCAATGCAAAATCTCGTTTCTGTGATTTATTGAATTTTTTCTCGTGAGCGCAAAGTTTCTGTTTTTCAGCAGAATCAAATAAACTATCATCATAGTTTATCCTATAGGTTCTACTTGGCACAAACACTAATTAAAAGGTAAAAACACATATAAACAGAGAGTAAATGCAAAATTTATTAAATAACAGCAAGGAAAGATATTGGGTTGACTCCGAACAAGCGCTTTTCTTTAAAGCATTTTTAGCTAGGCATTGAGATTTCAATGATGCTCACATGAAAGACAAGAATTGAAGCACAAAGAGAGCATCATGAAACACGTGACAAACACATCTAAGTCTAACATAATTCCTATGCATAGGCATATTATAAGCAAACAAATTTGCAAGGCAAGCAAAAACTAGCATATGCAAGGAAGAAAAAAGAGACGATAGAAATCTCAACATGACGAGAGGTAATTTAATAAGATAAAAATTTCTGCAACCATATTTTCCTCTCTCATAATAATTACATGTAGGATCATAGACAAATTCAACAAAATAGCTATCACATAACATATTCTCAACATGATCCACAAGCATGCAAAGTTGACACTCTTCCAAGATAGTGGGATTAACATTAACTAAAGTCATGACCTTTCCGAACCCACTTTTATCAAAAATATCATAAGATTGAACATACTCCAAATATGTGGGATCTAAAGTTGACACTCTTAAAAACTCACTTGCAATATTATTGCAAACACTATTATCAATCTCATATTCATCAAGGGGCTTAAAGAAATTTTCAAGGTTATAAGAAGAATCACCCCAATCATGATCATTGAAACAAGTAGTAGACATAGAAAAACTAGCATCCCCAAGCTTAGGGTTTTGCGTATTATTAGCACAATTGACATCAAGAGAATTTACAGGAAAATCATTGCAATCATGCTTTTTATTAAAGGAGTTATCGTGAATCTCTTCATAAATTTCTTGATCATAATTTCCAGATTCACAAATTTCAAGCAAAACTTCATAAAGATAATCTAGTGCACAAAACTCACTAGCAATTGGTTCAACATAATTGGATCTCTTAAAGAGATTAGCAAGTGGATGAGGATCTATAGATCTTAGGTTCTCTGTTTAGCAATAAATAAACATCTATTCCAATGAAACGAGCAAACGGAAGGGCAAGCAAAAGAGAGGAGAAGATTGGGAAAGAGAGGGCGAATAAAATGGCAAAGGTGAAGTGGGGGAGAGAAAAACGAGAGGCAAATGGCAAATAATGTAAATGCGAGGGAGATAGTTTTGTGATGGGTACTTGGTATGTCTTGACTTGAGCGAAGACCTCACCGGCAACGGTGCCAAAAATCCTTCTTGCTACGTCTTGAGCTTGCGTTGGTTTTCCTTGAAGAGGAAAGGGTGATGCATCAATAGTAGTGTAAGTATTTCCCTCAGTTTTTGAGAACCAAGGTATCAATCCAGTAGGAGGCTCCGCAAAAGTCCCACGCACCTACACAAAGAAACCAAGAACTCGCAACCTACGCGATAAAGGGGTTGTCAATCCCTTCACGGCCACTTGCGAAAGTGAGATCTAATAGAGATAGTATGATAAGATAAATATATTTTTGATATTTTATAATATAGATGCAAAAGGTAAAGATGCAAATAAAAGTAGATTGGAAGCAAATATGATAAGAGATAGACCCGAGAGCCGTAGGTTTCACTAGAGGCTTCTCTCAAGATAGCATAAGTATTACGGTGGGTGAACAAATTACTGTCGAGCAATTGATAGAAAAGCGAATAGTTATGAGATTATCTAGGCATGATCATGTATATAGGCATCACGTCCGCAACAAGTAGACCAACTCCTGCCTGCATCTACTACTATTACTCCACACATCGACCAACTCCTGCCTTCATCTAGAGTATCAAGTTCACAAAGAACAGAGTAACGCATTAAACAAGATGACATGATGTAGTGGGATAAACTCATGCAATATGATATAAACCCCATCTTTTTATCCTCGATGGCAACAATACAATACGTGCCTTGCAACCCTTTCTATCACTGGGTAAGGACACCGCAAGATTGAACCCAAAGCTAAGCACTTCTCCCATGGCAAGAAAGATCAATCTAGTAGGCCAAACCAAACTGATAATTCGAAGAGACTTGCAAAGATAACTCAATCATACATAAAAGAATTCAGAGGAGATTCAAATATTATTCATAGATAAACTTGATCATAAACCCACAATTCATCGGATCTCGACAAACACACCGCAAAAAGAGATTACATCGAATAGATCTCCACAAGAGAGGGGGAGAACATTGTATTGAGATCCAAAAAGAGAGAAGAAGCCATCTAGCTAATAACTATGGACCCGAAGGTCTATGGTAAAATACTCACAACTCATCGGAGGGGCTATGGTGTTGATGTAGAAGCCCTCCATAGTCGATTCCCCCTCCGGCGGAGCACTGACGAAGGCTCCAAGATGGGACCTCGTGGATACAGAACGTTACGGCGGTGGAAATTGTGTTTCGGGTGCCCCCTGGATGTTTTCGGGGTACGTAGGCTTATATAGGAGGAAGGAGTACGTCGCTGGCCGCCCGAGGGTCCCGAGACAAGGGGGCGCGCCCTATGGGGGGGGCGCCCTACCCTATCGTGGCCGCCTTGGCTGCTTCTTGACTTACACTCCAAGTCCTCTGGATCACGTTCGTTTCAAAAATCACGCTTCCAAAGGTTTCATTCCGTTTGGACTCCGTTTGATATTCCTTTTCTTCGAAATACTGAAATAGGCAAAAAAACAGCAATACGGACTGAGCCTCCGGTTAGTAGGTTAGTCCCAAAATTGATAATAATGTGTAAAATAAAGCCCATAAACATCCAAAAGGGGTAATATAATAGCATGGAACAATCAAAAATTATAGATACGTTGGAGTCGTATCACCCGTCCCTGCCCCCATGGCATACGCGCCTCCGGCAGGCTTTTCCACGGGCTCGTTGCCTCCACTGTTCCACTTCGACAACCTCATCACCTGTTGGGGAACGTAGTAATTTCAAAAAAATTCCTACGCACACGCAAGATCATGGTGATGCATAGCAACAAGAGGGGAGAGTGTTGTCCACGTACCCTCGTAGACCGTAAGCGGAAGCGTTATGACAACGTGGTTGATGTAGTCATACGTCTTCACGATCCGACCGATCCAAGCACCGAACGTACGGCACCTCCGAGTTCAGCACACGTTCAGCTCGATGACGATCCCCGGACTCTGATCCAGCAGGGTGTCGGGGATGAGTTCCGTCAGCACGACGGCGTGGTGACGATGATGATGTTCTACCGATGCAGGGCTTCGCCTAAACACCGCAACGATATGACCGAGGTGGAATATGGTGGAGGGGGGCACCGCACACGGCTAAGGAACGATCACGAAGATCAACTTGTGTGTCTAGAGGTGCCCCCCTGCCCCCGTATATAAAGGAGGGAGGGGGGAGGTGCGGCCGACCCCCTAGGGGTGCGCCTGGAGGAGTCCTACTCCCACCGGGAGTAGGACTCCCCCTCTTGCCTTGGCGTAGAAGGAAAGGGGGGAGGGGAAAGAGGAAAGGGGGGCGCCGCACCCCCCTTCCTTGTCCTATTCATACTAGGGGGGAGGGGGTGCGCGGCCTGCCCTGGCCTGCCCTCCTCTTCTCCCTCATGGCCCATGTAGGCCCAATAACCCCTGGGGGGTTCCGGTTACCACCCGGTACTCCGGAAAAATACCGGTTTCTCCCGGAACGATTCCGATATCCAAATATAGGCTTCCAATATATCAATCTTTATGTCTCGACCATTTCGAGACTCCTCGTCATGTCCGGGATCACATCCGGGACTCCGAACAACCTTCGGTACATCAAAACATATAAACTCATAATAAAACTGTCATCGTAACGTTAAGCGTGCGGACCCTTTGGGTTCGAGAACTATGTAGACATGACCTAGAATTATTCTCGGTCAATAACCAATAGCGGAACCTGGATGCTCATATTGGCTCCTACATATTCTACGAAGATCTTTATCGGTCAAACCGCATAACAACATATGTTGTTCCCTTTGTCATCGGCATGTTACTTGCCCGAGATTCGATCATCGGTATCTAATACCTAGTTCAATCTCGTTACCGGCAAGTCTCTTTACTCGTTATGTATTGCATCATTCCGTAACTAACTCATTAGCTACATTGCTTGCAAGGCTTATAGTGATGTGCATTACCGAGAGGGCCCAGAGATACCTCTCCGACAATCGGAGTGACAAAACCTAATCTCGAAATACGCCAACCCAACATGTAGCTTTGGAGACACCTGTAGAGCTCCTTTATAATCACCCAGTTACGTTGTGACGTTTGGTAGCACACAAAGTGTTCCTCCGATAAACGGGAGTTGCATAATCTCATAGTTACAGGAACATGTATAAGTCATGAAGAAAGCAATAGCAACATACTAAACGATCAAGTGCTAGGCTAACGGAATGGGTCATGTCAATCACATCATTCTCCTAATGATGTGATGTCTTTAATCAAATGACAACACATGTCTATGGTTAGGAAACATAACCATCTTTGATTAATGAGCTAGTTAAGTAGAGGCATAGTAGTGATGCTATGTTTGTCTATGTATTCACACATGTATCATGTTTCCGGTTAATACAATTCTAGCATGAATAATAAACATTTATCATGATATGAGGAAATAAATAATAACTTTATTATTGCCTCTAGGGCATATTTCCTTCAGTTTCCCACTTGCACTAGAGTCAGTAATCTAGATTACACAGTAATGATTCTAACACCCATGGAGTCTTGGTGCTGATCATATTTTGCTCGTGGAAGAGGCTTAGTCAACGGGTCTGCAACATTCAGATCCGTATGTATCTTGCAAATCTCTATGTCTCCCACCTGGACTTGGTCCCGGATGGAATTGAAGCGTCTCTTGATGTGCTTGGTCCTTTTGTGAAATCTGGATTCCTTTGCCAAGGCAATTGCACCAGTATTGTCACAGAAGATCTTCATTGGTCCCGATGCACTAGGTATGACACCTAGATCGGAAATGAACTCTTTCATCCAGACTCCTTCATTTGCTGCTTCCGAAGCAGCTATGTACTCCGCTTCACATGTAGATCCCGCCACGACGCTTTGTTTAGAACTGCACTAACTTACAGCTCCACCGTTTAATAAAAACACGTATCCGGTTTGCGATTTAGAATCGTCCGGATTAGTGTCAAAGCTTGCATCGACGTAACCATTTACGACTAGCTCTTTGTCACCTCCATATACAAGAAACATATCCTTAGTCCTTTTCAGGTATTTCAGGATGTTCTTGACCGCTGTCCAGTGATCCACTCCTGGATTACTTTGGTACCTTCCTGCCAAGCTTATTGCTAAGCATACATCAGGTCTGGTACACAGCATTGCATACATGATAGAGCCTATGGCTGAAGCATAGGGAATATTTTTCATTTTCTCTCTATCTTCTGTTGTGGTCGGGCATTGAGTCTGACTCAACTTCACACCTTGTAATACATGCAAGAACCCTTTCTTTGCCTGATCCATTTTGAACTTTTTCAAAACTTTATCAAGGTATGTGCTTTGTGAAAGTACAATTAAGTGTCTTGATCTATCTCTATAAATCTTGATGCCCAACATGTAAGCAGCTTCACCGAGGTCTTTCATAGAAAACCTTTTATTCAAGTATCCCTTTATGCTATCCAGAAATTCTATATCATTTCCAATTAACAATATGTCATCTACATATAATATGAGAAATGCTATAGAGCTCCCACTCACTTTCTTGTAAATACAGGCTTCTCACAAAGTCTGTATAAAACCATATGCTTTGATCAAACTATCAAAGCGTTTGTTCCAACTCCGAGATGCTTGCACCAGTCCATAAATGGATCGCTGGAGCTTGCACACTTTGTTAGCACCTTTTGGATCGACAAAACCTTCTGGTTGCATCATATACAACTCTTCTTCCAGAAATCCATTCAAGAATGCAGTTTTGACATCCATTTGCCAAATTTCATAATCATAAAATGCAACAATTGCTAACATGATTCAGACAGACTTAAGCATCGCTACGGGTGAGAAAGTCTCATCGTAGTCAACCCCTTGAACTTGTCGAAAACCTTTCGCAACAAGTCGAGCTTTATAGACAGTTACATTACCATCTGCGTCAGTCTTCTTCTTAAAGATCCATCTATTCTCAATGGCTTGCCGATCATCGGGCAAGTCAACCAAAGTCCATACTTTGTTCTCATGCATGGATCCCATCTCAGATTTCATGGCTTCTAGCCATTTTGCGAAATCTGGGCTCCTCATCGCTTCCTCATAGTTCGTAGGTTCGCCATGGTCAAGTAACATGACTTCCAGAATAGGATTACCGTACCACTCTGGTGTGGATCTTACTCTGGTAGACCTACGAGGTTCAGTAGAAACTTGATCTGAAGTTTCATAATCAATATCATTAGCTTCCTCACTAATTGGTGTCGTTGTCACAGGAACCGGTTCTTGTGATGGACTACTTTCCAATAAGGGAGCAGGTACAGTTACCTCATCAAGTTGTACTTTCCTCCCACTCACTTCTTTCGAGAGAAACTCCTTCTCTAGAAAGGATCCGAATTTAGCAACGAAAATCTTGCCCTCAGATCTGTGATAGAAGGTGTACCCAACACTCTCTTTTGGGTATCCTATGAAGACACATTTCTCCGATTTGGGTTCAAGCTTATCTGGTTGAAGTTTCTTCAATAAGCATCGCAGCCCCAAACTTTAAGAAACGACAACTTTGGTTTCTTGCCAAACCACAGTTCATGAGGCATCGTCTTAACGGATTTTGATGGTGCCCTGTTTAACGTGAATGCGGCCGTCTCTAAAGCATAACCCCAAAACGATAGCGGTAAATCAGTAAGAGACATCATAGATCACACCATATGTAGTAAAGTACGATTACGACGTTCAGACACACCATTTCGTTATGGTGTTCCGGGTGGCGTGAGTTGCGAAACTATTCCGCATTGTTTCAAATGTAAACTAAACTCGTAACTCAAATATTCTCCTCCATGATCAGATCATAGAAATTTTATTTTCTTATTACGATGATTTTCCACTTCACTCTGAAATTCTTTGAACTTTTCAAATGTTTCAGACTTGTGTTTCATTAAGTAGATATACCCATATCTGCTCAAATCATCTGTGAAGGTGAGAAAATAAAGATACCCACCGCGAGCCTCAATATTCATTGGACAACAAACATCAGTATGTATGATTTCCAATAAATCAGTTGCTCGCTCCATAGTTCCGGAGAACGGCGTTTTAGTCATCTTGCCCATGAGGCACGGTTCGCAAGTACCAAGTGATTCATAATCAAGTGATTCCAAAAGTCCATCAGTATGGAGTTTCTTCATGCGCTTCATACCGATATAACCTAAACGGAAGTGCCACAAATAAGTTGCACTATCATTATCAACTCTGCATCTTTTGGTTTCAACACTATGAATATGTGTATCACTACTTTCGAGATTCAATAAAAATAGACCACTCTTCAAGGGTGCATGACCATAAAAGATATTACTCATATAAATAGAACAACCATCATTCTCTGATTTAAATGAATAACCGTCTCACATCAAACAAGATCCAGATATAATGTTCATGCTCAACGCTGGCACCAAATAACAATTATTTAGGTCTAAAACTAATCCCGATGGTAGATGTAGAGGTAGCGTGCCGACTGCGATCACATCGACTTTGGAACCATTTCCCACGCGCATCGTCACCTCGTCCTTAGCCAATCTTCGCTTAATCCGTAGTCCCTGTTTTGAGTTGCAAATATTAGCAACAGAACCAGTATCAAATACCCAGGTACTACTGCGAGTATTAGTAAGGTACACATCAATAACATGTATATCACATATACCTTTGTTTACTTTGCCATCCTTCTTATCCGCCAAATACTTGGGGCAGTTCCGCTTCCAGTGTCCAGTCTGCTTGCAGTAGAAGCACTCAGTCTCAGGCTTAGGTCCAGACTTGGGCTTCTTCTCTTGAGCAGCAACTTGCTTGCTGTTCTTCTTGAAGTTCCCCTTCTTCTTCCCTTTGCCCTTTTTCTTGAAACTGGTGGTCTTGTTGACCATCAACACTTAATGCTCCTTCTTGATTTCTACCTCCGCGACTTTTAGCATTGCAAAGAGCTCGGGAATAGTCTTGTTCATCCCTTGCATATTATAGTTCATCACGAAGCTCTTGTAGCTTGGTGGCAGTGATTGAAGAATTTTGTCAATGACACTATCATCAGGAAGATTAACTCTCAGTTGAATCAAGTGATTATTATACCCAGACATTTTGAGTATGTGTTCACTGACAGAACTATTCTCCTCCATCTTGCAGATATAGAACTTATTGGAGACTTCATATCTCTCAATCCGGGCATTTGCTTGAAATATTAACTTCAACTCCTGAAACATCTCATATGCTCCATGACGTTCAAAACATCATTGAAGACCCGGTTCTAAGCCGTAAAGCATGGCACACTGAACTATCGAGTAGTCATCAGCTTTGCTCTGCCAGACGTTCTTAACGTCGTCAGTTGCATCAGCAGCAGGCCTGGCACCCAGCAGTGCTTCCAGGACGTAATTCTTCTGTGCAGCAATGAGGATAATCCTCAGGTTACGGACCTAGTCTGTGTAATTGCTACCATCATCTTTCAACTTTGCTTTCTCAAGGAACGCATTAAAATTCAATGGAACAACAGCACGAGCCATCTATCTACAACAAACATAGACAAGCAAAATACTATCAGGTACTAAGTTCATGATAAATTTAAGTTCAATTAATCATATTACTTAAGAACTCCCACTTAGACAAACATCTCTCTAGTCATCTAAGTGATCACGTGATCCAAATCAACTAAACCATGTCCGATCATCACGTGAGATGGAGTAGTTTCAATGGTGAACATCACTATGTTGATCATATCTACTATATGATTCACGTTCGACCTTCCGGTCTCCGTGTTCCGAGGCCATATCTGTTATATGCTAGGCTCGTCAAGTTTAACCTGAGTATTCCACGTGTGCAACTGTTTTGCACCCGTTGTATTTGAACGTAGAGCCTATCACACCCGATCATCACGTGGTGTCTCAGCACGAAGAACTTTCGCAACGGTGCATACTCAGGGAGAACACTTCTTGATAATTTTTTAGTGAGAGATCATCTTAAAATGCTACCGTCAATCAAAGCAAGATAAGATGCATAAAGGATAAACATCACATGCAATCAATATAAGTGATATGATATGGCCATCATCATCTTGTGCTTGTGATCTCCATCTCCGAAGCACCGTCGTGATCACCATTGTCACCGGGGCGACACCTTGATCTCCATCGTAGAATCGTTGTCGCTACGCCATCTATTGCTTCTACGACTATCGCTACCGCTTAGTGATAAAGTAAAGCAATTACAGGGCGTTTGCATTTCATACAATAAAGCGACAACCATATGGCTCCTGCTAGTTGCCGATAACTTCGGTTACAAAACATGATCATCTCATACAATATAGCATCACGTCTTGACCATATCACATCACAACATGCCCTGCAAAAACAAGTTAGATGTCCTCTACTTTGTTGTCGCAAATTTTACGTGGCTGCTACAGTCCGAGCAAGAACCGTTCTTACCTACGCATCAAAACCACAACGATAGTTCATCAAGTTAGTGCTGTTTTAACCTTTGCAAGGACCGGGCGTAGCCACACTCGGTTCAACTAAAGTTGGAGAAACAGAGACCCGCTAGTCACCTGTGTGCGAAGCACGGCGGTAAAACCAGTCTCGCGTAAGCGTACACGTAATGTCGGTCCGGGCTGCTTCATCCAACAATACCGCTGAACCAAAGTATGACATGCTGGTAAGCAGTATGACTTGTATCGCCCACAACTCACTTGTGTTCTACTCGTGCAAATAACATCAACGCATAAAACCTAGGCTCGGATGCCATTGTTGGGGAACGTAGTAATTTCAAAAAATTTCCTACGCACACGCAAGATCATGGCGATGCATAGCAACGAGAGGGGAGAGTGTTGTCCACGTACCCTCGTAGACCGTAAGCGGAAGCGTTATGACAACGCGGTTGATGTAGTCGTACGTCTTCACGATCCGACCGATCCAAGCACCGAACGTACGGCACCTCCGAGTTCAGCACACGTTCAGCTCGATGACGATCCCCGGACTCCGATCCAGCAGGGTGTCGGGGATGAGTTTCGTCAGCACGATGGCGTGGTGACGATGATGATGTTCTACCGATGCAGGGCTTCGCCTAAACACCGCAACGATATGACCGAGGTGGAATATGGTGGAGGAGGGCACCACACACGACTAAGGAACAATCACGAAGATCAACTTGTGTGTCTAGATGTGCCCCCCTGCCCCCGTATATAAAGGAGGGAGGGGGGAGGTGCGGCCGGCCCCCTAGGGGTGCGCCTGGAGGAGTCCTACTCCCACCGGGAGTAGGACTCCCCCTCTTGCCTTGGCGTAGAAGGAAAGGGGGGAGGGGAAAGAGGAAAGGGGGGCGCTGCCCCCCCTTCCTTGTCCTATTCGGACTAG
>NC_041393.1:131935870-132006614 GCF_002162155.2 Triticum dicoccoides
CGATATCCAAATATAGACTTGCAATATATCAATCTTTATGTCTCGACCATTTTGAGACTCCTCGTCATGTCTGGGATCACATCCGGGACTCCGAATAACCTTCGGTACATCAAAACATATAAACTCATAATAAAACTGTCATCGTAACGTTAAGCGTGCGGACCCTATGGGTTCGAGAACTATGTAGACATGACCTAGAACTATTCTCGGTCAATAACCAATAGCGGAACCTGGATGCTCATATTGGCTCCTACATATTCTACGAAGATCTTTATCGGTCAAACCGCATAACAACATACGTTGTTCCCTTTTTCATCGGCATGTTACTTGCCCGAGATTCGATCGTCGGTATCTAATACCTAGTTCAATCTCATTACCGGCAAGTCTCTTTACTCGTTACATAATGCATCATTCCGTAACTAACTCATTAGCTACATTGCTTGCAAGGCTTATAGTGATGTGCATTACCGAGAGGGCCTAGAGATACCTCTCCGACAACCGGAGTGACAAAACCTAATCTCGAAATACGCCAACCTAACATGTAGCTTTGGAGACACCTGTAGAGCTCCTTTATAATCACCCAGTTATGTTGTGACGTTTGGTAGCACACAAAGTGTTCCTCCGATAAACGGGAGTTGCATAATCTCATAGTTACAGGAACATGTATAAGTCATGAAGAAAGCAATAGCAACATACTAAACGATCAAGTGCTAGGCTAATGGAATGGGTCATGTCAATCACATCATTCTCCTAATGATGTGATCTCTTTAATCAAATGACAACACATGTCTATGGTTAGGAAACATAACCATGTTTGATTAATGAGCTAGTTAAGTAGAGGCATACTAGTGACGTTATGTTTGTCTATGTATTCACACATGTATCATGTTTTCGGTTAATACAATTCTAGCATGAATAATAAACATTTATCATGATATGAGGAAATAAATAATAACTTTATTATTGCCTCTAGGGCATATTTCCTTCATCACCGTCAATCTCTCGTCCGACAATTATATTTTCTGGCGTGCGCAGGTTCTTCTGCTCCTTGGGAGCCACTATCTGCTTGGCTATGTCGATGACACTTTTCCTTGCCCTCCTGCGCTGGTGGACAGCGTGAACCGTCCGGTTTACAACCCGACACACCATCCAGGATTCGCTCACTCCGGCCGTTGCCGGGCTCATCGTCTTTGCAAAGACTTCCCATGAGGCTTGGACCATCCTTGAGCGCTCTTTTGCGTCATAGTCCCAAGCCCGTGTTAGTGCCCTCCGCCGCGAGCTTGGCGCCTGTGAGAAACTTGATACCACGGTAACAGAGTTCTACAACAAGGTCAAGGCTCATGTTGACACACTGGCATCCATTGGACAGCCGCTTACCGACTCTGAGTTCAACTCCTTCATTGTCAACGGCCTCGACGAAGAGTATGATGGTTTGGTTGAAATCATTAATGAGCGCGGAAACACTACCCCCATGATGGCGCATGAGGTCTACTCTCGACTTCTCTTCACTAAGCAGTGCGTTGAGGCGCGTCGTGCCAACCGCAGCCGCGGCTCCTCCTCCGCCAACGCGGCCTACAGAGGTGGTCGCCCCTCCAGCGGTGCTCAGTCCTCCGCCTCGGGCAAGGGGCCCGCGTCGCTGCCTCTGGCCTCGTCCACCCCCACTCTGACTCTACCTGGTGATGGGGGTCGGCGGGTCTGCCAGCTTTGTGGTCTTGACAGGCATTGGGCCTCCAAGTGCCATCGCCGTTTTCAGAAGAGTTTCCTCGGTCTCGGCAATGACTACAAGTACATGCGCAACACTGCGTGACAGGTGGCCATGGCCGACCGCCCGGTGCCACAGAAGCCTCAGGGCCATACTCAGTCCTACTCCATTGATCCACACTGGTACATGCACTCTGGGGCGATGGAGTATCTGACGAATGAGATGGGGAAGCTTCATCCTCGCGAGCCCTATCACGGCTCCGATAATATCCACACCGCCAACAGAGCAGGTATGCACATCTCGCATATTGGTCAAGCATCCCTTCTTACTAGTCATGCCACTAGGAGGCTTCAGCTTCGTGATGTTCTTAGAGTACCATCTATGACACGTAATCTCCTTTCAGTTCCTAAACTCACTTATGACAATAATATGTTTTGTGAATTTCTCCCGTTTGATCTTTTTATTAAGGATCGGGACACGAGGGACGTTCTTCTTAGTGGGCGTCTCTACCAGGGCCTTTACCGTCTGGAGCATCCTGGAGTCTCTCGGGTTTTTAGTGGAGTTCACGTCTCGTCGTCACAGTGGCATGCTCGTCTTGGTCATCCTGCCACACCTATTGTTCGTCATGTTTTGCGTCTTCATGAGCTTCCTAGTGTCTCTAGCAATAATGATCTAGCAGTGTGTGATGCTTGTCAGCAGGGGAAGAGTCATCAACTTCCTTTTTCAGAGTCTAGTTGTGAGGTGAAACATTGTTTAGAACTTGTTTTTTCGGATGTATGGGGCCCTGCCCAAACTTCTGTCAGTGGTCATAACTATTATATTAGTTTTGTGGATGATTACAGTCGCTTTACTTGGCTCTATCTTATTAAGCGTAAATCTGATGTGTTTGATATTGTTGTTCAGTTTCAAAAACATGTTGAACGTCTTCTCAAGCATAAAATTGTTCATGTTCAGTCGGACTGGGGTGGTGAGTATCACAACCTCAACTCCTTCTTCCAGTCGCTTGGGATTGCTCATTATTTAGCATGTCCACATACTCATCAGTAGAATGGTTCTGTCGAACGTAAGCATCATCATATTGTCGAGACTGGTCTCACTCTTTTGGCCCATGCGTCGGTTCCTTTCCGATTTTGGAGTGATGCTTTTACCATTGCATGCATGCTTTGTTATCAATCGTACTCCCACACGTGTTCTCAGCATGAAGACTCCCATTGAACTTCTCCTTAATGAACAACCTGACTACACTTTCTTTAAAGTATTTGGGTGTGCTTGCTGGCCGCATATTCAACCCTATAACAAACGCAAGCTGGAATTTAGGTCCAAAAAGTGTGTCTTCCTTGGCTATAGTTCCCTTCATAAAGATTACAAATGTCTTCATGTTCTCACTAATCGTGTCTACATTTCTCGGGATGTCGTGTTTGATGAGCTTGTTTTTCCGTTTGCCAACCTACTTGTCTCCACAGATGCCTCTCCGTCCATGCATTCATCCTCTCTTGCCTCTGACCAATTTGATGATGTTGCATACTCTCCTGTGTTATTGCCTAACCGTGGTGCAGGAACTAGACGTGGGGCTCGTTTGGAGCTTTTGGAGGACTCACCATCATCATCTCCGCCGCTCTATGATATGCACGTCGATCGCAACGCGATGTTGCATGGCCTCGATCTGTGCGCCCATGCACGATCGGCGGATGCGCCTGTGGCGCCGGCCTCGTCCCGTGTCGGACCGGTACGCCAGCGTCGCCCGCGTCTCTAGTGGCTCGGCCTGCTATGCCAGCCTCACCCGTGGCTTGGCCCGCTATGCCAGCATCGCCCGCGGCTCGGCCTGCTACGCCGGCATCGCCCGCGGCTCGGCCCGCTACGCCGGCATCGCCCGTGGTTCGGCCTGCTATGCTGGCATCGCCCATGGCTCCGCCGGTTAGACCGATGGCGGACTTGGCTCCATCGCCTAGCTCATCATCGCCTGGGCTCTCCACGTCTAGCCTCTCGCCAGCTGAGTCTTCTTCATCATCGTCACCCAGCCCCTCGCCGGCTGCTCCCTCGACCTTGATGGCTCCTGTGTTACGACCACATACACGCAGTCGCAGTGGCATTTTTAGTCCAAAGGAACGTAATGATGGTACTATTGCTTGGTTGGCGGCATGTCTGGCTGTTGTTGTTGCGGATCCGTCTTCTAAGCCCCGCTTATTGGAAATATACCCTAGAGGCAATAATAAAAGGATTATTATTATATTTCCTTGTTCATGATAATTGTCTTTTATTCATTCTATAATTGTGTTATCCGGAAATCATAATACATGTGTGAATACATAGACCACAATATGTCCCTAGTGAGCCTCTAGTTGACTAGCCCGTTGATCAACAGATAGTCATGGTTTCCTGACTATGGACATTGGATGTCATTGATAACGGGATCACATCATTAGGCAATGACCCAGTGATGGACAAGACCCAATCCTAAGCATAGCACAAGGTCGTGTAGTTCGTTTGCTAGAGCTTTTCCAATGTCAAGTATCTTTTCCTTAGACAATGAGATCGTGTAACTCCCGGATACCGTAGGAGTGCTTTGGGTGTACCAAACGTCACAACGTAACTGGGTGACTATAAAGGTATACTACGGGGATCTCCGAAAGTGTCTGTTGAGTTGACACGGATCGAGACTGGGATTTGTCACTTCGTATGATGGAGAGGTATCTCTGGGCCCACTTGGTAATGCATCATCATAATGAGCTCAAAGTGACCAAGTCTGGTCACGGGATCATGCATTACAGTACGAGTAAAGTGACTTGCCGGTAATGAGAGTGAACGAGGTATTGGGATACCGACGATCGAATCTCGGGCAAGTAACATACCGACTGACAAAGGGAATTGTATACGAGGTTGCTTGAATCCTCGACATCGTGGTTCATCCGATGAGATCATCGAGGAGCATGTAGGATCCAACATGGGTATCCAGATCCCGCTGTTGGTTATTGACCGGAGAGCCGTCTCGGTCATGTCTACGCGTCTCCCGAACCCATAGGGTCTACACACTTAAGGTTCGGTGATGCTAGGGTTGTAGAGATATTAGTATGCAGCAAACCGAAAGTTGTTCGGAGTCCCGGATGAGACCCCGGACGTCAAGAGAAGTTCCGGAATGGTCCGGAGGTAAAGAATTATATATGGGAAGTCGAGTTTCGGCCATCGGGAAAGTTTCGGGGGTCATCGGTATTGTACCGGGACCACCGGAAGGGTCCCAGGGGTCCATCGGGTGGGGCCACCCATCCCGGAGGGCCCCATGGGCTGAAGTGGGAGGGGAACCAGCCCCTGGTTGGCTGGTGCGCCTCCCCTTGGCCCTCCTGCGCCTAGGGTTGGGAACCCTAGGGGAGGGGGCGCCTCCACTTGCCTTGGGGGGCAAGGCACCCCCTTGGCCGCCGCCCAACTTGGAGATTCAATCTCCTAGGGCTGGCGCCCCCCCAAGGGTCCCTATATAAAGAGGGGGGGAGGGAGGGCAGCCGCACCTTTGCACTTGGCGCCTCCCTTCCCCCTTGCTACACCTCTCCCTCCTGCAGATGCTTGGCGAAGCCATGCCGAGATCCCTGCTGCATCCACCACCACGCCATTGTGCTGCTGGATCTTCATCAACCTCTCCTCCCCCCTTGCTGGATCAAGAAGGAGGAGACGTCACGCTGACCGTACGTGTGTTGAACGTGGAGGTGTCGTCTGTTCGACGCTAGGATCTCCGGTAATTTGGATCACAATGAGTACGACTCCCTCAACCCTGTTCCCTTGAACGCTTGCGCTCGATCTACAAGGGTATGTAGATGCACTCCTCTCTCTCGTTGCTAGATGAACTCATAGATTGATCTTGGTGAAACCGTAGGAAATTTTTTATTTTCTGCAACGTTCCCCAACAGTGGCATCATGAGCTAGGTCTATGCGTAGTTCTCTTTGCACGAGTAGAACACAAATCTGTTGTGGGCGTAGATGTTGTCAACTTTCTTGCCACTACTAGTCTTATTTTGCTTCAGCGGTATTGTGGGATGAAGTGGCCCGGACCGACCTTACACGTACGCTTACGTGAGACAGGTTCCACCGACTGACATGCACTAGTTGCATAAGGTGGCTAGCGGGTGTCTGTCTCTCCCACTTTAGTTGGAGCGGATTCGATGAAAAGGGTCCTTATGAAGGGTAAATAGAAGTTGACAAATCACGTTGTGGCTTTTTCGTAGGTAAGAAAACGTTCTTGCTAGAACCCTATTGCAGCCACGTAAAAGATGCAACAACAATAAGAGGATGTCTAACTTGTTTTTGCAGCAATTGCTTTGTGATGTGATATGGCCAAAAGTTGTGATGAATGATGAATGATATATTGTGATGTATAAGATCATGTTTTGTAATAGGAATCACGACTTGCATGTCGATGAGTATGACAACCGGCAGGAGCCATAGGAGTTGTCTTAATTATTGTATGACCTGCGTGTCAATGATTTAACGCCATGTAATTACTTTACTTTATTGCTAAACCGTTAGCTATAGTAGTAGAAGTAATAGTTGGAGAGCAACTTCATGGAGACACGATGATGGAGATCATGATGATGGAGATCATGGTGTCATGCCGGTGACGAAGATGATCATGGAGCCCCGAAGATGGAGATCAAAGGAGCTATATGATATTGGCCATATCATGTCACTACTATTTGATTGCATGTGATGTTTATCATGTTTTTGCATCTTGTTTACTTAGAACAACGGTAGTAAATAAGATGATCCCTCATAATAATTTCAAGAAAGTGTTCCCCCTAACTATGCGCCGTTGCCACAGTTCGTTGTTTCGAAGCACCACGTGATGATCGGGTGTGATAGATTCTAACGTTCACATACAACGGGTGTAAGACAGATTTACACATGCAAAACACTTAGGTTAACTTGACGAGCCTAGCATGTACAGACATGGCCTCGGAACACAGAGACCGAAAGGTCGAACATGAGTCGTATGGAAGATATGATCAACATGGAGATGTTCACCGATGATGACTAGTCCGTCTCACGTGATGATCGGACACGGCCTAGTCGACTCGGATCATGTAACACTTAGATGACTAGAGGGATGTCTAATCTGAGTGGGAGTTCATTAAATAATTTGATTAGATGAACTTAATTATCATGAACTTAGTCTAAAATCTTTGCAAAAAATGTCTTGTAGATCAAATGGCCAACGCTCATGTCAACATGAACTTCAACGCGTTCCTAGAGAAAACCAAGCTGAAAGATGATGGCAGCAACTATACGGACTGGGTCCGGAACCTAAGGATCATCCTCATAGCTGCCAAGAAAGCATATGTCCTAGAAGTACCGCTAGGTGAAGCACCCATCCCAGAGAACCAAGACGTTATGAACGCTTGGCAGTCACGTGTTGATGATTACTCCCTCGTTCAGTGCGGCATGCTTTACAGCTTAGAACCGGGGCTCCAAAAGCGTTTTGAGCAACACGGAGCATATGAGATGTTTGGGGAGCTGAAAATGGTTTTCCAAGCTCACCCCCGGGTCGAGAGATATGAAGTCTCCGACAAGTTCAATAGTTGTAAGATGGAGGAAAATAGTTCTGTCAGTGAGCACATACTCAAAATGTCTGGGTTGCACAACCGCCTGTCCTAGCTGGACATTAACCTCTCGGACGAGGCGGTCATTGATAGAATCCTTCATTCGCTCCCACCGAGCTACAAGAGCTTTGTGATGAACTACAATATGCAGGGGATGGTGAAAACTATTCCTGAAGTATTTTCAATGCTGAAGTCAGCAGAGGTAGAAATCAAAAAGGAACATCAAGTGTTGATGGTCAATAAAACCACCAAGTTCAAGAAAGGCAAGGGTAAGAATAACTTCAAGAAGGACGGCAAGGATGTTGCCGCGCCCGGTAAGCCAGTTGCCGGGAAGAAGTCAAAGAATGGACCCAAGCCTGAGACTGAGTGCTTTTATTGCAAAGGGAAGGGTCAGTGGAAGCGGAACTGTCCCAAATACTTAGCGGACAAGAAGGCCGGCAACACTAAAGGTATATGTGATATACATGTAATTAATGTGTACCTTACCAGTGCTCGTAGTAGCTCCTGGGTATTTGATACCAGTGCCGTTGCTCATATTTGTAACTCAAAGCAGGAGCTGCGGAATAAGCGGAGACTGGCGAAGGACGAGGTGACGATGCGTGTCGGGAATGGTTCCAAGGTCGATGTGATCGCCGTCGGCATGCTACCTCTACATTTACCTACGGGATTAGTTTTAAACCTCAATAATTGTTATTTAGTGCCAAGTTTGAGCATGAACATTGTATCTGGATCTCGTTTAATACGAGATGGCTACTCATTTAAATCCGAGAATAATGGTTGTTCTATTTATATGAGAGATATGTTTTATGGTCATGCCTCGATGGTCAATGGTTTATTCTTAATGAATCTCGAACGTGATGTTACACATATTCATAGTGTGAATACCAAAAGATGTAAAGTTGATAACGATAGTCCCACATACTTGTGGCACTGCCGTCTTGGTCACATTGGTGTCAAGCGCATGAAGAAGCTCCATGCTGCTGGACTTTTAGAGTCTCTTGATTATGAATCATTTGACACATGCGAGCCATGCCTCATGGGCAAAATGACCAAGACTCCGTTCTCCGGAACAATGGAGCGAGCAACCAACTTATTGGAAATCATACATACTAATGTGTGCGGTCCAATGAGTGTTGAGGCTCGCGGAGGATATCGTTATGTTCTCACTCTCACTGATGACTTGAGTAGATATGGGTATGTCTACTTGATGAAACACAAGTCTGAGACCTTTGAAAAGTTCAAGGAATTTCAGAATGAAGTAGAGAATCAACGTGACTGAAAAATAAATTTCTTACGTTCAAATCGTAGAGGAGAATATTTAAGTCACGAATTTGGTACGCACTTAAGGAAATGTGGAATCGTTTCACAACTCACGCCGCCTGGAACACCTCAGCGTAACGGTGTGTCCGAATGTCGTAATCGCACTCTATTGGATATGGTGCGATCTATGATGTCTCTTACCAATTTACCGCTATCATTTTGGGGATACGCACTAGAGACAGCTACATTCACTTTAAATAGGGCTCTGTCTAAATCCGTTGAGACGACACCGTATGGATTATGGTTTGGGAAGAAACCTAAGCTGTCATTTCTAAAAGTTTGGGGATGCGATGCTTATGTCAAGAAACTTCAACCTGAAAAGCTCGAACCCAAGTCGGGAAAATGCGTCTTCATAGGATACCCTAAGGAAACCATTGGGTATACCTTCTACCTTAGATCCGAAGGCAAGATCTTTGTTGCCAAGAACGGATCCTTTCTGGAAAAAGAGTTTCTCTCGAAAGGAGTAAGTGGGAGGAAAGTAGAACTCGATGAAGTACTACCTCTTGAACCGGAAAGTAGTGCAGCTCAGGAAAATGTTCCTGTGGTGCCTACACCGACTGGAGAGGAAATTAATGATGATGATCAAGGTACTTCGGATCAAGTTGCTACTGAACTTCTTAGGTCTACAAGGACACGTTCCACGCCAGAGTGGTATGGCAACCCTGTCCTGGAAATCATGTTGTTAGACAACGGCGAACCTTCGAACTATGAAGAAGTGATGGCGGGCCCAGATTCCAGCAAATGGCTTGAAGCCATGCAATCCGAGATAGAATCCATGTATGAAAACAAAGTATGGACTTTGACAGACTTGCCCGATGATCAGTGAGCGATAGAAAACAAATGGATCTTTAAGAAGAAGACGGACGCGGATGGTAATGTTACCATCTATAAAGCTCGACTTGTCGCTAAGGGTTATCGACAAGTTCAAGGGGTTGACTATGATGAGACTTTCTCTCCCGCAGCGAAGCTGAAGTCCATCCGAATCATATTAGCAATTGCCGCATACTATGATTATGAGATATGGCATATGGACGTCAAAACGACATTCCTTAACGGCTATCTTAAGGAAGAAATGTATATGATGCAGCCGGAAGGTTTTGTCGACCCTAAGAATGCTAACAAGGTATGCAAGCTCCAGCGATCCATTTATGGACTGGTGCAAGCATCTCGGAGTTGGAACATTTGCTTTGATGAGATGATCAAAGCGTTTGGGTTTATGCAGACTTATGGAGAAGCCTGCATTTACAAGAAAGTGAGTGGGAGCTCTGTAGCATTTCTCATATTATATGCAGATGACATACTTCTGATGGGAAATGATATAGAACTTTTGGACAGCATAAAGGCCTATTTTAATAAGTGTTTTTCAATGAAGGACCTTAGAGAAGCTGCTTACATATTAGGCATCAAGATCTATAGGGATAGACTGAGACGCCTCATAGGTCTTTCACAAAGCACATACCTTGATAAGATATTAAAGAAGTTCAATATAGATCAGTCCAAGAAAGGGTTCTTGCCTGTATTGCAAGGTGTGAGATTGAGCTCGGCTCAATGCCCGACCACGGCAGAAGATAAAGAAGAGATGAGTGTCATCCCCTATGCCTCAGCCATAGGATCTATTATGTATGCCATGCTGTGTACCAGACCTGATGTAAACCTTGCCGTAAGTTTGGTAGGAAGGTACCAAAGTAATCCCGACAAGGAACACTGGACATCGGTCAGAATATCCTGAAGTACCTGAAAAGGAGAAAGGACATGTTTCTCGTTTATGGAGGTGACGAAGAGCTCGTCATAAAGGGTTACATCGATGCTAGCTTCGACACAGATCTGGATGACTCTAAGTCACAAACCGGATACGTGTATATGTTGAATCGTGGAGCAGTAAGCTGGTGTAGTTGCAAGCAGAGCGTTGTGGCAGGATCTACATGTGAAGCGGAGTACATGGCAGCCTCGGAGGCAACGCATGAAGCAATATGGATGAAGGAGTTCATCACCGACCTAGGAGTCATACCCAATGCGTCGGGGATGATCACTCTCTTGTGTGACAACACTGGAGCTATTGCCCTTGCCAAGGAGCCCAGGTTTCACAAGAAGAACAGGCACATCAAGCATCGTTTCAACTCCATCTGTGAAAATGTTCAAGATGGAGACATAGATATTTGCAAAGTACACACGGATCTGAATGTCGCAGATCCGTTGACTAAACCTCTTCCGCGAGCAAAATATGATCAACACGAGAACTCTATGGGTGTTCGATTCATCACAATGTAACTAGATTATTGACTCTAGTGCGAGTGGGAGACTGTTGGAAATATGCCCTAGAGGCAATAATAAAAGGATTATTATTATATTTCCTTGTTCATGATAATTGTCTTTTATTCATGCTACAATTGTGTTATCCGGAAATCGTAATACATGTGTGAATACATAGACCACAATATGTCCCTAGTGAGCCTCTAGTTGACTAGCTCGTTGATCAACAGATAGTCATGGTTTCCTGACTATGGACATTGGATGTCATTGATAACGGGATCACATCATTAGGAGAATGATGTGATGGATAAGACCCAATCCTAAGCATAGCACAAGATCGTGTAGTTCGTTTGCTAGAGCTTTTCCAATGTCAAGTATCTTTTCCTTAGACCATGAGATCGTGTAACTCCCGGATACCGTAGGAGTGCTTTGGGTGTACCAAACGTCACAACGTAACTGAGTGACTATAATGGTATACTACGGGTATCTCCGAAAGTGTCTGTTGAGTTGACACGGATCGAGACTGGGATTTGTCACTCCGTATGACGAAGAGGTATCTCTGGGCCCACTCGGTAATGCATCATCATAATGAGCTCAAAGTGACCAAGTCTGGTCACGGGATCATGCATTAAAGTACGAGTAAAGTGACTTGCCGGTAATGAGAGTGAACGAGGTATTGGGATACCGACGATCGAATCTCGGGCAAGTAACATACCGATTGACAAAGGGAATTGTATACGGGGTTGCTTGAATCCTCGACATCGTGGTTCATCTGATGAGATCATCGAGGAGCATGTAGGAGCCAACATGGTTATCCAGATCCCGCTATTGGTTATTGACCGGAGAGCCGTCTCGGTCATGTCTACGTGTCTCCCGAACCCGTAGGATCTACACACTTAAGGTTCAGTGACACTAGGGTTGTAGAGATATTAGTATGCAGCAAACCGAAAGTTGTTCGGAGTCCTGGATGAGATCCCGGACATGACGAGGAGTTCTGGAATGGTCCGGAGGTAAAGAATTATATATGGGAAGTCAAGTTTTGGCCATCGGGAAAGTTTCGGGGGTCACCGGTATTGTAACAGGACCACTGGAAGGGTCCCGGGGGTCCACCAGATGGGCCCACCCATTCCGGAGGGCCCCATGGTCTGAAGTGGGAGGGGAACCAATCCCTGGTGGGCTGGTGTGCCCCCCCTTGGCCCCCCTGCGCCTAGGGTTGGGAATCCTAGGGAAGGGGGCGCCTCCACTTGCCTTGGGGGGCAAGTCACCCCCCTTGGCCGCCGCCCCCCTTGGAGATTCAATCTCCTAGGGCCGGCGCCCCCCAAGGGTCCCTATATAAAGAGGAGGGGAGGGAGGGCAGCCGCACCTTTGCACTTGGCACCTCCCTTCCCCCTTGCTACACCTCTCCCTCCTGCAGACGCTTGGCGAAGCCATGCCGGGATCCCTGCTGCATCCACCACCATGCCGTCGTGCTGCTGGATCTTCATCAACCTCTCCTTCCCCCTTGCTGGATCAAGAAGGAGGATACGTCACGCTGACCGTACGTGTGTTGAACGCGGAGGTGCCGTCCGTTTGGCGCTAGGATCTCCGGTGATTTGGATCACGACGAGTACGACTCCCTCAACCCCGTTCCCTTGAACGCTTCCGCTCGATCTACAAGGGTATGTAGATGCACTCCTCTCTCTTGTTGATAGATGAACTCATAGATTGATCTTGGTGAAACCATAGGAAATTTCTTATTTTCTGCAACCTTCCCCAACACCGCTCATATCAGGCTGCCATGCGCACTCCTCATTGGCGAGAGGCTATGGAGCAGGAGTATCATGCTCTTCTTCGCAACAAGACATGGAATCTTGTTCCTCCCCCACCACGGGTTAATATTATTGACTCCAAGTGGGTGTTCAAAGTGAAGAAGCATTCGGATGGATCTATAGAGCGTTATAAAGCGTGCCTTGTTGCTAGAGGATTTCGGCAGCGCTATGGTCTTGATTATGAGGACACCTTCAGTCCCGTCGTCAAGCTTACCACCATTCGGCTTCTTATTTCTCTTGCTGTTACTCGCGGTTGGTCACTTCGTCAACTTGATGTGCATAATGCCTTTCTTCATGGTTTCTTGGAGGAAGAGGTTTATATGCGACGTCCGCCTGGTTTTTCTGATCCTGACCATCCTGGTCACATCTATCGTCTCACCAAAGCGCTCTATGGTCTGAAGCAAGCTCCTCGTGCCTGGCATGCCCATCTTGCCTCAGCCCTTCGTGCTCATGGGTTTGTGTCGTCCAGTGCTGACTCCTCATTATTTCTTATACAGAAGCCAGAAGTCACTATGTATCTTTTGGTCTATGTGGATGATATTATTCTTGTCAGTTGCTCTCGGTATGCTGCTGATGCTCTTGTTCACTCTCTTGGTGCTGATTTTGCTGTCAAAGATCTTGGGAAGCTTCACTACTTTCTTGGGGTTGAGGTTACTTCTCGTGCTGATGGTCTTGTTCTGACATAGAAGAAGTACTCCTTGGATTTGTTGCAGCGAGCTGGCATGCTTAAGTGTAAACCGACTACCACATCCGTGTCGTCTACCGACAAGATCACTGCTGTTGATGGTGAGCTTCTGTCTTCTGCGGATGCCACAGAGTACAGGAGTATTGTTGGTGGGCTTCAGTACTTGACGATCACGAGACCAGATATTTCTTATGTTGTCGACAAGGTTTGTCAGTATCTTCAAGCTCCCCGAGACACTCATTGGGCTGCTGTTAAACGCATCATGCGTTATGTCCAATTCACGGTGTCTTTTGGGATGCATATTCGGCCGACTTCCTCTCGGGTTCTTTCGGCCTACTCTGATGCGGATTGGGCTGGCAGCCCGGATGAAAGGCAATCCACGGGGGGTTATGCTGTGTTCTTTGGTTCTAATTTGATCGCCTGGAGTGCTCGGAAATAGGCTACTGTATCACGTAGTAGTACTGAAGCTGAGTATAAGGCTGTGGCTAATGCTAATGCAGAGATTATCTGGATGCAGTCTTTGCTTCCGGAGTTGGGTATGTCTCAACCACAGCCCCTATCCTTTGGTGTGATAACATCGGTGCTACATACCTTTCTACAAATTCGGTATTTCATGCCCGAACGAAACATATTGAAGTTGACTAGCACTTTGTACGGGAACGTGTGTCACAGAAGCAACTCCAGATCAAATTCATCTCTTCTAAGGATCAACTTGCAGACATCTTCACTAAGCCTTTGCCTCTACCACAGTTCGAGGCATGTAGGCGCAGTCTTACCCTTCTCAGTTCTTTAGAAAGTGGCTAACATTGAGGGAGGGTGTTAGACTATATATAGCTTCTGTATTTGTGTACGTATATTGTACCTATAGTAACACACCCATTATATATATATGATATAAGCCACCCTAGAGGGTTGAGCTGGTTCCCCAAATCATTGTCTTACAAAAACACATCTGGTTTTTTAAAAAAGAAAAAAAATTACGTGAGAGAGATTTTTTTTAGGGGAGAGAAAAATTTTCGGCTCTGGCGCGTTGATGCATCGGCATATGTGTACTGTACTACACTATGCTACTCCCTACTCCCTAGCGAGTACATTCCCTGGATGCTTGGCTCCCGCCACCAAGAGCCACGTCGCGGCATCGTTTCTTCCTCTTAGAGATAGCAAAAATGGGATACCAACATCAGATCACTGGGAGCGAGCATCCTGACCTGCAAAGTTAATTTGAAACACAGCTCACTCCTTTAGGAGGCTAATGAATCTCCTGAAATTCTCATACGAGGAGCCGCCCTCGCCGAGACTCCTGCGAGCTGCGTCCCTGAGCATCCGTGCCCTCTCTGCGATGCCATGGTCACCCATGACCTGTTCCAGCTTGGTGTTCACCTCCTCCTTGGTCACGACCCCATCTTCGCCAGGCGACACGGCCAAGCCGGTCCTTCAGATGTCGCAGATGTAGCTCCGGTTGGTGTACTGGTCGACCTTCAGTCTGGACCAGCACAGGAAGGGCACGCCGTTCCTCACCCCTTCCATCGTCGAGTTCCATCCGCAGTGGGACACGAAGCACGCCACGGCCCGGTGCGCCAGAACCTTGCAATACGAACATCACGATGGATCATGAAATGGAAGTTACTACTTACTATACAATGAAATCAATGGTGAAGACCATGTCGACTGCGCGCACCTGCTGCTGGGAGCACCAGCTGACGACCATGCCCTTGCCGGCGACGCGGCCTTCGAACTCGTCGAACCACGCCTTGCTGATGACGGCGCCGGACGTGAAGTCCGGGCGCACCACCCACAGGAAGGGCCGGCAGGTGAGCTCCAGCCCCTCGGCGAGCTCCCGGAACTGGCGGGGCTCGAAGACGGTGGACGTGCCGAACGCCACGTACACGACGGAGCTGTCGGGATGCGCGTCGAGCCAGCCGAGGCATCTCGTGTCCTCCGGCAGGAACTGCCCCACGGGCTTTCCTGGGTCGGCGAGCAGCGGGCCGATGGGCAGTATGTCAGGGAACAGCTCGAACGCCGTGGCCTCCGCTTCGAGGAACGAGTTGCAGACGACGACGTCGGCGAGGCTGGCCGCCTCGGTGTTCCGGCGCACCAGCTGGAAGACCACGTGCTGCACCTCGGGCCCGCCGTCGACGCTCCACAGCATGTGCGACGTGTAGACCGGCGGCATCTCGGGGGCCAGCTCGACCGCCTCTCGTCGCTTCGGGACGCCTGCACTTATATATTCAGATTCAGACATTATATTATCCTCTGATCTGAGTCTGACGTGCTGCCTCAAAGAAAAGAAAAAATGCGAACTTGCCATTTCCGATGTTAGAGGGTGTTTGTTTCCAGGGACTTATTGGTTTAGGGACTTAAAAAAGTCCATATAAGTCCAATCTAAACCAAACAGAAGGGACTTATAGGGACTTAAAGTGGGCATTTGGGACTTATGAAATAAGACTCTCAAGGAGGGACTTATAGGGACTTATAGTTGTAATATGGTCTTATAGGGAGTCCCAGGAACCAAACAGGTAAGGACTTTTTAAGGACTTGAGACTTATAAGTTGAACCTAAAAAAATTCTAAGACTTATGAACCAAACAGGGTCTTAATCTTTTTTTAATCTTTGTGACATTGGATGCTTAGACAACAAATGGTAAATCCAGCCTTGAATTTTCTTTTTCGTTTGAGCGTTGAGAAAATTCGGGAGATTCTCGTACCTTTGTCGTCGAAGAAGCCATCCTCTATGAGCTGGGGGATCCTGGACAACGTCCCAAGGCATGCCGCGGACGCCGGGAAGAAGGATGCGACCCTGACGCCGAGCTTCTTGGCGGCCTCGAAGCACAAGGACCCCAGGTTGGCGTCGGCGACGAGCCACGTTACCTTCTTCTCCCTGACGAGCTCCTCCACGTAGCCCGGCATGCACCGGGCGAGCGCGTCCAGGACCTTGCCGAGGTCCCGGCGGTCGTCGCCGTCGGCCAGGCTGTCCGGCATGGAGACCAGGTGGATCCCGTCCACGGTGGCCTGCCGCAGTCGCAGGGCGCCGAGGACGAGCGCGTGGGTGGGCTCGGTGCAGACGAAGGTGACCTCGAGGCCGTGCTCGACGAGGCGGTGCGACAGCTCCATGAACGGGGTCACGTGGCCCTGCGCCGCGAGCGGCAACACCATGACGTGAGGCGCCGCCGTGGCCATGCCGAAGCTGAGACCGCGAGATCGGCCGTGTGCCGATCTAGTTCTGGATAAGTGTGGTAGCTAGTCGCTCTGCTACGGACGCAGCTTCGATCGGAACAATGCCGTAAAGTACATCCTACAGCGAAGTGAGTGAGTGACAGTTCCACGCTAAGCCCCGTTTGATAGCAAAGTATTTTTTAAGTATTTTGAGAATACTACAGTTTTTGAGATTACCACAGTTATATTTACAATGACCTGTTTGGTTGCCTCTAACAACTGTGATTTTAATACTGTAGTGTTGGCGAAACTGCAGTTTTTTCTTTGTATAAAAAAAAGAACCTCAGACCTCTTTTTAAAAAACAGAGCAATCGAAAAGAAGGATCTGCGTAGGAAGTAGGCACCCATGTGTGTAAGTACAAACTGTTTGAGCTGAGGTCTCATAGTTGTTCGTTACCTGCGGCTGCAGTACTTGAACACACTGCTTTTGTTTCATCAGCGTTGGCAAAAATCTGACATGGGAAATTTTCGCTTTCCCCCATTGTCTGTATGATGATTGAGAGGTTGTTCAGCTTTGGCTGTTATGCACGCAGATGTTAAGGGATAGCTAGCTACAAAAACGCAACAGAAACACTAGTATTCAAACAGCCGGCTAGGTACGTGTGCTTGTACTGGGAGATAACGCAACGGCTAGGTAGCTGATGATTGTTTGAACACAATGGCCAGGCAGCAAAATTTACAGCGTTGTGCAGCAACAACCAAACAGGTTCTAAGCTGTGCAACGTATACAAAGTTTTGGTCTAGTATGCCCGAAACTTGTGCACATTTGTTTGAACTACCACCAGGCCTCATGCAACGTTCTAATAGGAAACGATTTGAACCATCTTTGATTCACTGAAACCATATGTACAGTACTGAAAAGCAAACATCGATACAAGAGCATCTAAAACCCGACTTGCCAAATCCGGCCGCGAATGCGCCCAGACGCGTCCACGGATAGTAATCGGGCAGCCCTAAATCCATGCGTTCACATCCGAGTATCTCATATCCGGCACTCTATATCTATACAAAATCATGCATCGTAGTATGACGATCATCAGACGGGAAAAATCATCACGAAATGGACTCTAAACCGATAGCAACAGGCATAAATAACCATCACCAAAAGATCGGTCATAGTTCACACAGTTCGTACCGTCCGGCAAATGCTAACTAGATGCTAGGAGGTAGATACTACGAGCTAGATATGAGAGGGCGGAGCTTCACCACTTCCTCGCCGGCCCTTTGCCCTCCTGGTAGCCAGCGCTGCTGTAGGTGTCCACGGCAAGAGGTGAGTCGATGTCGGAGCCGTCGGAGTTAGACCCGTCGCCGTCAGAGGAATCGGAGATGATGATGTAGACCTTCAAGCGCGGGATGATGTTGTCCTGCTTGCGCTTGAGTTTGGCCACCCTCAACGCCTCCCGCTCGGACTGCTCAATGCCGAGCCGGAGTTGCCGAATGTCCTTCTTCGTCGTGGTAAGTGACCGGCGATATACCCACTGAAGGGGACACTCCTCCTCACCGGCATCAGCATCACGCGGCGATGGCGGGCGGACTGCGCAACCACGTCGGACCTGACCCCATATTTCTTGCCCTCTGCCTCTTGCGGCGGGCGACACATGCCTCCAACTCGGGAGTCCGCATCCGCGGCGCCGGCGGAGTGGGCACTAGAAACCTTCGCTACCCGTGCGGAACAACGGTCGGAGGTGGAGGAGGTCGTCGGGCGGGAGGCGCCGATTGGTCTGCCCTCGCAGATCTGCGTGCGGGGCGGGAAGGGGGCGGCGCCGACGTTGCGGTGACGGGCGGCGTTGCATTTGAACCGGAGCTGCCGCCCGTATCGACCCGCGAGCACTCCAGCGCGATACAGAGTGCCAGCTCGTCCTCGTCTTCGGAGCTGTCGTCGGAGTGGCTGCCCGTGCTGTACATGGTCGTTAACGCTCAGGATTGGACGGATTGGAGAAAGGGGATCGAAGAAGAGCAGAGTGAAGTTTTTTTTTTGGAGGGAAGAGGAGCAGAGTGAAGTGAGCCTAGAGTTTGCTCCGGAGGGGAATTTTGTGCGTCGGGGTGGGCCAGAGGTGGGCCGGGAGGACGTGGCGGACGCGCCCGGGTCCTCCCGGGCCGCCTCATATCCGCCCTAGATTTGGGCTGGATATGAGGGGTGCCAGTCAGCCGGGCGTTTGAGGCCGATTTGGGACGTCCGGCTAGGTTGCATTTTCGTTATCGAACAGTGACTAAGCCTTCCGTCTGACCGTTTAAAGTTGATTTGGAGCGTCCGACTGTAGATGCTCTAATGAACTAAAAAGGGTATGTTTAATACGAGTTGGATACTGATAGGGAGTTAGCCTAGTACGTAAGCAATGACATATGCATATCGTTTATCATGTGCATGTGCGTTTTGCCATAAAGATGCATTCCGCTCCCGAAGAAGTTTTGCTACGCCTAAGAATATCTACAATCGCGGAGACCAATTTTAGATTTTGTGTGGGAGGTAGTGAGAGGGAGCACTTCGTGTTCTAAGTTTGATTCATATTGTGTGGTAAACCATTTTCCGGAGTGGGAGAGGGGTATTCATAGCCATGGCCAAAATGTGGCATTTGGTGTCAAAACTGCTAGTGTCATTTATTTTGGAACGGAGGGAGTACCAGATATCTGGTGGCTGTAGAGAGCAGACAGGCAGATGAAGAACACAATGCAAATTTTCAACTGGGGGACTGGACATCGGTATGTATCGAACATCCGGTGGCATATGTATCTGCCCGACAGCATGCCCACTGGTTAGGTAGCCATAGGATTTCCGCATGGATAAATTGGCCGCTTGCGTTTAGCATGTTGTTTCATGAGAGGAGTGGGCGAGGCGGTGAGGCAACACCCGTGAGGGGATAAGAGGCAGCGGGCATGGGAATTGTCGCCGGTAGCCGAAATGGCAGCATGGGTGCGGAAATCATCACCGGTTTAATAACGCGCATTCGGAATTGACACAGGTGTTGATAACCGCAGACGTGCGAGTGCATCTCATACTATCAAAAAAAGACACATCTATGATATTTTGCGCCGAACAATTTTTTTCCTGTCATGCTTATGAAACTTTTATGATGATGATTGTGACAAAATCCGGTATCATCATAGATGTAGTAGGCACCTACTTCTATGACAAAAACCATGACAAAAAATGGGCTTTTCATCCTGCGCGGACCGGAGACGCAGCTGCATGACATTTTTTGGGCCGTCCATGACGGAAAAAACCGTGATAGAAGCAAGGGCGAGGAAAATATCGGAGAGTTCCCAGTTACGGCGGGTGGTCGGGACCGAGCGGTGCACGGAGGGATTGTGCGTTTCTCTCGTACACGTACGCGCGTGGGTGCGAGGCATTGAGCTCTAACTGAACCCGAGCGAGGCGTTCGCCTACTGAACCCGAAAGATTGCACTGGCTACGCGTTACTGAACCTGAGCGATGGATCGATCCTTGTCTGTTAACTGAACCCGATTGAGCGATTCCTTCACTATTGCTGCTTACTGAAGCCGATCGAACCTGCTGCATCTTGATGAACAATGAGCGTTGTTGGGGGTTGGATGAACAGTTCCCGATGGGGGTTGAATGAAAAGAACCCCGTGGTAGTAGAGGCCGTTGCCGCTGGATGAACAGGACCCCGCTCGAGCCGGTTGGGGGTGGATGAACAGGACCCCGTGGAGGGCTGGTTGAACAGTAGCCCGTGGAGGGCTGGATGAACAGTAGCCCGTGGAGGGGTGGTTGAACAGTAGCCGGTGGAGGCTGGATGAACAGGAGCCCATGGATGAATAGTAGTTGGTGGAGGCAGGAGGGAGACGCCGTGGAAGAACAGTCGCAGGTGGAGGAGGAGGTCGACGGTGGATGAACAGTAGCCCATGGAGGCCGGAGCGAGGCAGTAGACGGTAGATGAACAGTAGCCTGTGGAGTCCCGTTTTACGGTACGCCACACCCTTTCTGATGAACATGACCCTTGTTTCGACCGTAGGAGGTCGAAGAGAAGTCCTTTTCCTCCGTTTGCGGTACGCTACACCCCTCCCGATCAACAAGACCCCTTTTTGACCATAGGAGGTCGAAGAGAAGTTTGTTTCCTCCGTTTTGCGATACGCCAGACCCCGTCCGGTGAACAGGATCTCAACCATAGGCGGCCGAACAGAGGGACGTTTCCTCCGTTCTGCGGTACGTTGGGCCTCGTTTCGGCTGTTCCGTCCAAGCTGGTTGACTCCCGATGAACACGACACATTCCGTTGCTTCCCGTTCCGACTCAGCCGGTTGGCTGCCGATGAAGAGGACGCCGTCGCTGCTCTCCGCTGCCTCTCCATGTACACGAGCCCTGACCATACGTATGCGCGAGTAGGCGTTTGAGACCTCGCCCGTATGTACGTACATGTCCTTATTTACTTTTTTGCACCCTGGTTGTACGTACGTGTACACAATATAGATGAGACTGCATGACATCCTACGTCTGCGCCTCTACTACGACACGTGCCCTTCCTTACTCGGCCATGGTTCATCACTGCAGCCTGCAGACAGACCGATCGACTAGTATGTACATACACATTCGCGACTAGACACACAACCCTACGTACGGTTCGACCGGGTGGGTCCCAGCCGTTAGGGAGGTAAGGAGGCACTTCCTTGCGTGCGAATATATAGCTGGTGGGTCCCAGCTGTCAGGGGGAGAATCATATGTTTTGCCCGTAATATGAACGCACTTCCTTGCGTGCAAAGATGTAGCTGGTGGGTCCTAGTAGTTAGGGGGGAACATTTGTTTTCTGAAATATGGTGGCCCGTCCGATGGGTCCCCGCTTTTAGGTGGAGAAATCATTATTTTGCGCGTAATAAAGAGGCACTTCCTTGCTGCGGCCGTGGACCCAGCTGTCAGCCTCTCCACGTATAGTACTCTTCCGATGGAAGTCGTTCCTTGACCACATTGACCACGCCGCGCTGAGAGCACCAAGGTGGTGGACGACGGCAAGGCCTAGGAAGGGGACGACACGGAGCCGGGGAAGACACGACAGTGGATGCCCGCGCGGAGAGGAGCACGAGGGTTGACTGGTTCGGCTGCGGTGTGAGGCTGCTGTCGCCACAGAATAACAGGGATTATGGGTGAGTAGAGGGATCGCCTGACCAGAGGTTGGAGTAGGGTGGGGCGGTCAGGCTTGTGCGGCAGCAGAGCCGGCCACCGAAGGCAGGAGCAGGCGGCACGACCGACGCTGGTTTGGGCGGCTGGAGCAAGAAGACTAGAGGTTGAAGAAGCACTACGACCGTTGGATGGACATCGTATGGTCACTGGAGCTAGAATCGTTCATATTGACTAAGTTGACAAAGCCCTTCGTCCGCGTCAACTTAGTAGGCCCATAAGTCAGCTTTCCACTATGGTGGGTCCCAGCTAGCAGGGGGAGTATTCATTTTTTGTGTGTAATAAGGAGGCATTTCCATGCGTGCGAAGATATAGCTGGTGGGTCCGAGATGTCATCGGGGGAATGCTTTTTCGTGAAATACAGAGGCCCTTCTGGTGGGTCCCAGCTGTCAGGTGCATGAATTATTGTTTTGCGCATAATAAGGAGGCATTTATTTGTGTGCGGCCGTGGATCCAGCTGTCAGTCTCTGCACGTACAGTCCACTTTCGATGGATGTCGTTCGTTGACCATGTTGACCACACCGCGACGAGAGCACAGGACGGTGGACGACGACCTAGGAATGGAAACGACACGGAGCCAGGGAAGACTCGGCAGTAGTTTCCCACGCGAAGGGGGTACGAGGGTTTACTGGTTCGTCTGCCGTCTCTAGAGAATAACAACAGGTGTGGGTGATTAGAGGGATGGTTAGGCTAGCGACGGGAGTACGATGAGGCGGTGAGGTCTACGTGGCAACACAGCCGACTGCGGGAGGAGGGAGCAGACAGTCCCACCGACGCTTGTTTGAGCGGCTGGAGTAGTAAGAGCAGAGATTGAAGAAGCACGATGGCCGTTGGATGGGCATCCAACAGTCACTGCTCTCGTGTTTTGACTAAGTTGACACGACGCGTGTGCGTCAACCTCTTTTTTAGGAAAGCGTACGCGTCAACCAATAGTAGGCGCACAAGCCAGCCTCAAATGTGTGGAAAACAACATACAACCCATCTGCCATTATGTTTAATAATTTATAGCCCATTTGCTAATTCTTAAGGATTTTTTGGAGCCCATCTTCTTTTTGTTAGCATTACAGCCCATATTATGCCCACGGTTAAAAATTATATGAAATTTTGCATATTTCAGTGTGGTCAACTGTTTTTAACCCCGAAATTTCGAGTCACATTCAATCTAATTTGAAAAATAAATTTATATAAATATAAAATCCAAATAATTGTCCACGCATAAAAATCAATGGAATTTAAAATCTTGAAATGAAAAAATTTGAAACTAATTCACGGTTTGATGTGTTTTAAAAATGTACAACCCATTTTTCATTACTGATAGCCCATTTTCTCAACAAGCCGAATGAAACTCTCCCCGTCTTGAAAGATTTGCAGCCCAGCAGGGCTGACAAAGCAAGTAGGCCTCGGTTGGGTATTTCTTTAAAAAAGTAGAACTGTGCTAGGCATTTTCAGCAAGAAAAAAACACAACTGGGCTCATGATGTGGTAAATATAAATAAAACCCTGGCTATACGGGCCACAACCCCCGCAGAACCCTGTTGTTATCCTGATCCATCTCTAAAACTAGTATAAATAACAACTGCTTGTTCCTAAAAAAAATAACAACTACGTGACCTGCCGGGTCCCTGGTGTCAGCCGCTCATTGTGTAATTCTCTCGTTTATTGACTACGTTGACAATGGCATGGGCCCCAGATGTCCAGCCATTAGGAGGAACCATTTTTTGTGCTTGTAATAACGATGCACTTGCTTGCGTACTGCCATGACCTTGGTGGGTCCCTACTGTCATCCTCTCCACGTACAGTCATCTCCTTGTTCCTCTTGGTTGTTGATGATGTTGACAACGCAAGAGGGCGACACACCATGCACGGCGAGTGAACCAAGGCGGATGACAACGGCGAGGCCTCAGACGGAATGAACAAGAGCCGTGGAAGATGCGCCGGTCCAGTCACAGGCGGAGGGGAGTACGAGGGTTGGCTGGTTCAGGTGCGGGTACGTGTTGGGGCTGACTTCACCGGAGAATAACAGAATGTGTGGGGAATAGAGGGAGGGACTGGCCAACGTTGGAGGGTATGATAGGGTGGCAGAGGCGCAGCCAGCCGTGGGAGGCGGGAGCAGGCAGAACCGATGGGGTGGTTTGGTTTGGGTGGCTGGAGGAAGAAGACAAGAGATAGAAGATACATGACAGATGTTGGATGTCAATCCAATGACTGGTAGGCAGAATCATTTGTTGACTAGCTAGTATGTCGACACGACCTTGGATAGGATTTTTCCTCGTGGGTCCCAAATGTCAGAATCCAAATCTACCACGGTCATGCAGCCTTTCTTATGAAAATTTATAGCCCATTTGGTGTGCTAGTTCAAAATAAGTTTGTGGGTGCTGGTGGGGCTAATCACTTGGGTTCTGTAATGCACAGTGAGCTCAAGCAGCCGGCAAGAGTGATATTATTTCCCTTGGTTGGGATTTGTTACAATATTTCACTCTTAATTAAACGAATGGAAAGCCATTTACCTTATTTCAAAGAAAATATGATAGTCATGGCCGAGCTAAAAAGGGCAACAACATCTAACTCCAGCTTACAAACTGTACAAAAGCACGAGGGTTAATTGTTCATCAGGTTTAGACAAAACCCAGACTGAAAAAGGGCAACAACATCTAACTCTAGCACTGTTTTCGGCAGTCACACTCAAATGAATCGGTCAGGTCCATAGAATGAACATCCTGGGTCATAAAATTGACTGGATTATGACCACAAGATGTTGTAAATAGAAGCCTGACACATTCAGAAGCTCTTTTGTCCACCTGGAACTCCTTTTTTTTGCTCTTCGACATACCCATCCGTCAAAACCATGCTGCTGATAAACTTAAGCTTGATGGACAATAGTAACCTCACATACAATAGGAAGAATGTGAAAAATCTAGTGTTTGCATGGTTGGCTACATATCGTTCCAACATTATTGTCTTCAATCAAATGTCATGATAAGTGAGAAAATCCCGGTGCTTACGAATCCACCAATTGGTTATAACTTTATTACACCATCCTGTTGCCTAAATAGTCATGAAGATTAAAAACAATTAATATCTAAAAAAGAGTGTTGAAAGAGCAACAACTGAATGGTTAATTCTAGTACACTATATGCCGGCTTCCAATGTGCGTGATATTATCACCTTTTTATACAACTTCTCCAGACATGGAAAGCATTGCAGCAAGCCAATAATCTTGTTCAGATCAAAACTATTCATTTGGAGATATAAGATCTTTGACAGAATCCAGCACCATTGATAGGCTATCCATGGAGGAACTCTTCATTGAGCATAGAACATAATATTAGTACAAAATGTGTACTCCAAGATGATATATAAGTTATGCGCAGAAATTTAAAATGCAGCTTATGGTTACAAGTGTAGATGATAATATACAGTACCTGAAGAACTGTGGAGCCAAACACCATCTTGAAATGAGGACAAAGATCATG
This sequence comes from Triticum dicoccoides, assembly GCF_002162155.2. Classification (NCBI taxonomy): domain Eukaryota; kingdom Viridiplantae; phylum Streptophyta; class Magnoliopsida; order Poales; family Poaceae; genus Triticum; species Triticum dicoccoides. Next base: position 131,961,025 of record NC_041393.1, read on the forward strand.
TATTACACCCAAGGTCTCCATTTTAGGCACAAAGACGATGGTTATTTGCGACAGTGAATAACTAGAACCAAGGATCAACCTTTGAAGTGAAGGGGCGTCTTGGATGATGAGCTGCCTTTCGTCAAAAGAAATTCCAATTCTTACAAGGTTAGGCGACTTTATTTGGAGACAACCGATTCAAACTGTGAAAACAAGCACCAAGATTTCCAGGGCAGGGCAACTGGACTGGGTGATGTTGTGCAATGAGGCCTCCGATATACGTACCCGCACAAGTGAAAGTTTTTTGAGAAATGGGAGTCGAAGGTTTAATACCAAAATTTCTAGTAGGTAGCACAGCGCAAAGGTGGCAGTGTGGAGGGAGGAGGGAAACCGCGAGATGGACATCGGTGCTGAGGGCACAAGTACACGACGTTCGGTATCTGGTAGGTGATTTCCTGGGGAATAGTAGAACTCAAGCAGCTATAGTTCTATGAATTCAGGGGATTTCAGCCAGGCATCCACCGTGCAGGGCATGGTATGCTTGCTCAGGTAGCATGACAGGATGCAGAGGCTTTATATGGAGCCCTGGTAGGAGGAGATGATGGCTATGGGGAGTTCAAAATAATTAAAGGCAGATAGTTGACGGCAGTAGAGATTAAGGGGTGTGGCCGCCATAGAGGGCGCCACCGAATTGAGAAGACTTGGGTGTGGCAGCAATCCTTGGTGGGGAGAAGCGAGATGATCTTCCCAATGATGGCGTCCGAGAGATCGCTGATGCGGTCCACCCGAGATTCTACGGGTTCATGGGATCTGGTGGGGGCGGGCTCACCGCTTCTCCCCGCGTTGCCGGGTGCGGGATCTACAACAGGCATCACCGCTAGTGGGAACATCATTTTCTTGGTGCTAGTGTCAGCCGACTCCATTTTCCTCGAGGGCGTCGCGTCGAGCTCACGGATTTGAGAAGAGTAACGAATGGCGAGCCTAGTTGTAGTGCGAGTGAAGAAGAAGGGGAGCTGGAGTTTTTCTGTAGTACTGAGGAAGAAGGGGAGCTGGGGTTTTCTGTAGGAGTGAGGTGAGGAATTTGGGGGTACGAGTGGAGCGAGCTGATGTGAGGTGGGTGGGAGTGAGGAGGAAGAAGAGCACCTAGGTTTTTTGGGGGACGGTGTGCTGGGTAGCGCCTCTTATTAAGTAAATATATGGGCTTTTGAATTAATTTTATTATTTACTAGGGTGGATGGGCTGTTTTGTCTTGGGCCCAGAGAAACAATTACGATTAGTATAGTGGAAAGACTCTACAACTAGCCAAAAACAATTACTACTATTATAGTGGATACACTACCGCTTCTGTCTCCTCCGAGGTCATCGAAACATCTCCCTCTACTGAATGCCGTTTTACTTTTGTTCACCGACATGCGGGCCATGCAGCGCGTGGGCCCAAATGCCATCCACCAAATTAGATGGCAGTATGCAGGCGAAGAGTCACCCCTGTCGTAGCGCGGTAGTAACAAGCCGTTGTATCACAAAACCCCATCTCCCCGCAGTCTAATTTTGACGGACGAAGCAACCATCATTTCACTCTTTGGCGAGACAACAACGATGCTACGATGGAGATCAAGGTGTCGCGCCGGTGACAATGGTCATCATTACGGTGCTTCGGAGATGGAGATCACAAGCACAAGATGATGATGGCCATATCATATCACTTATATTGATTGCATGTGATGTTTATCTTTTATGCATCTTATCTTGCTTTGATTGACGGTAGCATTATAAGGTGATCTCTCACTAAATTTCAAGATAAAAGTGTTCTCCCTGAGTATGCACCGTTGCCAAAGATCGTTGTGCCCAGACACCACATGATGATCGGGTGTCATAAGCTCTACGTCCATATACAACGGGTGCAAGCCAGTTTTGCACACGCAGAATACTCAGGTTAAACTTGACGAGCCTAGCATATGTAGACATGGCCTCGGAACACTGAGACCGAAAGCTCGAGCGTGAATGATATAGTAGATATGATCAACATAGTGATGTTCACCACTGAAAACTACTCCATTTCACGTGATTATCGGTTATGGTTTAGTTGATTTGGATCACGTGATCACTTAGATGATTAGAGGGATGTCTATATAAGTGGGAGTTCTTAAGTAATATGATTAATTGAACTTAAATTTATCATCAACTTAGTACCTGATAGTATTTTTGCATGTCTATGTTATTGTTGATAGATGGCTCGTGCTGTTGTTCCGTTGAATTTTAATGCGTTCCTTGAGAAAGCAAAGTTGAAAGATGATGGTAGCAATTACACGGATTGGGTCCGTAACTTGAGAATTATCCTCATTGCTTCATAGAAGAATTACGTCCTGGAAGCACCGCTGGGTGCCAGGCCTGCTGCAGATTCAACTGACGACATTAAGAACTTCTGGCAGAGCAAAGCTGATGACTACTCTATAGTTCAGTGTGCCATGCTTTACGGCTTAGAACCGGGACTTCAACAATGTTTTGAACGTCATGGAGCATATGAGATGTTCCAGGAGTTGAAGTTAATATTTCAAGGAAATGCCCGAATTGAGAGATATGAAGTCTCCAATAAGTTCTATAGCTGCAAGATGGAGGAGAATAGTTCTGTCAGTGAACATATACTCAAAATGTCTGAATACAATGATCACTTGATTCAACTGGGAGTTAATCTTCCGGATGATAGTGTCTTTGACATAATTCTTCAATCACTGCCACCAAGCTACAAGAGCGTCATGATGAACTATAATATGCAAGGGATGAACAAGATAATTCCCGAGCTCTTCGCAATGCTAAAGACTGCGGAGGTAGAAATCAAGAAGGAGCATCAAGTGTTGATGGTCAACAAGACCACCAGTTTCAAGGAAAAGGGTAAAGGGAAGAAGAAGGGGAACTTCAAGAAGAACGGCAAACAAGTTGCTGCTCAAGAGAAGAAACCCAAGTCTGGACCTAAGCCTAAGACTGAGTGCTTCTACTGCAAGCAGACTAGTCAGTGGAAGCGGAACTGCCCCAAGTATTTGGCGGATAAGAAGGATGGCAAGGTGAACAAAGGTATATGTGATATACATGTTATTGATCTGTACCTTACTAGAGCTCGCAGTAGCACCTGGGTATTTGATACTAGTTCTGTTTCTAATATTTGCAACTCAAAATAGGGACTATGGATTACGCGAACACTGGCTAAGGACGAGGTGATGATGCGCGTGCGAAATGGTTCCAAAGTCGATGTGATCGCCGTCGGCACGCTACCTCTATATCTACCATCGGGATTAGTTTTAGACCTAAATAATTGTTATTTGGTGCCAGCGTTAAGCATGAACATTATATCTGAATCTTGTTTGATGTGAGACGGTTATTCATTTAAATCTGAGAATAATGGTTGTTCTATTTATATGAGTAATATCTTTTATGGTCATGCACCCTTGAAGAGTGGTCTATTTTTGATGAATCTCGATAGTAGTGATACACATATTCATAATGTTGAAACCAAAAAAAGTAGAGTTGATAATGATAGTGCAACTTATTTGTGGCACTGCCGTTTGGGTCATATTGGTGTAAAGCGCATGAAGAAACTCCATACTGATGGACTTTTGGAATCACTTGATTATGAATCACTTGGTACTTGCGAACCATGCCTCATGGGCAAGATGACTAAAACACCATTCTCCGGAACTATAGAGCGAGCAACTGATTTGTTGGAGATCATACATACTGATGTTTGTGGTCCAATGAATGTTGAGGCTCACAGCGGGTATCGTTATTTTATCACCTTCACAGATGATTTAAGCAGATATGGGTATATCTACTTAATTAAACATAAGTCTGAAACATTTGAAAAGTTCAAAGAATTTCAGAGTGAAGTTGAAAATCATCGTAACAAGAAAATAAAGTTTCTACGATATGATCGTGGAGGAGAATATTTGAGTTACGAGTTTGGTCTACATTTGAAACAATGCGGAATAGTTTCGCAACTCACGCCACCCAGAACACCACAACGTAATGGTGTGTCAGAACGTCATAATCGTACTTTACTAGATATGGTGCAACCTATGATGTCTCTTACTGATTTACCCGCTATCATTTCGGGGTTATGCTTTAGAGACAGTTGCATTCACGTTACATAGGGCACCATCAAAATCCATTGAAACGACGCCTTATGAACTGTGGTTTGGCAAGAAACCAAAGTTGTCGTTTCTTAAAGTTTGGGGCTGTGATGCTTATGTGAAAAAGCTTCAACCTGATAAGCTTGAACCCAAATCGGAGAAATGTGTCTTCATAGGATACCCAAAGGAAACTGTTGGGTACACCTTCTATCACAGATCCGAAGGCAAGACATTCATTGCCAAGAATGGATCCTTTCTAGAGAAGGAGTTTCTCTCGAAAGAAGTGAGTGGGAGGAAAATAGAACTTGATGAGGTAACTGTACCTACTCCTTTATTGGAAAATAGTTCATCACAGAAACCGGTTCCTGTGACGACTACACCAATTAGTGAGGAAGCTGATGATATTGATCATGAAACTTCAGATCAAGTTACTACCGAACCTCGTAGGTCAACCAGAGTAAGATCCGCACCAGAGTGGTATGGTAATCCTATTCTGGAGGTCATGTTACTTGACCATGGCAAACCTACGAACTATGAGGAAGCAATGATGAGCCCAGATTCCGCTAAATGGCTTGAGGCCATGAAATCTGAGATGGGATCCATTTATGAGAACAAAGTATGCACTTTGGTTGACTTGCCCGATGATCGGCAAGCCATCGAGAATAAATGGATCTTCAAGAAGAAGACTGACGCCGATGGTAATGTTACTGTCTAGAAAGCTCGACTTGCTGTGAAAGGTTTTCGACAAGTTCAAGGGGTTGACTACAATGAGACTTTCTCACCCGTAGCGATGCCTAAGTCTGTCCGAATCATGTTAGCAAGTGCCGCATTTTATGATTATGAAATTTGGCAAATGGATGTCAAAACTGCATTCCTGAATGGATTTCTGGAAGAAGAGTTGTATATGATGCAACCAGAAGGTTTTGTCGATCCAAAAGGTGCTAGCAAAGTGTGCAAGCTCCAGCGATCCATTTATGGACTGGTGCAAGCCTCTCGGAGTTGGAATAAACGCTTTGATAGTGTGATCAAAGCATATGGTTTTATACAGACTTTTCGAGAAGCCTGTATTTACAAGAAAGTGAGTGGGAGATCTATAGCATTTCTAATATTATATGTGGACGACATATTGTTGATTGGAAATGATATAGAATTTCTGGATAGCATAAAAGGATACTTGAATAAAAGTTTTTCAATGAAAGACCTCGGTGAAGCTGCTTATATTTTGGGCATCAAGATCTATAGAGATAGATCAAGATGCTTAATTGGACTTTCACAAAGTACATACCTTGATAAAGTTTTGAAAAAGTTCAAAATGGATCAAGCAAAGAAGGGTGATACGCCTCCAACGTATCTATAATTTTTTATGGTTCAATGCTATTATATTACCCCCTTTGGATGTTTATGGGCTTTACTTTACACATTTATATCATTTTGGGACTAACCTACTAACCGGAGGCCCAACCCGTATTGCTGTTTTTTTTGCCTATTTCAGTATTTCGAAGAAAAGGAATATCAAACGGAGTCCAAACGGAATGAAACCTTCGGGAGCGTGATTTTTGGAACGAACGTGATCCAGAGGAGTTGGAGTGCAAGTCAAGAAGCAGCCAAGGCTCCCACGAGATTGGAGGGCACGCCCCCCCCAATAGGGCGCGCCCCCCTGTCTTGTGGGCCCCTTGGGCGTCCACCGACGTGCTTCTTCCTCCTATATATGCCTACGTACCCTGAAAACATCTAGGGAGCAGACGAAACACAATTTCCACCATCGTAACCTTATGTATCCGCGAGATCCCATCTTGGAGCCTTCGTCGGTGCTCCGCCGGAGGGGGAATCGACCATGAAGGGCTTCTACACCAACATCCTTGCCCCTCCGATGAGTTGTGAGTAGTTTACCACAGACCTACGGGTCCATAGTTATTAGCTAGATGGCTTCTTCTCTCTTTTTGGATCTCAATACAATGTTCTCCCCCTCTCTGGTGGAGATCTATTCGATGTAAACTCTTTTTGCGGCTTGTTTGTCGAGATCCGATGAATTGTGGGTTTATGATCAAGTTTATCTATGAATAATATTTGAATCTTCTCTGAATTCTTTTATGTATGATTGAGTTATATTTGCAAGTCTCTTCGAATTATCAGTTTGGTTTGGCCTACTAGATTGATCTTTCTTTCCATGGGAGAAGTGCTTAGCTTTGGGTTCAATCTTGCGGTGTCCTTACCCAGTGACACAAAGGGTTGCAAGACACGTATTGTATTGTTGCCATCGAGGATAACAAGATGGGGTTTATATCATATTGCATGAGTTTATCCCTCTACATCATGTCATCTTGCTTAATGCGTTACTCTGTTCTTATGAACTTAATACTCTAGATGCAGGCAGGAGTCGGTCGATGTGTGGAGTAATAGTAGTAGATGCAGGTAGGATTCGGTCTACTTGTTACGGACGTGATGCCTATATACATGATCATGCCTAGATAATCTCATAATTATTCGCTTTTCTATCAATTGCTCGACAGTAATTTTTTCACCCACCGTAATACTTATGCTATCTTGAGAGAAGCCACTAGTGAAACCTATGGCCCCCGGGTCTATCTCTTATCATATTTGCTTCCAATCTACCTTTATTTGCATCTTTACTTTTTGCATCTATATTATAAAATACCAAAAATATATTTATCTTATCATACTATCTTTATTAGATCTCACTTTCGCAAGTGGTCGTGAAGGGATTGACAACCCCTTTATTGCGTTGGTTGCGAGTTCTTTGTTTGTCTGTGTAGGTGCGTGGGACTTTTGAGGAGCCTCCTACTGGATTGATACCTTGGTTCTCAAAAACTGAGGGAAATACTTATGCTACTATTGCTGCATCACCCTCTCCTCTTCAAGGAAAACCAACGCAAGCTCAAGACGTAGCAAGAAGGATTTCTGGCGCCGTTGCCGGGGAGGTCTTCGCTCAAGTCAAGACATACCAAGTACCCATCACAAACCCATCTCCCTCACATTTACATTATTTTCCATTTGCCTCTCGTTTTCCTCTCCCCCTCTTTATTCGCCCTCTCTTTCCCAATCTTCTCCTCTCTCTTTTCGCTTGCCTTTTTCTGCTTGCTTGTGTGCCTGTTTGTCCTTATGGCTCCGCCTAAGGGTCCTAACCACCTTCTCAGAAGGATGGAAGAGATTGAATCAAATATTAGAAGCTTTATGAGTTTGCAATTTGAGCATAATAATTTATTTAGAAAAGAGCTGAAGGAACAAAAAGGTTTTTTGGGGTTTATGAACAAAGAGCTTGATGATATGAATAAAGAATTTTATGGTGTTAACGCTGAAAGAACATGCGGTGCCCCATGTTTGGTTTTGGCAATTTATGACAATCTCTATGGAGTAATGGTTGCCTTGAGTTATATTTGAAGGGTTTGTCCATAGGTTTTTCTTGGAGTCCATTTGTTGGTTTCAAGGAGAGTTTGTGATGACCGCGGTGCTATTAAGGAATTATCCAAAGATCGGTCATGTGAGTGTTGAGCTTATTGCAAGCATGTCTTGAAGAAGAAGATTGTGTGATCATTCATGTTTACCTTCAAGACATCATCCAAATGAAGAGAGTTGGAAAGATTCAAGTTTGATCTATACTAAGTACAGAGAGTGATTCAAGTTGATCAACACACAAAGCGCACAAGTTGTACCGAGAAGGACCAAGTGTTCCCATGGTATGGTAAGCATTGTCCATTACGCTTTGTGTACTAACCCATGGTCTACATGAGAGTTCTTTGTGGGGTTAGGTATGTTTCCATGGTCTTGCGTCAAGAGGAAGATCCCATACAACCCATGGAGGATGACATCAAGTGGTGATCATCATCAAGTTTGCAGTGTGCAGGTTCAAGTGGAGCAACACGAAGAGTGGCTCACCCATAATGGAGTATGGGGGAGCAATCAAGTTTGAATCTTGCCATCCATTGTGGTGTCTATGGATTTGTGAAGATGTGCCGAAGAGTCGCTCACCCATAGTGGACCATGGGGGAGCAATCATCTAGTCTTCATCGAGCCAACGCAATCAAGAAAGGTGGTCCAACTTGAGGGAGTCAAGATCGTCATCATCCAGCTCAAGTGGACCATGTGCAAGGCAAAGGTTTTCCCTTGATAGGTTTTCTATTTTACCGGTCTCGTGGTGGTAGTTGGGAGACCGGGTTATAGGATCGTTTGCTATACTATCAAGGGGGGCTCTCAAGTTGGTAGCTTGATCGTATCGTTAGTAGAGAGCTCAAACCATTGCATCCTTGCATCATGTTTCTTGGTTCTTGTTTGGTTCTCTTTGTGAGTCTTAGAGCTTATGGTCATCTTGATGACAAGCTTGAGTTCATCGAAAATGGAGTTCGCATGCGTCTTCTATGATGTTTTCGGTGTTGGAGGTTTTACCGGTCTTATCCAAGGAAGGGTTCTCACCATATTCTTATGGGACTTTTCTCATTTGCTTCTTACTGATATTTCTATCAAAATTGTGTTAGACCTTGTTGCTAGCTTTCCAACAAACTTGGTTTCATCGAATTCGGAGCTCGTATGCGAAAGTTGTGACTGTTTTGATATTGCCTGTTTTACATAGAGAGGTTGTACCGCCCCATAGAGAGGTTGTACCTGGAGCGGTTGTACCGCTCCAGAATTGGTCCGGAGGTTGTACCGGCCATGTACAGCTCTACCACCGGACTAGTTTCTGTTTTGGAGCGGTTCGTGGGCAGTTGTTGACCGGTTTAACCGGTTTAACCGGTACTACCGGTTCCCCAGGCTGTTGTACCGCTTAGAGCTTTTCTCAGGTTGGTTTTTCCTCTGCTTTGGCCGGTTGTACCGGTTCGTGGACAGGTTGTACCGGTCCTACAGTTTTCTGCACATAACGGGCAGATTCGTGGGGACCTTTTTAAGGGGGTCTTCTTCCCCAATGGTTCCCCATCTCTTGAGCTCGTTTTTTCCCCCATTGTTGACCTTCTTTGAGCTTGCTAACTCTCAATCCCTCCATGGATTCTTGCTAGTTTTTGAGGGAAAAGAGAGAGGAGATCTAGATCCACACTTCCACCAATCACTTTCTCCTCTATGTGAGGGGAACCCCTTGGATCTAGATTTTGGAGTTCTTGGTGTTCTCCTTCTTGTTCTTCCTCTCATTTTCTTCCCTAGCATTAGTTGCTTTGGTGGGATTTGGGAGAGAAGGACTTGGGCACTCCGTGTGCCCTTGCCATTGCAATTGGTGCATAGGTTTGAGTTCTCCATGGTGATACGTGGAAGTTACAAGTTGAGAAGCTTATTACTCTTGGGTGCTTGGTACCTTTGAGCTTGTTCCTCTTGGGTGCTTGGGCGCCCTAGACGGTTGGTGGTGTTCGGAGCTCAATCATTGTGGTGTAAAGCTCCGGGCAAGCGTCGGGGTCTCCAATTAGGTTGTGGAGATCGCCCCGAGCAATTTGACGGGTACCGGTGACCGCCCCCAAGGGTTGCCAAAGTGTACGGGTTCGGTGACCGCCCCCAAGGGTCGCTGTCGGTGTCAAAACCGGCGGATCTCGGGTAGGGGGTCCCGAACTATGCGTCTAGGCGGATGGTAACAGGAGACAAGGGACACGATGTTTTACCCAGGTTCGGGCCCTCTTGATGGAGGTAAAACCCTACGTCCTGCTTGATTGATATTGATATTGTGGATGTTTACAAGAGTGGATCTACCACGAGATCAAGGAGGCTAAACCCTAGAAGCTAGCCTATGGTATAATTGTAATGGTTGTTGTTGTCGTCCTACGGACTAGAGCCATCCGGTTTATATAGACACCGGAGAGGGCTAGGGTTACATAGAGTCGGTTACAATGGTAGGAGATCTACGTATCCGTATCGCCAAGCTTGCCTTCCACGCCAAGGAAAGTCCCATCCGGACACGGGACGAAGTCTTCAATCTTGTATCTTCATAGTCTTGGAGTCCGGTCGATGATGATAGTTCGGCTGATGATGGTAGTCCGGCTATCCAGACACCCCCTAATCCAGGACTCCCTCAGTAGCCCCTGAACCAGGCTTCAATGACGATAAGTCCGGCGCGTATATTTAATGGCATTGCAAGGCGGGTTCCTCCTCCGAATGATATAAGATTGTGAACACCAGGATAGTGTCCGGCTCTGCAAAATAAATTCCACATTCCACCTTAGAGAGAATAATATATACACAAGTTCAATCTGCTGACATTTTTTGCGGCATGACGTCACGCCACTACCAAGCCATTACTTGAATCGTTTTTTACTCTACCACCTCAGCGCATTTAGCGAAGCGGTTTCCTTGGCACGTCTTGTCGAAGCAGAGATCGTGTTCCCCCTTAATCCGGGATTCTCATCAATACGGACGTGGGTAACCCAACCGCGCCATTGATGGTGACGCTTGGGGGATAAGCGAGTTTTACCAGGCTGGTGGGGGACGCGTAGACTTCGCCCGCCCATATAAGGGATAAGGATTCACCTTTTCACCTAAGCCTTCTTCCTCCTTTGCTTATCCATCTCCGCGCACTCGAGCTCCAGGGCCCAAGCCCGCACATCTCGTCTCAACCTTCCCCAGTTATGTCCGGACCGGGAGGCAAGTGGATGACCTCCTCCGTTATGGAGGAGCACATCGAAAGACTGCGCAGCGCCGGCTACCTGTCCGGCGACATCGCGCACCGGCTGCCCGACGAGGGGCAGCTCATCCCCACCCCCAGGCCCCATGAGAGGGTCGTTTTTCTTCCCCACTTCCTCCGCGGATTGGGCTTTCCACTTCACCCCTTTGTCCGGGGGCTCATGTTCTACTACGGCCTGGATTTCCATGATCTGGCGCCGAACTTCATCCTCAACATCTCGGCATTTATCGTCGTGTGCGAGGCCTTCCTCTGCATCCAGCCCCACTTCGGCTTGTGGCTCAAGACCTTCAATGTCAAGCCGAAGGTAGTGAAGGGCACTCAAGCGGAGTGCGGAGGCGCCATGTTGGGAAAGATGCCCAACGTCCTTTGGTTCGAAGGGGCCTTCGTGGAATCCGTCAAGGGGTGGCAATCGGGGTGGTTCTATATCACCGAGCCGCGCGACCCTACGTGGGCGGCGGCCCCCGAGTTCAGATCTGGTATCCCCATGCAGCTCACCTCCTGGAAAGAGAAGGGCTTGCTGTGGGGTAGTTCGGAGGAGCTGACGGGACTCCAAGCCTGTATCCAGAAGCTGGTGAAGAAGCTCAGGATGGTTAACGTGGTCCAAGTCATGCTCGTCCGCCGGATTCTCCCATGCCAAGAGCGGGCATTCAATCTGTGGGAGTTCAACCCGGAACAGCACCAGGCGCTGAGCGGGCTCTTCGACACGATGTATGAAGGCGCCTGGAGGGTGCTGTTTAAGGGCGCCGAAGCCCCCACATCCGCGACTGAAGATCGCGGATTTCGCTCGCAGCGCCAAGCCGACGAGGAAAGTGATTCTACCCCCTTACGGGACACTTGCTTTTCATAGTTTGACTCTATGCGGGTTTTAATTTCCCCTTTTCCTTTGACAGGACTGGATGAGGAAGGCAGAGCAGATTATCTGCCCGGCTCCTATGCCAGAAAACCCAGTAGACGCCTATCTAGCGAGGCTGCTGGTTCCGGCACCGCACGTGGTGCCGGAGAAGAAGGCCAAGAAGGAGGCCACGGGTGCTCGAAAGAGTTCCCGTTTTCAGGTGTCCGACGACTCCGGGTCGGACTCCTCCCTCGAAAACGAGGAGGAGAAAGAGGACTCTCTCCTAGAGGAGGGAGAGAGGAAGAGGAAGGCTTCCCCAACAGGGGAGGCCGAAGGATCCAAGAGGGGAAGGACTATTCCCCCGGACAGCTCCGCCAACATCAACGTTGGCGAGGAAGAATGGCCTTCAAGGGCCAGGCCTCCAGCGAGATCGTAAGTATCCGGATTCCTGAATGATTTATAATTTCTTTTTCTGCGTCACATAGTGTCATTCTGATGCCGCATGCTGCCTGTAGTCCGGCCAATGATGATCTCCCCGCTTCATCGAGCGGGTCGTTGGCTCCGTCTGATGTAGACTCCATCCCGACCGCCTCCACCCCTCGCGACACCGAGGACGCCGAGGTGGGATCCCAAGAAGGGACCCATCAGGGGGAGGCTCCGGAGGCGCCACAAGGCGGCCTCCCGGACTTTGCGACGGACTCCACATCAGAACCCGCAGTGGTTCCGGAGTCCGGCCGGCGGCCCCTTCGCACGAAGGGCAAGACTGTGACGCCGGTAGCTTCCGTCCAACCGGAGGCACCAGACAATTTGTTGGAGGCGCTGCAGAGCGCTTCCATCGAGGAAGAACACCGCACTATTATGAGTGCGGTGATTCAGAAGGTACATCTTGCCAAGAGCGGGCTGACCGAAGCCTGCAGTAGCCTTCTATCAGGCTTTGAGGTAAGAAGATAAAAATATGCAATGTAATACCGCATAGACAGTAGCCCCTGATGCTCGGTTCGGTGTTCGGAAAGAAAAGCCGGACTGAGGATCTGAAAAAAGAAGATATACGCAGGGTTGCTAAAAAATTATGTCAATATGGGTTGCAGGCTGCGCTGCTGACCTCTGCCACACTGACTGCGGAGGTCGGTGCTTTGAAGCAGGAGCTCGAGCGGTCCGAGCAAGAGCTCGGCCGCGCCAAGAAGCAGCTCCAGGACAAAGAAGGTCAATAACACCACTTTGAACTTGTACCTTACAGAAAAGGATTTAGGTTGCAACAAAAAATAACAAGGATAACATGGGTACTGCAGGGGCCACGAACGAGGTGGCGACCCTGAAGGAGGCCGTGTCCGTGACCGAACGCAATGCGGCCGCGGAACGGGCAGAGCGAGAAAAGCAGGAGGCGCGGGTGGCGGTGGTTCGGCAAGAGCTCCAGGCTCTCATGGAAAAACATGAGAGTTTGGAGCGTGACTCAAAGACTCGAGAGTCCGAGCTTGCCTCGGCTCTCGAAAGTGCCAAAACTGCCAAGGCCGATGCCCATAAGTCCCTTCAGGAGATTGAGTTGCTGAGGAAGATAGCGGCGGGTAAGGCATTTTTCATGCAAAGCAAGCATGTGAATGTAAATTACGTGTTACTTACCCGAATTCGGAGCTCTCCAGGGGCGTTTGCAGATCTGCCTCGCAGCGTGACTGATGCCGCCGCATTCTACCAAGCCGAGGAGGGGAGCTCAACGGAGAAGGTCTTCTGGTCTCAGTATGCTGAGGCCGGCCATCCGGTGCCCCCTAGCGACCAGCTGAAGCAGCTGGTCGAGCTCCACAAGGTGGCTGAGCAGGCCATGAAGGGCCTCATAGTCCGGCTGTGGCCTGGATAGGCCATGCCTGGGAGCTACTTCGGCCTCGTGCGACGGTTGGTGGATGCGTGCCCCTGGGTGGAGGTTATCAAGCGCTCCGCCTGTATTGAAGGTGCTCGTCGGGCCCTTGCCCGCGCAAAGGTGCATTGGGGCAAGCTGGATGCGGAGAAGCTAATCACTGACGTGCCACCAGCGGGCAAGGAATATCGTACGCCCGAGATGTACTATAAGACTGTCCTGAAGGGTGCCTGCAAGATTGCGGATGAGTGCCCCAGGGATGTAATTATTGAGTAAATTCGCAATGTGTTATCCTGTGCGCTGAAAACTTTGTTCATATGCGCTAAGCAACGCTTGTTAATTTAAAATATTACCTTCTGTGCGGCCGTTTATTAAATCTGAGAGATGGCAAGTCGTCGGCTTCAGCCCCCATGCCACGAGTGCTGGGGTGTTCGGGATAAACTTGAGCACTCTTGTTCCCATTTTTGGGTCCATCTAGGGAGGCGCTCAACACAACGAACAAGGCAACCGGACTTATAGTGCTTGAACACTCTCACTTAGCCATAGAATTCTATAATTTTAAATTTCGGCGAAGCCCCTAGTACTCGGAAGACCGAATTCGGGGCGCTATCCACGCCTTCGTCGGACATTATCCGGTACTTTGCTCGAAGCGGCGTAGGTCTTTAAGGACCCGAAAAGACCTCTTGAACAGCGACCAGTCTCTCGCCTTATCATGACAGTCAGTTTTAGCTTTCTCCACTGAGGCGTTAACCCGGCTCAACCGGGGCGCAATCGCAGTGGTTCTCCCAGTGCTACCTTAGCCGATAGAACGGAACGTAAGGTGCCAAACATGGGAGCCGGACAAACCCAACTATTGACCCAAGACATGATTCGGAGCCGATTCATATAATGCTATAAGTTCGGGGTGCCGCACTTGTGAAAGTGTTCCGACTTTATCACACCATAATGTGGGGAACATAAGCCCCTGGTGTATTTGGCCGTACCAAAATGTACGGATGCAACATGTCGTAAATGAACATATATATATATATAAGGTAATGCAATTCTGGGCAAAAAGTGCTGCATTTTATTCGAGAAGATATGCTATGAGTGCGGAATGATACAAATAGTGCGGAAAGCAAGGGATTGGACGAATTAAAGGCGTCTCCCTCCAGGGGTAGGCCGCGGAATGGTGTATTTAACAAATTTAATGCTCGTAATGGAGACCACCTGAGTGTTCGTCGCAGCCTTTGTCCCTCCCTGGCTGTTGCATCATGAGTTCGGCAGGTTCGCCGCCGGACAGAGTTCTGTATAAAAAAGAGAGAAATAAAGGATAAAAAGAGCGACACACTTGGGAGCCCCTGGTGTGGTCGAACCGCACTCTGGGTCTGTTGTGGTTGTGCCTCTCCCCCTATGCCCATGGTATCTCCAGGGCGTAATTATGTACGCGAAGAGTTTGTCTTACAATTGTGCGAGGGCTGGGGTTGAGGCCGCATTGCTACGCGTGCTCGGAACGTGCCAGGTGGTCTTGGTTGATGTTCCTCCGGGCGCGTTTGGCCGTGTCTGGTCGTTTAACGGCCGGACTCAAAAATTGCCTTAAAAGGCTGCTCTGTACTTCTGCCGCGAGAGCCGCTGTATGTTCCTCCGTTCGGAGGGAGTGTTCCGTGTTTCCATTGACCGTGATGACTCCATGAGGGCCTGACATCTTGAGCTTAAGGTATGCATAATGCGGCACCGCGTTGAATTTTGCGAACACGGTTCGTCCGAGCAGAGCGTGATAGCCACTGCGGAATGGGACTATGTCGAAGATTAACTCCTCGCTTCGGAAATTATCCGGGGATCCGAAGACCACTTCCAGTGTAACTGAGCCTATACAACTGGCCTCGACACCTGGTATGACGCCTTTGAAGGTTGTCTTTGTAGGTTTAATCCTTGAAGGGTCTATGCCCATCTAGCGCACTGTATCCTGATAAAGCAGGTTCAGGCTACTACCGCCGTCCATCAGGACTCTCGTGAGGTGAAATCCATCGACGATTGGGTCTAAAACCAATGCGGCGAATCTGCCATGGCGGATACTGGTCGGATGGTCTCTTCGATCGAAAGTGATCGGGCAAGAGGACCATGGGTTTAATTTTGGGGCGACTGGCTCCATCGCGTATACGTCCCTTAGTGCACGCTTCCGCTCCCTCTTGGGAATATGCGTTGCGTATATCATGTTTACCGTTCGAACTTGAGGGGGAATCCCTTTTGTCCTCTGTTGTTCGGCGGCCGGGTCTCTTCCTCGTCATCGCTGTTTAGCCCCTTGTCACTATTTTTGGCGATTAATTTGCCTGCCTGCTTGAATACCCAACAATCTCCGTTGGTGTGGTTAGCTGGCTTTTCGGGGGTTCCATGTATTTGACAGGAGCGGTCGAGTATTCGGTCCAAATTGGATGGGCCCGGAGTGGTTCTTTTGAATGGCTTCTTCCGTTGACCGGGCTTGGAGCCTCGGAATCCGGCGTTGACTACCGTATCCTTATTGCTGTCGCCGTTAATGCGGCGTTTGTTTTTGTTTTGACGCGACCTGCCATTGCGGTCCTTGGTATCCGGACTGCCAGCGTTTTTGCTGAGGTTGTTGCTGCGAGCTAGCCAGCTATCCTCTCCCGCGCAGAAGCGGGTCATGAGTGATGTGAGGGCTGCCATGGATTTCGGCTTTTCCTGTCCTAGGTGCTGGGCCAGCCATTCATCGCGGATGTTATGTTTGAAGGCAGCGAGGGCCTCTGCATCCGGACAATCGACGATTTGATTTTTCTTTGTTAAGAATCGTGTCCAGAATTGCCTGGCCGATTCGTCTGGCTGCTGGATTATGTGGCTTAGGTCATCTGCGTCCGGTGGTCGCACATACGTGCCCTGGAAGTTGTCGAGGAATGCGGCTTCCAGGTCTTCCCAGCATCCAATTGACTCTGCGGGCAGGCTGTTAAGCCAATGCCGAGCTGGTCCTTTAAGCTTGAGCGGGAGATATTTGATGGCGTGAAGATCGTCACCGCGGGCCATATGTATATGGAGGAGATAATCCTCAATCCAAACCGCGGGGTCTGTTGTGCCATCGTAGGATTTGATATTAACGGGTTAAAACCCTTCAGGGATTTGATGATCCATTACTTCGTCAGTGAAGCATAGTGGGTGCGCAGCGCCTCTGTATTGAGCAATATCGCGACGTAGCTCGAGAGGGCGTTGTCTGCTGTGTTCGGCCCGGCCGGAGTAGTTGTATCCGGCGCGACGGTATTCGTCATGGGTCTTGGGACGCCCACGTGATCCATAGATAGATCTGGACTGTCTTGCCTTGTCCTCCAATATATCCCGCAAGTCCGGCGCGTTCCCCCGTGGCTTCATGCTTTTTGAGCGATGCAGGGGTACGGTTTTGGTGGAGGGCTTGCACGCCTCTCTGTCGCGGCCACGAGGTGGTCGGTCTGCCGTATTGTGCGCTGGTGATGCAGGTTTGTACGTTTCCTCCTCTAGTCGGGGGAGCAACTTGCGTTTTGGGTAACTTTTGGAGGGGCGTTCGAGTTCATACTCTTCGGCCGTGAGGACCTCGGTCCATCTGTCGGCCAGTAGGTCTTGATCAGCTTGGAGTTGTTGCTGCTTTTTCTTTAGGCTGTTTGCCGTGGCCATTAGCCTGCGTCTGAAACGCTCTTGTTCGACGAGATCCTCAGGCACGACGAATTCGTCGTCGTCGAGGCTTGCCTCGTCTCCAGAGGGAGGTAAGTAATTATCATCCTCGACCTCTTCGTCTGCCGCCCTCTCGTGAGGGCTTGCTTCTGCCTCCTCCTGCACTGGATCGTGCTGGAGGGGGTTGTCTTCGGCACTTTCTGGAGTGTTATTATCCCCTGTGCCGGAATCTCCATTCTTGCTGTGGCGGGATTTAGAGCGGCGCCGCTGACGTCGGCACTTGGGCCGTTTCTTTAAGGAATCGGCCTCCGTTGCTTCTTCGCCGTCCCCATCTTTTGGGGTGTCCACCATGTATATGTCGTATGACGAGGTGGTCTTCCAGTGTCCTGTAGGCACTGGTTCTTGATAGTCTCCGGCATCGTCGTCCATACCGTCGATGTCTTCGGAGTCGTAGTCGAGTACGTCGGTTAGATCGTCGACGGTGGCTACGAAGTGGGTGGTGGGTGGGCTCTAAATTTCTTCGTCGTCCGCGTCCCAACCATCCTGGCCGTAGTTCGGCCAGGGCTCTCCGGATAGCGAGAGATGCTTCAGTGAATTTAAGATATCACCGAAGGGTGAGTGCTGAAAGATGTCCGCAGCGGCGAATTCCATGATCGGCGCCCAATCGGATTCGACTGGCAGGGGCGCAGGAGGTTTCGGAGTCCGGCAGAGAGTCCAGCACCTCGGAGTCATGAGCTTTATGCGGGACAAGGTAAGTGTTCGACTCCATCGCCGTAGAAGTTGCAGATCCCGAGGCGGTGTCCAGCCATCCGTCCTCGATCTGAGCGATTGGCTCCGGACTATGGGTCGGAGCAGATTCGTGTGCGGCCTCCAAGGTGCTGTCCGGCGGCAGAGTTAGGTCGTGCCCATCGTGACAGCGCGGCACGCTCGGCTGTGGCTCAGATCCATCGAAGATCAAGTCCCCGCGGATATCGGCCATGAAGTTTAGGCTTCCAAACCTGACCTGACGGCCAGGGGCGTAGCTTTCGATCTGCTCCAGATGGCCAAGTGAGTTGGCCCGCAGTGCGAAGCCGCCGAATACGAAGATCTGTCCGGGGAGAAAAGTCTCACCCAGGACTGCGTCGTTGTCGATTGAAGAGGCCATCAAGCCTATCGGTGACGACACAGAGGAACTCTCAATGAAAGCACCAATGTCGGTGTCAAAACCGGCGGATCTCGGGTAGGGGGTCCCGAACTGTGCGTCTAGGCGGATGGTAACAGGAGACAAGGGACACGATGTTTTACCCAGGTTTGGGCCCTCTTGATGGAGGTAAAACCCTACGTCCTGCTTGATTGATATTGATATCGTGGATGTTTACAAGAGTGGATCTACCACGAGATCAAGGAGGCTAAACCCTAGAAGCTAGCCTATGGTATGATTGTAATGGTTGTTGTTGTCGTCCTACGGACTAGAGCCATCCGGTTTATATAGACACCGGAGAGGGCTAGGGTTACATAGAGTCAGTTACAATGGTAGGAGATCTACGTATCCGTATCGCCAAGCTTGCCTTCCACGCCAAGGAAAGGCCCATCCGGACACGGGACGAAGTCTTTAATCTTGTATCTTCATAGTCTTGGAGTCCGGTCGATGATGATAGTTCGGCTGATGATGGTAGTCCGGCTATCCGGACACCCCCTAATCCAGGACTCCCTCAGTCGCCATTTGTACGGGTTCGGTGACCGCCCTCAAGGGTCCCTTAGTGGAATCATGACATCTTGCGTTGTGCGAGGGCGTGAGGAGATTACGGTGGCCCTGTTGGGGAACGTAGTAATTTCAAAAAAATTCCTACGTACACGCAAGATCATGGTGATGGCATAGCAACGAGAGGGGAGAGTGTTGTCCACGTACCCTCGTAGACCGTAAGCGGAAGCGTTATGACAACGCGGTTGATGTAGTCGTACGTCTTCACGATCCAACCGATCCAAGTACCGAACGTACGGCACCTCCGAGTTCAGCACACGTTCAGCTCGATGATGATCCCCGGGCTCCGATCCAGCAAAGCTTCGGGGATGAGTTCCGTCAGCACGACGGCATGGTGACAATGATGATGCTCTACCGGCGCAGGGCTTCGTCTAAACTCCGCGACGATATGACCGAGGTGGAATATGGTGGAGGGGGCACCGCACACAGCTAAGGAACGATTCGTAGATCAACTTGTGTTCCATGGGGTGCCCCCTGCCCCCGTATATAAAGGAGCAAGGGGAGGAGGCGGCCGGCCAGGGAGAGGCGCGCCAAGGGGAGTCCTACTCCCACCGGGAGTAGGACCCCCTCCTTCCTTGTTGGACTAGGAGAAGGGGGAAAGAGGGGGAGAGGAGGAAGGAAAGAGGGGCTGCACCCCTTGTCCAATTCGGACCAGAGGGGGGCTGTGCGCCTCTTTCCTTTTGGCCCCTCTCCTCAATTCCCGTATGGCCCAATAAGGCCCATATACTCCCCGGCGAATTCTCGTAACTCTCCGGTACTCCGAAAAATACCCGAATCACTCGGAACCTTTCCGAACTCCGAATATAGTCGTCCAATATATCGATCTTTACGTCTTGACCATTTCGAGACTCCTCGTCATGTCCCCGATCTCATCTGGGACTCCGAACTCCTTCGGTACATCAAAACTCATAAACTCATAATATAACTTTCATCGAAACCTTAGGCGTGCGGACCCTACGGGTTCGAGAACTATGTAGACATGACCTAGAACTATTCTTGGTCAATAACCAATAGCGGAACCTGGATGCCCATATTGGCTCCTACATATTCTACGAAGATCTTTATCGGTCAAACCGCATAACAACATACTTTGTTCCCTTTGTCATCGGTATGTTACTTGTCCGAGATTCGATCGTCGGTATCCAATACCTAGTTTAATCTCGTTACCGACAAGTCTCTTTACTCGTTACGTAATGCATCATTCCGTAACTAACTCATTAGCTACATTGCTTGCAAGGCTTATAGTGATGTGCATTACCGAGAGGGCCCAGAGATACCTCTCCGACAATCGGAGTGACAAAACCTAATCTCGAAATAGGCCAACCCAACATGTACCTTCGGAGACACCTGTAGTACTCCTTTATAATCACCCAGTTACGTTGTGACGTTTGGTAGCACCCAAAGTGTTTCTCCGGTAAACGGGAGTTGCATAATCTCATAGTTACAGGAACATGTATAAGTCATGAATAAAGCAACAACAACATACTAAACGATCAAGTGCTAGGCTAACGGAATGGGTCATGTCAATCACATCATTCTCCTAATGATGCGATCCCATTAATCAAATGACAACACATGTCTATGGTTAGGAAACATAACCATCTTTGATTAATGAGCTAGTCAAGTAGAGGCATACTAGTGACTGTATGTTTGTCTATGTATTCACACATGTATCATGTTTTCGGTTAATACAATTCTAGCATGAATAATAAACATTTATCATGATATAAGGAAATAAATAATAACTTTATTATTGCCTCTAGGGCATATTTCCTTCAGTCTCCCACTTGCACTAGAGTCAATAATCTAGTTCACATCGCTATGTGATTTAACACCAATATTCACATCTGCATGTGATTAATATCCATAGTTCACATCATCATGTGATCAACACCCAAAGGGTTTACTAGAGTCAATAATCTAGTTCACATCGCTATGTGATTAACACCCAAAAGAGTACTAAGGTATGATCATATTTTGCTCGTGAGAGAAGCTTAGTCAACGGGTCTGTCATATTCAGAGCCATATGTATTTCACAAATATTCTATGTCCACAATGCTCTGCACGGAGCTACTCTAGCTAATTGCTCCCACTTTAAATATGTATCCAGATTGAGATTTAGAGTCATCTGGATTGGTGTAAAATCTTGCATCGTTGTAACTTTAACGACGGGCTCTTTTATCACCTCCATAATCGAGAAACATCTCCTTAGTCCTCACTAAGGATATTCTTGACCCATGTCCAGTGATCTACTTATTAGATCAAAATTGTATTCCTTTGCCAAACACAGAGCAAGGTATACTATAGGTCTGGTTCACAGCATAGCATACTTTATAGAACCTATGACTGATGCATAGGGAATGAGTTTTCATTCTCTTACTATTTTCTGCAATGGTCGGGTCTTGAGTCTTACTCAACTTCACACCTTGTAACACAGGCAAGAACTCCTTCTTTGACTGTTCCATTTTTGAACTATTTTAAAATTTTATCAAGGTATGTACTCATTGAAAAATCTTATCAAGCGTCTTGATCTATCTATATAGATCTTGATGCTCAATGTGTAAGCAGCTTCACCGAGGTCTTGCTTTGAAAAACTCTTATTCAAGTATCCTTTCATGCTATCCAGAATTTCCATATCATTTCCAATTAACAATATGTCATCCACATATAATATTAGAAATGCTACAGAGCTCCCACTCACTTTATTGTAAATACAGGCTTCTTAAAAAGTCTGTATAAAACAATATGCTTTGATCAACTCATCAAAGCATATATTCCAACTCCGAGATGCTTGCACCAGTCCATAGATGGATCGCTGGAGCTTGCACAATTTGTTAGCACCTTTAGTATTGACAAAACCTTTTGGTTGCATCATATACAACTCTTCTTTAAGAAAACCATTAAGGAATGCAGTTTTGTTTATCCATTTGCCAGATTTCATAAAATGCGGCAATTGCTAACATGATTCAGACAGACTTAAGCATAGATACGAGTGAAAAACTCTCATCGTAGTCAACACCTTGAACTTGTCGAAAACCTTTTGCGACAATTCTAGCTTTGTAGATAGTAACACTATCAGCGTCCGTCTTCCTCTTGAAGATCCATTTAATCTCAATGTCTCGCCGATCATTGGACAAGTCAATCAAAGTCCATACTTTGTTTTCATACATGGATCTTATCTCAGATCTCATGGCCTCAAGCCATTTTGCGGAATGTGGGCTCACCATCGCTTCTTCATAGTTCGTAGGTTCGTCATGGTCTAGTAACATAACTTCCAGAATGGGATTACCGTACCACTCTGGTGCGGATCTTACTCTGTAAGACCTACGAGGTTCTGTAGTAACTTAATCTGAAGTTTCATGATCATCATCATTAACTTCCTCACTAATTGGTGTAGTAGTCACAGGAACAGATTTCTGTGATGAACCACTTTCAAATGAGGGAGCAGCTACAGTTACCTCATCAAGTTCTACTTTCCTCCCACTCACTTCTTTCGAGAGAAACTCCTTCTCTAGAAAGGATCCATTCTTAGCAACGAATGTTTTGCCTTTGGATTTGTGATAGAAGGAGTACCCAACAGTTTCCTTTGGGTATTCTATGAAGACGCACTTCTCCAATTTGGGTTCGAGCTTATCAGGTTGAAAACCTTTTTCATATAAGCATCACAACTCCAAACTTTAAGAAACGACAGCTTAGGTTTACTTCTAAACCATAGTTCATACGATGTCGTCTCAACAGATTTAGATGGTGCCCTTTTAACGTGAATGCAGCTGTCTCTAATGCATAACCCCAAAACGATAATGGTAAATCAGTAAGAGACATCATAGATCGCACCATATCCAATAAAGTGTGGTTACGACGTTCGGACACACCATAACGTTGTGGTGTTCCAGGTGGCATGAGCTGTGAAACTATTCCACATTGTTTTAATTGAAGACCAAACTCGTAACTCAAATATTCGTCTCCGCGATCAGATCGCAGAAACTTTATTTTCTTGTTACGACGATTTTCCACTTCACTCTGAAATTCTTTGAACCTTTCAACTATTTCAGACTTATGTTTCATCAAGTAGATATACCCATATCTGCTCAAATCATCTGTGAAGGTCAGAAAATAACGATACTTGCCACGAGCATCAACACTCATTGGATCTAATACATCGGTATGTATTATTTCCAATAAGTCAGTAGCTCGTTCCATTGTTCTGGAGAATGGAGTTTTAGTCATCTTGCCCAATAGGCACGGTTCGCAAGCATCAAATGATTCATAACCAAGTGATTCCGAAAATCCATCTTTATGGAGTTTCTTCATGCGCTTTACACCGATATGACCCAAACGGTAGTGCCACAAATAATTTGCACTATCATTATTAACTTTGCATCTTTTGGCTTCAACATTATGAATATGTGTATCACCACGATCGAGATCTAACAAACTATTTTCATTGGGTGTATGACCATTGAAGGTTTTATTCATGTAAACAGAACAACAATTATTCTCTGACTTTAAATGAATAACTGTATTGCTATAAACATGATCAAATCACATTCATGCTCAACACAAACACCAAATAACACTTATTTAGGTTCAACAATAATCCCGAATGTATAGGGAGTGTGCGATGATGATCGTATCAATCTTGGAACTACTTCCAACACACATCGTCACCTCACCCTCAACTAGTTTCTGTTTATTCTGCAACTCCTGTTTTGAGTTACTACTCTTAGCAACTGAACCGGTATCAAATACCAAGGGGTTGCTATAAACACTAGTAAAGTACACATCAATAACATGTATATCAAATATACCCTTGTTCACTTTGCCATCCTTCTTATCCACCAAATATTCAAGGCATTCCGCTTCTAGTGACCATTTCCTTTGCAGTATAATCACTCAGTTTCAGGTTTTGGTCCAGCCTTGGGCTTCTTCGCGGGAGTGACAACTTGCTTGCCATTCTGCTTGAAGTTCCCTTTCTTTCCCTTTGCCATTTTCTTGAAACTAGTGGTCTTGTCAATCATCAACACTTGATGCTCTTTCTTGATTTCTACCTTCATCGATTTCAGCATCACGAAGAGCTCGGGAATCATTTTTCGTCATCCCTTGCATTATAGTTCACGAAGTTCTACTAACTTGGTGGTGGTGACTAGAGAATTCTGTCAATCACTATCTTATCTGGAAGATTAACTCCCACTTGATTCAAGCGATTGTAGTACCCAGACAATCTGAGCACATGCTCACTAGGTGAGCGATTCTCTTCCATCTTTTAGCTATAGAACTTGTTGGAGACTTCATATCTCTCAACTCGGGTATTTGCTTGAAATATTAACTTTAACTCCTGGAACATCTCACATGATCCATGACGTTCAAAACGTCTTTGAAGTCCCGATTCTGAGCCGTTAAGCATGGTGCACTAAACTATCAAGTAGTCATCATATTGAGCTAGCCAAACGTTCATAACGTCTGCATCTGCTCCTGCAATAGGTCCGTCACCTAGCGGTGCATTCAGGACATAATTCTTCTTTGCAGCAATGAGGATAAACCTCAGATCACGGATCCAATCCGCATCATTGCTACTAATATCTTTCAACACAGTTTTCTCTAGGAACATATCAAAATAAACATATGAAAGCAACAACGCGAGCTATTGATCTATAACATAATTTGCAAAATACTACCAGGACTAAGTTCATGATAAATTTAAGTTCAATTAATCATATTACTTAAGAACTCCCACTTAGACAGACATCCCTCTAATTCTTCTAAGTGATTACGTGATCCATATCAACTACACCATGTCCGATCATCACGTGAGATGGAGTAGTTTCAATGATGAACATCACTATGTTGATCATATCTACTATATGATTCACGCTCGACCTTTCGGTCTCCGTGTTCCGAGGCCATATCTGTATATGCTAGGCTCGTCAAGTATGACCTGAGTATTCCGCGTGTGCAACTATTTTGCAGCCGTTGTATTTGAATGTAGAGCCTATCACACCCGATCATCACCTGGTGTCTCAGCACGAAGAACTTTCGCAACGGTGCATACTCAGGGAGAACACTTCTTGATTATTAAGTGAGAGATCATCTTAAAATGCTACCGTCAATCAAAGCAAGATAAGATGCATAAAGGATAAACATCACATGCAATCAATATAAGTGATATGATATGGCCATCATCATCTTGTGCTTGTGATCTCCATCTCCGAAGCACCGTCGTGATCATCATCGTCACCGGCGCGATACCTTGATCTCCATCGTAGCATCATTGTCATTACACCATCTATTGCTTCTACGACTATCGCTACCGCTTAGTGATAAAGTAAAGCAATTATAGGGCGTTTGCATTTCATACAATAAAGCGACAACCATATGGCTCGTGCCAGTTGCCGATAACTTCGGTTACAAAACATGATCATCTCATACAATAAAATATAGCATCACGTCTTGACCACATCACATCACAACATGCCCTGCAAAAACAAGTTAGACATCCTCTACTTTGTTGTTGCAAATTTTTACGTGGCTGCTACGGGCTTAGCAAGAACCGTTCTTACCTACGCATCAAAAACCACAACGATAGTTCGTCAAGTTGGTGCTGTTTTAACCTTCGCAAGGACCGGGCGTAGCCACACTCGATTCAGCTAAAGTGAGAGAGACAGACACCCGCCAGCCACCTTTAAGCACGAGTGCTCGTAACGGTGAAACCAGTCTCGCGTAAGCGTACGCGTAATGTCGGTCCGGGCCGCTTCATCTCACAATACCGCCGAACCAAAGTATGACATGCTGGTAAGCAGTATGACTTGTATCGCCCACAACTCACTTGTGTTCTACTCGTGCATATAACATCAACGCATAAAACCTAGGCTCGGATGCCACTGTTGGGGAACGTAGTAATTTCAAAAAAATTCCTACGTACACGCAAGATCATGGTGATGGCATAGCAACGAGAGGGGAGAGTGTTGTCCACGTACCCTCGTAGACCGTAAGCGGAAGCGTTATGACAACGCGGTTGATGTAGTCGTACGTCTTCACGATCCGACCGATCCAAGTACCGAACGTACGGCACCTCCGAGTTCAGCACACGTTCAGCTCGATGACGATCCCCGGGCTCCGATCCAGCAAAGCTTCGGGGATGAGTTCCGTCAGCACGACAGCGTGGTGACGATGATGATGCTCTACCGGCGCAGGGCTTCGCCTAAACTCCATGACGATATGACCGAGGTGGAATATGGTGGAGGGGGCACCGCACACGGCTAAGGAACGATCCGTAGATCAACTTGTGTTCCATGGAGTGCCCCCCTGCCCCCGTATATAAAGGAGCAAGGGGAGGAGGCGGCCGGCCAGGGAGAGGCGCGCCAAGGGGAGTCCTACTCCTATCGGGAGTAGGACTCCCTCCTTCCTTGTTGGAGTAGGAGAAGGGGGAAAGAGGGGGAGAGGAGGAAGGAAAGAGGGGCTGCACCCCTTGTCCAATTTGGACCAGAGGGGGGCTGCGCGCCTCCTTCCTTTCAGCCTCTCTCCTCAATTCCCGTATGGCCCAATAAGGCCCATATACTCCCCGGCGAATTCCCGTAACTCTCCGGTACTCCGAAAAATACCCGAATCACTCGGAACCTTTACGAACTCCGAATATAGTCGTCCAATATATCGATCTTTACGTCTCGACCATTTCGAGACTCCTCGTCATGTCCCCGATCTCATCCAGGACTCCGAACTCCTTCGGTACATCAAAACTCATAAACTCATAATATAACTGTCATCGAAACCTTAAGCGTGCGGACCCTACGGGTTCGAGAACTATGTAGACATGACCTAGAACTATTCTTGGTCAACAACCAATAGCGGAACCTGGATGACCATATTGGCTCCTACATATTCTACGAAGATCTTTATCGGTCAAACCGCATAACAACACACTTTGTTCCCTTTGTCATCGGTATGTTACTTGTCCGAGATTCGATCGTCGGTATCCAATACCTAGTTCAATCTCGTTACCGGCAAGTATCTTTACTCGTTACGTAATGCATCATTCCGTAACTAACTCATTAGCTACATTGCTTGCAAGGCTTATAGTGATGTGCATTACCGAGAGGGCCTAGAGATACCTCTCCGACAATCGGAGTGACAAAACCTAATCTCGAAATAGGCCAACCCAACATGTATCTTCGGAGACACCTGTAGTACTCCTTTATAATCACCCAGTTACGTTGTGACGTTTGGTAGCACCCAAAGTGTTCCTCCGGTAAACGGGAGTTGCATAATCTCATAGTTACAGGAACATGTATAAGTCATGAAGAAAGCAACAGCAACATACTAAACGATCAAGTGCTAGGCTAACGGAATGGGTCATGTCAATCACATCATTCTCCTAATGATGCGGTCCCATTAATCAAATGACAACACATGTCTATGGTTAGGAAACATAACCATCTTTGATTAATGAGCTAGTCAAGTAGAGGCATACTAGTGACTATATGTTTGTCTATGTATTCACACATGTATCATGTTTCCGGTTAATACAATTCTAGCATGAATAATAAACATTTATCATGATATAAGGAAATAAATAATAACTTTATTATTGCCTCCAGGGCATATTTCCTTCAGGCCCTAGTGGCTTCTTGGGGAGCATTGTGCCTCCACACCGCTCCAAACGGATATTAGCATCCGCAAGGGTGTGAACTTTGGGATACATCATCGTCTCCGCATGCCTCGGTTATCTCTTACCCGAGCCCTTTACTTATGCACTTTACTTTGTGATAGCCATATTGTTCTTTGTCATATATCTTGCTATCACATAGTTGCTTATCTTGCTTAGCATAAGTTGTTGGTGCACATAGGTGAGCCTAGTTGTTGTAGGTTTTGTGCTTGACAAATTAACCGCTAGGTTTATTCCGCATTTGTTCAAGCCTCTACCGTATTTATTTTAAAACGCCTATTCACCCCCTCCCTCTAGGCGACATCCACGATCTTTCAATTGGTATCAGAGCCTCGTCTCTCTTTGTTGGGCTTAACCTCCTAGAGAGTAAAGATGTCGACTAGAGGATTAGGATTCTCAGACACTCTTAGTTTCGATGGCACAAATTTTGATGTTTGGGTAATTCGCATGCTTAATCTCTTTAGGGTCATGGACCCAAATTTAGAGCTAATTGTAGATATGGGTTTTTCTCCTCCAAAGGATCCCCAAAGCTTATCTTTAGAGCACGAGAAAAACTCTTATCTCAATGCTCAAGCTTCTAATGTGCTTTTCGATGCTTTGAGCAATGTAGTTATATTTGAACTCATGTCGTTCCGGGATGCTCATGAGTTATGGACAAAGCTTCAAGATAAATATGGTGTGTCCAAGATTTTTGGGGATGGTTGTTCTCCCTCCACCTCCGGTCATATAGTCTTCTCAACTTCTTCTACTTCACCTACATGTGGTTTTCCACAAGGTAATGATATGGTGAGTAGTGTTGGTCATTGCAATGATGATAGTATGCTTATTGTGGATGATCCTTCATCACTATATTATTGCAATGCTCCCTCTTTGGGCTTTAACACTTCGAGCACTCCAAATGTTTCACATGCTTGTGTTGATAGTCCTTGCATATCATGTAGAAATTGCTTGACTAAATATCATGATGATATGCTTGCTATGTCTTGTTGCCATGATAAAAATGCATCTATTTCCTTGAATTGTTGTGCTAACAATGTAGAGGAAACCGAACACTCCATGGAACAAGATGTGGTGTTTAATGGTGCCTCAAGGGATCCTACATCATCATCTATTGCGTTTTGCCTTATGGCTAAGGCATCAAAGGTATCTCCTACTTTGTACCCCAATATGTCTCTTGATAATGATGTTGATGCTAATGATGATGAGGATAATGATAAAGAGAATGATAATGTTGCCTCCTTAAAAATTAAGGGGGAAATGGTTTTTAAAGCTCTTCATAAAAATAAAATTGCTCGTTCCAACTTCATGAAAATTATGTCCATTGCTATTGAGAGCAAGAAATATATTGATGAGTTGGAATCTCGTCTTGAGGAGCATGAGGTCACCATTGATAAAATGGAAGGTCATGGGCGTGATTACGCTAATGAGATTGCATACCTCTCTCAAGCTCTTGAACTTGAACAAACCACCAAGGAATCTCTTGAGGAGACTTTTGCTCTAGAATTATCTAGAGTGAAGGAATCTAATGATAGAGCTCTTGATGTGACCAATGTTTTTGAAACTAAAAATGCTAAGCTTGAAGTTGCTCATGCTAGACTCCTTGAGGATTTTGAGCACCTCGAAAATGGCTCAAGGGTCATCAAGGGTGAGCTCATCAAACTCACCGAGTCTCATGCTCAACTTGAAGCTTCTTATTTAAAAGAACTTCCCAAGTTGCCTTCTCCTCTTGTTGTTAATGATGATGCTTGTGCTACTAACTCTAGTTCTTGTGAAGCATCCATTTTGAAGGAGAATGTTGAGCTACGGGCTCAACTTGAGGTGCTATCTAGTAATTATGGGAAATTGGAAGAAAGTCATGAAAAGATCTCAAGCTTTCATGATGATCTTCTAGTATCACATAGTGTACTAAAGATAGCTCATGAGGCCATGATTGTTAAGGTAACATCTAGTGAGCCTCATGTGGATACTAGCACTACTTCTAGTCAAAATAGTATATTGCCATGTGCTAGTCCTTGTAATTCATCTACTCACAATGTTGGTACATCTTGCGATGAATTGCTTTCCTTGCCTTGTTGCTCTAACGATGAAGCTTATACTTCCTCTAGTACTTGTGTTGAGACTAACCATGTAGAGGAAATCAAAGATCTCAAGGCCCAAGTCACTTCTTTGAAGAAAGACTTGGAAAAGTGTCATGAAGGAAAATTCACACTCAACAATATCTTGAGTGTGCAAAAATCCCCCAATGACAAAGGTGGACTTGGATTCAACTCCAACAAGAAGAAGAAGTCCAAGATCAACAAGAAGAAGGGCCAAAAACAAGTCAAGAATTCGGCCAAGATTATTTGCTTCAAGTGCAAAAGTGAAGGGCATCATGTTAGATCTTGCCCAGTGAAGAAGAAGGCCATTAGTGACAAGCAACAAGGGAAGCGGCTACAAGTGCATTCTCATGCTCAACCTCAAGTTGAAGAAAGGCCTCTTCCCAAGAAGACTCAAGTTAATGCTTCTCAAGTTGAGAAATCAAGTGAGAAGAAAGTGAAGAGTAGACGTTGCTATCTATGTCGTGAGAAAGGTCACCTTGCTTCTTCATGCACTAGTGGTAACTTATCCAACCCAATTGTTATTGATGATGTCTATTCTCTTGGGAAGGATAAGGTTGGCAATGTGTTTGCCAAGTTTGTTGGTACTCAAAGTGGTTTGAAGCAAAGAACCATTTTGGTAGCCAAGCCTATTGTGACTAACCTCTTAGGAACCAACTTGGTTGGGGACCAACTAGCTCAAACTTGATCAATAGGTGTTGTTGGAGGGCATTGGAGACTTGGCTACATTATGAAGAATTAAGGGGACTTCATCACTCTTATTGTCTCAAGCCAAGTCAATTGAATCGTCAAGTTTATATCTTATATCCAATGTGCCTCCTTGCGGTAACTTGTACTTAAAATTTCTTACATTGAAAGTTACTTGCCCCCTTGCATGTTTTGGTTTTGTTCCTTGCATGTGTTTGTATATGATGTGTCTCCAAATTGCCTTTGTGTATGTTGGTTTGCACATCATGTACTTGTGTGTCGTTCGTTGAGCCTTAGTGCATCTTGGTTGTATCTTAGTTGGCTCATGTGAGAGACTAATGGAATATCCCATCATGGGGGAGTGATGTGCTTTGTGCACTTCGCAATCCTATAAAGGTGGGTACATGGGGAATACCACTTAGTATTGATATTACAAGATTATCTAGTCGCTAGGTGGTATATCTCTCATGAGAAATTCAAATTCTAAATAGTCCATTAATTATCTCTTGTTTGTTTCTCTTATTGCCTCTTGTTAAGTTTTTATTGGTATCACATTATGGGCGAGTAATATGCTATGTATATTACTAGCCTAGAAAATGTGTACATTTGAGATTTTGTCACCTAGTGTTGATATTGTAGATTATCTTGTTCCTAGGTGGCATGTTAGCTCTACAAGTTGAAATTTTCTTGTGTTTGGTGTGAAGATGATGTTGGATATCCTTGCTATCTACCAACGGGAATTATTTCCAAATACTTCTTGTCTTTTGACAAGTGGTAGTCACTTATGTGTGGTAGAATTTATTGATCATCTTTACATTGGCTTTTGTTTTTATTTGCCTTTTCTCTTGCCAAGGTTTGTGTCAACTCCCGTTGTCTTCCATACCACTTGTGGATCTTGTTAATTTCTTGTTCTTGTCTAGTGTTTTCTAGATATAGTGAAAGTGGTGATCCCACCTTGTGCATTTTGTATTCAAAAGCAAATTCTCTCTAGTGCACAACTCATGGGGGAGCTATCCTATTTTCTTTAGAACACTCTTCTTGTGATCCTTATCAAGTGTGTGTTGGTGGAAGGCAAGCCGTTTTCTTTTGGTACCTTGTGCCATCATGAAACTTTGTTGAGAGCTTGGTTTGTTTGGAACCATCCTCTCTTTGGGAGTTTGACATCTTTAGTTTAGTGTGTATCAATGGATATCTCATTCCTTGATGTATCTTTAATGATATCTTCCAAGTGATGATTTCTCCATTTGGTATCCTTTTCACTTGGAATTTCTTTGTCTTTTGGTTTCGGGTTTTGAAAGTCTTGAGCATGCATGTTTACTTCATGTATTTCATTTGGCATGCTTTCTTTCTTTGACTCAATATATAGGGGAAACTCCACCTAGTCTCAATTTGGATGAGATGTGCATGAAATTCATTTTCATATCTATATGCACATATTTATGTGGAGTTTGTCCTATGTATTGGTGTTTCTAACTATTTGGTCCCGATGAGTTTGAGTACCGTTTAGTTTGTGTTGTTCTTCTAGGAACATTTGGAGATGCATTGGATGCTTGGCTCACTCACAAGGAAGGTGTTGTCACCATGTGCATATTGGAGTCAAGCTAGGATGATCAATGAACTACTATCTACCTTCAATTGGTATCTACTACATCCTTCCAATAATATCTCGGTAACAAGTATCTATTCATGCTTTCCCCTCTTGCATTCAACCTTGTGTACGTTGTATCTTGGCATGATATTCATTTCATATCTTGTGATACTTGTTTCCTTTCTCAAAGCATCCCAACGATGATCTCTATTGCTAGTTGTGATGCCCTTGATGGATGTGTGTTTGGGCTTCATTTATATACAATAAGACCATATCTAGCCAAGTGCTATGCTTTCAAGAAAATATCTTATTGGTATATCTATGACTTCCTTGTGGATATCTTGTTCCTTCGTGTTGTAACTATTTTGGGTGTACATCCTTCTTTGTAGATATATATATCATCATGATTTCGTCTACATAGAACCTTATACACTTGAGAGAAATTACATCTCTAGTTGATATCCTTTCTTTCATGTCCACCTTGTCTTTCTTATGTTATTTCTTTGGTGGCTCCGTGAAAGCTTTTGCCTTGAGTGCGTGTCCTCTATCGTTGCATCTTGATGCACTCTTGTGTGGTGAAGATTATTTTCCTCATGCTTATCTTTACGAGGCTTTTGCCATCTTAATTGGCATCCCTCGTCTTGATGAGGCTTTCATCTTCTATCTTCACCACGGGTTGTCACAAGCATAAGTTCTTTATATGCTTATTAGTAAGCTTGTGAACCCATTTGCTAGTTGTGTGTGGGAATGATAGGCCTTGCACCGTGTGCCTCGTTCTTTCAAGACTATGTTGATGCTTAATGTTCATCCTAATTTTAGTCTTCTCAAGTACTTCGCCATGACTCACACACATCATTTTGGTTGAGCCTATTCTTAAGTTTCCTCTTTTACATGTTGCTCAACCATGTGCTTGTTGCAAGCGCTAGGCTTTGTTTCCTATATGCTCACTTGCACTGGATGTGAGTTTCTATTGATTTTGGGGGAGCTATGATCCTATTTTGTGCACTTTGTATCCAAATACAAAAATTCTTGATGTGCACAAATCATGGGGAGCTTCTCTAGTTTCTTTAGAACACTGCTCTGCTCTTATCATAATATCCTTTATTCATGTGGCTCGTAGGATCATTGGCCTAGTTGGTTCAATTGGTATCTTTTGATAGCTTGCTTTAATTGGTATCTTTTGGTTCCTTGATTGCTTGTTTCTCTCTTTGATTATGTCTTTGTGGCATATCTTCCTTTTGCAATCTTTGGGCCTCAATATAGTTTGTCTTCCTCCAAGTATTTACCGTTGGATATGTGTATTGCATTCCACTCTCTTGTTGAGAAATACACAATTTATGGAGGAACACATTTTATATTGGCCTTCTAAGCTTTTAGCCCATTTTGGCAATCGATGCCAATGGGGGAGAAGTTTCAGAGAGTTTTGTGGAGAAGTTTAGAGAGTTTCTCCTCTTGCTTTGGTTTTGTTCCTTAGCATTTGCATCTCATTCTCATGCACTATTGGTTGTTGCATTGCATGGTGATGCATAATTCCTTATATAAACTCTCTTGAAACTGATTGTCATCAATTACCAAAATGGGGGAGATTGAAAGAACATGCGGTGCCCCCATGTTTGGTTTTGGCAATTTATGACAATCTCTATGGACTAATGGTTGCCTTGAGTTATATTTGAAGGGTTTGTCCATAGGTTTTTCTTGGAGTCCATTTGTTGGTTTCAAGGAGAGTTTGTGATGACCGCGGTGCTATTAAGGAATTATCCAAAGATCGGTCATGTGAGTGTTGAGCTTATTGCAAGCATGTCTTGTAGAAGAAGATTGTGTGATCATTCATGTTTACCTTCAATACATCATCCAAATGAAGAGAGTTGGAAAGATTCAAGGTTGATCTAGACTAAGTACAGAGAGTGATTCAAGTAGATCAACACACAAAGCACACAAGTTGTACCGAGAGGGACCAAGTGTTCCCATGGTATGGTAAGCATTGTCCATTACGCTTTGTGTACTAACCCATGGTCTACGCGAGAGTTCTTTGTGGGGTTAGGTATGTTTCCATGGTCTTGCGTCAAGAGGAAGATCCCATACAACCCATGGAGGATGACATCAAGTGGTGATCGTCATCAAGTTTGCAGTGTGCAGGTTCAAGTGGAGCAACACGAAGAGTGGCTCACCCATAATGGAGTATGGGGGAGCAGTCAAGTTTGAATCTTGCCATCCATTGTGGTGTCTATGGACTTGTGAAGATGTGCTGAAGAGTCGCTCACCCATAGTGGACTATGGGGGAGCAATCATCTAGTCTTCATCGAGCCAACACAATCAAGAAAGGTGGTCCAACTTGAGGGAGTCAAGATCGTCATCATCCAGCTCAAGTGGACCATGTGCAAGGCAAAGGTTTACCCTTGATAGGTTTTCTATTTTACCGGTCTTGTGGTGGTAGTTGGGAGACCGGGTTATAGGATCGTTTGCTGTACTATCAAGGGGGGCTCTCAAGTTGGTAGCTTGATCGTATTGTTAGTAGAGAGCTCAAACCATTTCATCCTTGCATCATGTTTCTTGGTTCTTGTTTGGTTCTCTTTGTGAGTCTTACAGCTTATGGTCATCTTGATGACAAGCTTGAGTTCATCGAAAACGGAGTTCGCATGCGTCTTCTATGATGTTTTCGGTGTTGGAGGTTTTACCGGTCTTATCCAAGGAAGGGTTTTCACCATTTTCTTATGGGACTTTTCTCATTTGCTTCTTATTGATATTTCTATCAAAATTGTGTTAGCCCTTGTTGCTAGCTTTCCAACAAACTTGGTTTCATCGAATTCGGAGCTCATATGCGAAAGTTGTGGCTGTTTTGATATTGCCTGTTTTACATAGAGAGGTTGTACCGCCCTGTAGAGAGGTTGTACCGGTTCACTGGTACAACCGGTGTTTGGAGCGGTTGTACCGCTCTAGAATTGGTCCGGAGGTTGTACCGGCCATGTACCGCTCCACCACCGGACTAGTTTATGTTTTGGAGCGCTTCTTGGGCGGTTGTTGACCGGTTTATCCGGTTTAACCGGTAATACCGGTTCCCCAGGCTGTTGTACCGCTTAGAGCTTTTCCCAGGTTGGTTTTTCCTCTGCTTTGGCCGGTTGTACCGGTTCGTGGACCGGTTGTACCGGTCCTACAGTTTTCTGCACATAACTGGCAGATTCGTGGGGACCTATTTAAGGGGGTCTTCTTCCCCAATGGTTCCCCATCTCTTGAGCTCATTTTTGCCCCCATTCTTGACCTTCTTTGAGCTTGCTAACTCTCAATCCCTCCATGGATTCTTTCTAGTTTTTGAGGGAAAAGAGAGAGGAGATCTAGATCCACACTTGCACCAATCACTTTCTCCTCTATGTGAGGGGAACCCCTTGGATCTAGATTTTGGAGTTCTTAGTGTTCTCCTTCTTGTTCTTCCTCTCATTTTCTTCCCTAGCATTAGTTGCTTTGGTGGGATTTGGGAGAGAAGGACTTGGGCACTGCGTGTGCCCTTGCCATTGCAGTTGGTGCATAGGTTTGAGTTCACCATGGTGATACGTGGAAGTTACATGTTGAGAAGCTTATTACTCTTGGGTGCTTGGTACCTTTGAGCTTGTTCCTCTTGGGTGCTTGGGCGCCCTAGACGGTTGGTGGTGTTCGGAGCTCAATCATTGTGGTGTAAAGCTCCGGGCAAGCGTCGGGGTCTCCAATTAGGTTGTGGAGATCGCCCCAAGCAATTTGAAGGGTACCGGTGACCGCCCCCAAGGGTTGCCAAAGTGTACGGGTTCGGTGACCGCCCCCAAGGGTCGCAATTTGTACGGGTTCGGTGACCGCCCTCAAGGGTCCCTTAGTGGAATCACGGCATCTTGCATTGTGCGAGGATGTGAGGAGATTACGGTGGCCCTAGTGGCTTCTTGGGGAGCATTGTGCCTCTACACCGCTCCAAACGGAGATTAGCATCCGCAAGGGTGTGAACTTCGGGATACATCATCGTCTCCGCGTGCCTCGGTTATCTCTTACCCGAGCCCTTTACTTATGCACTTTACTTTGTGATAGCCATAATGTTCTTTGTCATATATCTTGCTATCACATAGTTGCTTATCTTGCTTAGCATAAGTTGTTGGTGCACATAGGTGAGCCTAGTTGTTGTAGGTTTTGTGCTTGACAAATTAACCGCTAGGTTTATTCCGCATTTGTTCAAGCCTCTACCGTAATTATTTTAAAATGCCTATTCACCCCCCCTCTCGACGACATCCACGATCTTTCAAACGCTCAAATTGCCCGGCTTGAAAATGCCATCGCCAAAATTTCTGATAAGCAAGCCACCTTAGTCAATAAGATGGCCGCTAAACCAGAAAAGTTAGATGAAAATAATGACGAGGATCTTAAAGTTATTGATGCATCTCCTATTAGATCTATGTTTTGCAATATGAATTTTGATAATTATAGGACTGATGATGAATCAACTTTGCCTAGAAGGCGTCCCAAGAATTTTGAGTTTTTAGATCTTGATGCTAAATTTGGTAAAAGTGGGATTGGAGAGGTCACAACTTTAAATAGCGTTGAACCTACTATCTCGGATTTCAAAGAATTTGATTATGATAATTGTTCTTTAGAAGGTTGTATTTCTTTGTTGCAATCCGTTGTTAATTCTCCTCATGCTTATAGTCAAAATAAAGCTTTTACCAAACATATTGTTGATGCCTTGATGCAATCTTATGATGAAAAACTTAATTTGGAAGTTTCTATACCTAGAAAACTTAATGATGAGTGGGAACCTACTATAAAGATTAGAATTAAAGATCATGAGTGTTTTGCTTTGTGTGATTTGGGTGCTAGTGTTTCCACGATTCCGAAAACTTTATGTGATATTCTAGGTTTCCATAATCTTGATGATTGCTCTTTAAATTTGCACCTTGCGGATTCCACCATTAAAAAGCCTATGGAAAGGATCAATGATGTTCTCATTGTTGCAAATAGAATCTTGGTGCCTGTAGATTTTATCGTTCTTGATATAGATTGCAATCTTTCTTGCCCTATTATTCTTGGTAGACCTTTCCTTAGAACGATTGGCGTGATTATTGATATGAAGGAAGGGAATATTAGATTCCAATTCCCATTAAAGAAAGGCATGGAGCACTTTACAAGAAAGAAAGTCAAATTACCTTATGAATCTATCATGCGGGCTACTTATGAATTTAGTGCCAAAGATGGCACCCGTTAGATCTATCTTTGCTTCTATGCCTGGCTAGGGGCGTTAAACGATAGCGCTAGTTGGGAGGCAACCCAATTTTCTTTATGTTTTTTGTTTTTGCTCCTGTTTATTAATAAATCTTGCATCTACCTTATGTTTAGATGTGTTTTTATCTTTTAATTAGTGTTTGTGCCAAGTAGAACCTATAGGATAACCTATGATGATGGTTGATTTGATTCTACTGAAAAACAGAAACTTTGTGCGCATGAATATAATTTTGTTAAATCACAGAAACGTGATTTTGCATTGATTCTTTTTTCTTCTAATAAATAAACAAATTGTACAGGACTTCCTATTTTGGTAGGATTTTTAGAGTTCCAAAAGTTTGCGTTAGTTACAGATTGCTACAGATTGTTCTATTTTTGACAGATTCTGTTTTTCGTGTGTTGTTTGCTTATTTTGATGCATCTATGGCCAATAAAATAGTTTATAAACCATAGAGAAGTTGGAATACAGTAGGTTTAGCACCAAAATAAATAAAAAATGAGTTCATTACAGTACCTTATGTTGTGGGTTTTTTTTCTTTCACTAACGAAGCTTATAAGATTTCCTGTTGAGTTTTGTGTTGTGAAGTTTTCAAGTTTTGGGTAAAGCTTTTATGGACTATGGAATAAGGAGTGGCAAGAGCCTACGCTTGGGTATGCCAAAGGCACCCCAAGATATTCAAGAATATCCAAAAGCCTAAGCTTGGGGATGCCCCGGGAAGGCATCCCCTCTTTCGTCTTCGTTCATTGGTAACTTTACTTCGAGCTATATTTTTATTCGCCACATGATATGTGTTTTGCTTGGAGAGTCGTGTATTATATTAGTCTTTGCTTTTTAGTTTACCACAATCATCCTTGCTGTACACACCTTTTGGGAGAAGCCTATTTGATTAGAATTTGCTAGAATACTCTATGTGCTTCACTTATATCTTTTGAGCTTCATAGTTTTTGCTCTAGTGCTTCACTTATATTTTTTAGAGCACGGCGGTAGCTTATTTTTTGAAGAAATTGCTAGTCTCTCATGCTTCACTTATATCTTTTTGAGAGTATTTTAGAACAGCATGGTATTTGCTATGGTTACAAAGTTGGTCCTAAAATGATGAGCATCCAAGTTGGGTATAATAAAAACTATCATAGTAAGAGAATTGGTTGCTATGATCAATTTGATGCTTGATAATTGTTTTGAGATATAAAGGTAGTAATGTTAGGGTCATGCTAGTGGGTAATTATGAAATTGAGAAATACTTTTGTTGAAGTTGTCAAGTCCCGTAGCATGCACGTATGGTAAAAGTTGTGTGACAAATTTGTTGCATGAGGTGCTCTTTTGATTGTCTTCCTTATGAGTGGCAGTCGGGGACAAGCGATGGTCTTTTCCTACCAATCTATCCCTCTTGGGGCATGCGTAGTTGTACTTTGCTTCAAGGGCTAAGTAGACTTTTGCAATAAGTATATGAGTTCTTTTTGACTAATGTGAGTCCATGGACATATGCACACTCATCCTTCCACTTTGCTACCCTTTATTATTACCGCGCAACTTTCGCCGGTATCATGAACCCTTTATTTACCTTCCTCAAAACAGCCATCATACCTACCTATTATGGCATTTCCATAGCCATTCCAAGATATATTGCCATGCAACTTTCCACCGTTCCGTTTATGACACGTTCCATCATTGTCATATTGCTATTTGCATAATCATGTAGTTGACATTGTATTTGTGGCAAGGCCACCTTCATAATTTTCATACATGTCGCTCTTGATTCATTGCATATCTCGGTACACCGCCCGAGGCATTCATATAGAGTCATATCTTGTTCTAGCTTTGAGTTGTAATTTTTCAGTTGTAAATCCATAAAAGTGTGATGATCTTCCTTATTAGAGCATTGTCCTAGTGAGGAAAGGATGATGAAGACTATGATTCCCCCACAAGTCGGGATGAGACATAGGAATTTACAAAAAAAAAGGGAAAGGCCAAAAAGAAAAAAGGAAGGCCAAAGAAAAAAAAGAAAAAAAGAAGAAAAGAAAAAAAAGATAAAAAGAAAATGAGAGAAAAAGAGAGAAGGGACAATGCTACTATCTCTTTTTCCACACTTGTGCTTCAAAGTAGCACCATGATCTTCATGGTAGAGAGTCTCCTATGTTGTCACTTTCATATACTAAGTGGGATTTTTTCATTATAGAACTTGGCTTGTATATTCCAATGATGGGCTTCCTCAAAATGCCCTAGGTCTTCGTGAGCAAGCGAGTTGGATGCACACCCACTTAGTTTCTTTTGTTGAGCTTTCATATATTTATAGCTCTAGTGCATCCGTTGCATGGCAATCCCTACTCACTCACATTGATATCTATTAATGGGCATCTCTATAGCCCGTTAATACGCCTAGTTGATGTGAGACCATCTTCTCCCTTTTTGTCCTCACAACCACCACCATATACCACCATAGTGCTATGTCCATGGCTTGTGCTCATGTATTGCGTAAGAGTTAAAAAAGCTGAAGCGCGTTAAAAGTATGAAACAATTGCTCGGCTCGTCATCGGGGTTGTGCATGATGGGAGTATTTTGTGTAATGAAAATGAAGCATGGCCTAACTATATGATTTTGTACCGATAAGCTTTCTTTGGCTATGCTATTTTGATAGGACATGATTATTTGTTAGTATGCTTTGAAGCATTATTATTTTTATGTTTTATAAGATTTTATTTTGAATCATTTGGATCTGAATATTCATGCCACAATAAAGAAAATTACATTGAGAATTATGCTAGGTAGCATTCCACATCAAAAATTTCTTTTTTATCATTTACCTACTCGAGGACGAGCAACAATTAAGCTTGGGGATGCTTGATACGTCTCCAATGTATCTATAATTTTTGATTGTTCCATGCTATTATATTACCCCTTTTGGATGTTTATGGGCTTTACTTTACACATTTATATCATTTTTGGGACTAACCTACTAACCGGAGGCCCAACCCGTATTGTTGTTTTTTTTGCCTATTTGAGTATTTCGAAGAAAAGGAATATCAAACGGAGTCCAAACGGAATGAAACCTTCGGGAGCGTGATTTTTAGAACGAACGTGATCTAGAGGACTTGGAGTGCAAGTCAAGAAGCAGCCGAGGCTCCCACGAGATAGGAGGGCGCCCCCCCTATAGGGCGCACCCCCTGTCTCGTGGGCCCCTCGGGCGTCCACCGATGTACTTCTTCCTCCTATATAAGCCTACGTACCCCGAAAACATCCAGGGAGCAGACGAAACACAATTTCCACCACTGTAACCTTCTGTATCTGCGAGATCCCATCTTGGAGCCTTCGCCGGCGCTCCCTCGGAGGGGGAATCGACCACGGAGGGCTTCTACATCAACATCCTTGCCCCTTCGATGAGTTGTGAGTAGTTTACCACAGACCTATGGGTCCATAGTTATTAGCTAGATGGCTTCTTCTCTCTTTTTGGATTTCAATACAATGTTCTCCCCCTCTCTCATGGAGATCTATTCGATGTAAACTCTTTTTGCGGTGTGTTTGTCGAGATCCGATGAATTGTGGGTTTATGATCAAGTTTATCTATGAATAATATTTGAATCTTCTCTGAATTCTTTTATGTATGATTGAGTTATCATTGCAAGTCTCTTCGAATTATCAGTTTGGTTTGGCCTACTAGATTAATCTTTCTTGCCATGGGAGAAGTGCTTAGCTTTGGGTTCAATCTTGCGGTGTCCTTACCCAGTGACAGAAAAGGTTCCAAGGCACGTATTGTATTGTTGCCATCGAGGATAACAAGATGGGGTTTATATCATATTGCATGAGTTTATCCCTCTACATCATGTCATCTTGCTTAATGCGTTACTCTGTTCTTATGAACTTAATACTCTAGATGCAGGCAGGAGTCGGTCGATGTGTGGAGTAATAGTAGTAGATGCAGGCAGGATTCGGTCTACTTGTTACGGACGTGATGCCTATATACATGATCATGCCTAGATAATCTCATAATTATTCACTTTTCTATCAATTGCTCGACAGTAATTTGTTCACCCACCGTAATACTTATGCTATCTTGAGAGAAGCCACTAGTGAAACCTATGGCCCCCAGGTCTATCTCTTATCATATTTTTTTCCAATCTACCTTTATTTGCATCATTACTTTTTGCATCTATATTATAAAATACCAAAAATATATTTGTCTTATCATACTATCATTATTAGATCTCACTTTCGCAAGTGGCCGTGAAGGGATTGACAACCCCTTTATTATGTTGGTTGCGAGTTCTTTGTTTGTTTGTGTAGGTGCGTGGGACTTTTGAGGAGCCTCCTACTGGATTGATACCTTGGTTCTCAAAAACTGAGGGAAATACTTACGCTACTATTGCTGCATCACCCTCTCCTCTTCGAGGAAAACCAACACAAGCTCAAGACGTAGCAAAGGGGTTCTTGCCTGTAGTACAAGGTGTGAAATTGAGTCAGACTCAATGCCCGACCACTGCAGAAGATAGAGAGAAAATGAAAGATGTTCCCTATGCTTCAGCCATAGGCTCTATCATGTATGCAATGCTGTGTACCAGACCTGATATGTGCCTTGCTGTTAGTTTAGCAGGGAGGTACCAAAGTAATCCAGGAGGGGATCATTGGATAGCGGTAAAGAACATCCTGAAATAACTGAAAAGGACTAAGGATATGTTTCTTGTTTATGGAGGTGACAAAGAGCTAGTCGTAAATGGTTACGTCGATGCAAGCTTTGACACTGATCCGGACGATTCTAAATCGCAAACCGGATATGTGTTTATATTGAACGATGGAGCTGTCAGTTGATGCAGTTCTAAACAAAGCGTCATGGCAGGATCTACATGTGAAGCGGAGTACATAGCTGCTTCGGAAGCAGCAAATGAAGGAGTCTGGATGAAGGAGTTCATATCCGATCTAGGTGTCATACCTAGTCCGTCGGGTCCAATGAAAATCTTTTGTGACAATACTGGTGCAATTGCCTTGGCAAAGGAATCCAGATTTCACAAGAGAACCAAGCACTTCAAGAGACGCTTCAATTCCATCCAGGACCAAGTCCAGGTGGGAGACATATAGATTTGCAAGATACATACAGATCTAAATGTTGCAGACCCGTTGACTAAGCCTCTTCCATGAGCAAAACATGATCATCACCAAGACTCCATGGGTGTTAGAATCATTACTGTGTAACCTAGAATATTGACTCTAGTGCAAGTGGGAGACTGAAGGAAATATGCCCTAGAGGCAATAATAAAGTTATTATTTATTTCCTTATTTCATGATAAATGTTTATTATTCATGCTAGAGTTGTATTAACCGGAAACATAATACATGTGTGAATACATAGACAAACATAGTGTCACTAGTATGCCTCTACTTGACTAGCTCGTTAATCAAAGATGGTTAAGTTTCCTAACCATAGACATGAGTTATCATTTGATTAACGGGATCACATCATTAGGAGAATGATGTGACTGACTTGACCCATTCCATTAGCTTAGCACTTGATCTTTTAGTATGTTGCTATTGCTTTCTTCATGACTTATACATGTTCCTATCACTATGAGATTATGTAACTCCCGCTTACCGGAGGAACACTTTGTGTGCTACCAAACGTCACAACGTAACTGGGTGATTATAAAGGTGCTCTACAGGTGTCTCCGAAGGTACTTGCTGAGTTGACGTATTTCGAGAATAGGTTTGTCACTCCGATTGTTGGAGAGGTATCTCTGGGCCCTCTCGGTAATGCCCATCACTATAAGCCTTGAAAGCAATGTGACTAATGAGTTAGTTGCGGCATGATGCATTACATAACAAGTAAAGAGACTTGCCGGTAACGAGAATGAACTAGGTATTGAGATACCGACGATTGAATCTCGGGCAAGTAACATACCGATGACAAAGGGAACAACTTGTTATGCGGTTCGACCGATAAAGATCTTCGTAGAATATGTAGGAGCCAATATGGGCATCCAGATTCCGCTATTGGTTATTGACCAGAGAGATGTCTCAGTCATGTCTACATAGTTCTTGAACCCGTAGGGTCCGCACGCTTAACGTTCGTTGACGATATAGTATTATATGAGTTATGTATGTTGGTGACCGAATGTTGTTCGGAGTCCCGGATATGATCACGGACATGACGAGGAACTCCGGAATGGTCCGAAGATAAAGATTGATATATGGGATAATAGTGTTTGGTCTCCGGAAGGGTTCCGGAATTCACCGGAAAGGGTTCCGGATGTTTCCCGAAATGTTTGGGTACGAGAACACTTTATTTGGGCCAAAGGGGAAAGCCCACAAGGTTTTTGGAAAGCACAAAAGGAAGTTTTGCGGAGTCCAGGGGCCAGACGCAAGGGTCCCTGGCGTCTGGACCCAGACGCCGGGAACCCTGGCGTCTGGCCCTGGAGTCCGAGAAGGACTCTTGCCTTTTGGGTGAAACCGACTTTGTGGAGGCTTTTACTCCAAGTTTTGATCCCAAGGCTCAACATATAAATAGAGGGGCAGGGCTAGCACCAAAGACACATCAAGAAACACCAAGCCGTATGCCGGCAACTCCGTCCCCTCTAGTTTATCCTCCATCATAGTTTCCGTAGTGCTTAGGCGAAGCCCTGCGGAGATTGTTCTTCACCAACTCCGTCACCATGCCGTCGTGCTGCCGGAACTCATCTACTACTTCGCCCGTCTTGCTGGATCAAGAAGGCGAGGGCGTCATCAAGCCCAACATGTGCAGAACTCGGAGGTGCAGTGCGTTCGGTACTTTGATCGGTCGGATCGTGAAGACGTACGACTACATCGACCGCGTTGATAAACGCTTCCGCTTAGCAATCTTCAAGGGTATGAAGATACACTCTCCCTCTCGTTGCTATGCATCACCATGATCTTGCGTGTGCGTAGGATTTTTTTTTGAAATTACTACGTTCCCCAACAGGTGTTTGATGACCTCCCCATGCATTCGACGAGATCCGCCCCTGCGTTCGTTGGTGAGCACCAATGACATCTCTTCCTCCCCCTTCATTTGCTCTGTTCCAGTCTTCGTGCTGATGAAACTTGCTAGATATAGGTGTCAATCATCAGTATGCGTAACCACTATGCGTCTCCCGTTCGAAAGGGTTACATCTATAAATATGCATGAATTTGCATATTTATAATCGTGATTCTTTCAAATAGTCCAACATTATCCATGGACAGCCCGAGTATGTGTAGATTGGGTTCGTTTTCCCATATGCTCTGCTCTGGATCCAATGCAGAATTTTGTCAATG
Source organism: Triticum dicoccoides (assembly GCF_002162155.2). NCBI lineage: Eukaryota > Viridiplantae > Streptophyta > Magnoliopsida > Poales > Poaceae > Triticum > Triticum dicoccoides. The sequence continues at coordinate 132,005,295 of NC_041393.1, forward strand.
CGTCCCTGTTGTTCTCCGGGTACACATCATCTCTGCTTATTGCCGAGACGTGTATCAGGAGAACAACGGGGAGGTGCTGCCAAAATTTTGCGTCGGATCCGGAGCAGAGCATTGGAAAACGAACCCAATCTACACATACTTGGGTGGGATTAGGACCTATCTTTACCTATTAGCGTGTAGGTTGCATGGACGTAAAAAAACTGACAAACTCCATTAACTGATGGATATGGTTTGCTTAATTATGTATATATTTCTTGTGCGTCCAGTAGGAAGTCAATATGAGTGATCGTGCGTGGATGTACACCAGTTACACTAGTCAGTATGTTTGGACCGAGGAATGGTTAACAAAAACCAAGGGGTTTGTTAGAGCCGCATTCACAAATGGCCAGAAATTAAGCTGGTGCCCCTGTGTCCGGTGCGACAACTATAATCAGAGGGATGAGCTTCAAATGAGTAAACACCTGCAGAAGTTTGGTTTTACGCTTGGTTACACAGTCTGGACATTACATGGTGAGTCTGCCCAACGAGCCAGAGCCGTGGTGGTTCGTCGTTGCATCGACGAGCATGTTACCGGGATGGAAGACATGGTGCAAGACTTTGACGATGCTCGGGAGTCGGATGAGGAGATGGAGGAATCTGCAAAGGCCTCCATTGAAATGTTGGAGTCCTCAGAACGTCCTCTCCACGAGCACACTGAGCTTTGTCAGCTGGATGCCATCTCACAAATAATGGCTTTGAAGGCTCAATTCAACTTGGGTAGAGAATGCTACGACGCGATGATGACAGTATTCGGACGATTTCTACCCAAAGGCCATGTGCTACCTGCAAACCTGTACCAGTCAGACAAAATCCTCCATACTCTTAAGATGCCCTATGAGAAGATACATGCCTGTGAGAAAGGATGTGTCCTATTTAGGCGTCAGTATGAGGACTTGAACTATCGTCCCATTTGCAAGTCTTCCAGGTATGTTGTGGTAGACAACGGTATGGGTGAGACGACGCAGACCAAAATACCCGTTAATGTTCTTTGGTATATGCTAATCGTACCAAGACTTCAACGTCTTTTCATGGTCAAAGAGACGGCCAGACAAATGACATGGCATAAAACGGGCAAACGAACCGAACTAGATGCAGATGGGAATGTGATGATGGTGCACACATTGGAAGGTCAAGCGTGGAAGCGCTTTGATGCATTACATAAGGAAAAACGGCAGATCCAAGGCATCCTCGAGTCGCCATCAACACGGATGGGTTCAGTGTGTTTGGTCAGACGGCAACCCAATACAGTTGTTGGCCCGTGTTTGTCATTCCACTCAATCT
>NC_041393.1:132007069-132025082 GCF_002162155.2 Triticum dicoccoides
CGAACATTTTCCTAACGTTGATAATTCCAGGGCCCAACTATCTGGGGAAGAATATGAATGTGTACATACAACCGCTTAAGGACGAATTGCAAGAAGCTTGGGATAATGGGTTCAAGACATACGATGCCTTTAGCAAATAGAACTTCATAATGTGTGCCCCACATGCAAGGGAGCTCTTGACTTTCGTTGGCTGGCGACAGGGCACAAGTATACTTTCTTCGACTTTCATAGTCCATTTCTAGATCCTCGCCATAAGTTCAGGAAAGACAAGAAGAACTTCAAGAAGAGTTGTCAAACACTCTGCACCACCTGCGTTGACAGGCCAACAGACCCTAGATCAGTTAAACGCTCTCGAGCCAGATCCAGAGCATCCAGGGTATTTCAAGGGGTATAATAAGGAACACGCATGGACTCACAAGACATGCTTTTGGGATCTGCCTTACTTCAAAGACCTCCTTTGCCCACACAACATCGACATGATGCACACTGAAAAGAATATTGCCGAAGCCATTTTTAGTACATTTTTCGGCATAGAGGGGAAATCAAAGGATAATACTAAGGCTAGAGTTGATCAAGAGGAGCTCTGTTTTAGACAGTTACAAAACATGCAAGAACCGAAAGGAAATAGGAACTGCACAAAGCCATAGACATGGTTCAATCTTGGAAGGCCAGCTATGAGGGAAATTATTTTGTGGGTGAAAATGCAGTTGATGTTCCTCAATGGGTATGCAACAAATCTAAAGATGGGAGCGAGTCTTGACAAATTGAAAATATTTGGTCTAAAAAGTCATGATTGGCACATATGGATTGAGCGGATAATGCCGGTGATGTTGCGTGGCTTCATCCCTGAGGATGAATGGCTAGTACTGGCAGAGCTGAGCTATTTCTTTAGTGTTCTTTGTGTGAAAGAATTATCGCTTGGCCTCCTAGAAGAAATGGAATAGTTGGCGTTGGAGTTGATCTTCAAGTTAGAGATGATCTTTCCGCCAAGCTTCTTTAATCCAATGCAACACTTGCTTTTGCATCTCCTGACCGAGGCAAGATTGGGGGGCCCGTGCAAAATCATTGGTGCTACTCAACTAAGAGGATGCAGAAGACGCTTCAAGCAAAATGTAAAAATAAACGTAGAATTGAAGCATCGATGGCCAAGGCATTTATCACTGAGGAGGCGGTAAACTTCGTGACAGCACACTACGAAGCCAATATCATCATTTGCATAATCCGAAGCCTCGGTACAATGCTGACGACCCTAAAAAGGGTCGATCCAACCTCAGCCTATTCAAAGGGAATCTCGCACCAGCCAGTGGTTGGAAACCTGTATCGTTGGATGTTGAAGAATGGCGTACCATTTCATTGTATCTCTTCAACAACCTAATAGAAGTGCGGCCGTACATCGAGTAAGATCTCGGAACATTGTTTCACAACTTCTAATTCCTTTGAGCTGCTCTTATTCCTGGATATTTGATGCAGTCGATACGTCGCCATATTCTCGTATGGAGCGGTGATCCAAAAGGATTCCATCGAAGAGTATGAGCTTCTGGCAACTATCCCGGTTTCATCTCTTGGTTCAAAAAAGGGTAATTTCCATTAGACCATTTCATTTCTTTGGCTAATTTGCGAATAATGCAACAATCCTTTCGTATTAAACTTGTAGGCTAATTCAGAGATTATGGATGCCGAATTGAGACAAGTAGCTAATGGTTTTGACTATAAGGTCCGTTCATTTGACAAATACGACATAATTGGGTATCACTTTCGTACCTATGGCAAAGAGCTATCTATGGCCCACCGAAAGTCTACAAATTGTTGTGTCTCTGCTATCGGCGAAGGAGATATTGAGTATTGTGGAAGAGTTGAAGCAATTTATGAACTTCAATTCTATGGTGAAAACCCACCAACCGTCGTAGTCTTCAGATGTTATTGGTTCCAACCGAGGGAGACTAGAAGGACTCATGAACATATAGGGCTAGTCGAAATCAAACAAAGCACCCATTTGGATGTTCCCGATGTCTATATTACAGCTCAACAGGCAACCCAAGTTTTCTATTTACCTGGGCCTGTCAAAGTGATCCAAATCTCAGTCGTTGGGATGTCGTTTATGAAGTGCCGCCACGTGTTATTCCACCTCCCCCAATGAAGAGGATTATGAACCTCACATTAACCAAGACACATATGACGAAGGAGAATTCTTCCAAGAAACACGTATTTCCAAAAAACATTTCAACAACCGCTCTACTCCACCCCCAGAACATTGAAGTAGACAACGATAGTGAATCCTACTTCACCCCTGAGCCGAAACAAGAAGAGCCGGGACAAGAAGAAGTTACTGCTACAGATGACCTGCCAATGCTTGAACGATTACGTAAAGGAGGCCTTCCACATGTTGATGCATTTATTGATGATGATGATGAGCACGTCACTGATAGTGATGATGATGATGCATTTAATGATCATGAAGCATATATAGACGATTCAGAGTAATATTAGTAATGTGAGGTATTCAATTTTTTATTATGTTCATGATGATGATACACTTAAATTATATACATATTATTCATGTCAGGTATTCAATTTTTTATTATGTTCATGCTGATGATACACTGTTGTACTAATTTCGTTTACTTTTTGTCATTGCAGGTGTTGACAGGATGGTGGGCAAGGGTCCAGAGCGCCCCGAGCCTCCTGCGAGCGCTACTGGGAGGGGTGGTTCCATTATTCCACCCCAGCCACTCCGGAGAGCGCTGCTAGACAGTATGCAGATATCAGCGGCGGGTGCTTCCTCTTCGGTTGGGGGAGGTCGGGGGAGGACGAAGAAGGCGGCTAGAGGTGGACATGGCAGCAGGAGAGGTAGGAAGGCTGCTACGCCTTCCTCGCCGCCACCCCCAGCTAATTCACCCGACCACAGGACTACTCCGTATGACGTGGACCCGTCTTGGACTCCGGTCCATGAGCCTCTGGTCGCTGATCCTTTGCCCCACCAGACTCGAGTCTCCGATCCTTCGCCCCACTAGACTCGGGTCGCCGATCCTTCGCCCCACGAGAGTCCGGTCCCAGAGTCTTCGTCCCAGAAGACTCCGGTCCCGGAGTCTTCTTCCCACAAGACTCCGAAGGCTAGTGGCCCTACTGATGGTAGCAAGGACACCTTTTCTGATGATAGCTACAACGACGATGAGCTGGTTGAGAAGGGCAAGAAGGTGTACAAGCGTGGCTATACAAAGCTCCCGCCCATGCCGACGACCCCCAACCAGAGGTGGTTGATTGCGCCTAATGGGTTGAAGTAAGTGCATTTACTCTTTTTTAACCTTTTGCCTTCACGTGTCTTCACATTAATATCTAATGCGTTGGCCTTGTCATACTGCAGGGGCTGGGTACAACCCCATGGTGTCCGTAGGCCCAACATGGTCCTTGGTGTGATTTGCCGGCAGCACTTCCCTGGGTGGGTCACATTGCCCGGTGAGGGTCAGGTTCCACAACTACCAATGAGTTGGGAGCTATACTCGGTTGCCCCGGCCCCTCCGTGGGAGATGGTCGCCAGTGTCTTGTGCGAGACAGTGGCCGACATTGTGTTCCGTCGGTTTTGGGTAATTTATCCTTTACAGAATTAAAAATCAACACTACCTAGCTACTGATTGTACTAATCAGTGTTGTCTTGTTTGATTGCAGACCTTCTACAGGGTTTTAGAGGGAGAACAGGAGACCGCGTCTATGGTTGTCAAAGCCGAGTGCAAGCGTACTTCAGAACTTACGGCATGAGGCTCGGGTGCAGGCCATCCGAGACTACTACGCCTTGAAGGGTATTAGGAGGGGCAAGAAGAAGTGTCACGGCAAGTTTCTAAGTAGGGAGAAGTACTTGCAGGTAATTACCTATTCTTAAGGCCTTGAACATAGTTTTCTTGATTTGATTCGTAGGCGTAGCGCTGAAATTTCTCTTGACTTACTTAGGTGCCCCCGAGATGGTGCGCGGATAAGATGGACTGTTGGGAGGCGTTGGTGGATATGTGGTGCTCTCCTCAATGGCTAGTCGAACACCATAGGGCCAAGGATAAGCGTTACCAAATGGTTGGTGTGCCACACCATCAAGGGTGCTCCAACCTGTTTGAGTACGGGGATCACTGGGTATGTGGTTTCCTACATCATTCATGCAATTTCATTCTTCATGCTAGCATTTTTCCCTTCCAAAATGACATAATATGCTTAGTTAGTTAAAAAATGGCATAACTACCTTGGATAGTACATTTATGACATAATTAGCTCTAAAATGACATAATAACCTTAGATAGCTCTATAAAATAACTAAATATGCTTTAGTTAGTTAAAAATGGCATAACTACCTTGATAGCTCAATAACGACCTAAACTAATCTTAGCTAGTTCATTCATGACATAATTAGCTCTAAAATGACTTAGTAACCTTAGATCGCTCTATAAAATGCCTAAATATGCTTTAGTTAGATAAAAATGGCATAACTACCTTGGATAGCTCAATGATGACATAATTAGCATACTTTCGTCAAAATGGCATAATAATCTTGGTTACCTCCAAAATGACCTAAACTTAGCTTATTTTCCTCGAAAATGACATAATATCCTTACTTAGCTCCAAAATGACCTATTTACATAGCAATATCATTCTTCATGCTAGCTTGAGCCCTTAACTAATATTTTGTTCCTCTCTCTCAGGCGCACCACCACAAGAAGCCTGTGTCACATATGTTCGACCTCTATGGCATGGCCCATAGTGCCCCTTACAAGAAGGCCAAGGCATTCTCGGAGTCTGACCTAGATCATCCAGAGAGCTTCACCAACATCTCCTCCCACCACAAGCTCGTGAGGTACAGAGATGAGGGGAAGGCGAGGACTTTAACCCAAGCCAGTATCCTTTTGATATAGAGCTGGTGATGATATCTGGTAGCGGGAGGTCCCATGGCTCCGTAGCCATTGGTGATGGACTGATACATTGTCCTAGGACTCTCACGTAGATCAAGAAGCGCTAGAGTAGCTCTGCTCCTGAGATAACGCCTCATGCACGGCCCACTGAGCTTGTCATGGCGGTTAGTTATACAGACTCTCTCACCTTTCCTCCATTACATTGTGTGTGCGTACGTCGATGATTACAATGCTAACGAGGAGTGGTTTGTTGCGGGAATTGGTTGATAAAGAGAGACTGAAAACCCAGGCGCTTTTGGAGGAGGCAAAAAGGGAGGTGGCAGAGAGGGAGAGGGAGATGGAGGAGAGGACGGCTAAGCTGTTGGAGGAGGAGAGGAACCGGAACGAGGCGTCTCACCGGGACCTATACGAGCTCCTCGTGGTACGTTTCTCATGCATATTAGCCAAATCATGCACGTAATGTTCGCATTACTAACAAATATGACTGACTCGCGAGAACCAAATGTGCAGACCATGTGCGAGGAAAACGGCCAGACCCCTCCGCCGATGCCCCAGATTGCTCCGGCGACCACGGTGAGTTTGATTTGAATGGTCGTTAGTTACTAGTATTCACATTTTAGTTGCATCATGCTAACGAGACATTATTGGAAATGATCTTTGGTGCAGCATGCCTCCCGACAAGCATCGACCAATCCTTCTGCGTCTGGCAATGGCGGAACCCCGACCGGTCCTTCACTTCCGTCTGCCACTCGCGCAGCCCCGACCGTTCCTTCACCTCCATGATAACGGTATTTTTCTTCTTATTTAGCTTATTTAGTCCATTTATGACATAATTTAGACTATTTATTCAGAAATGACATAATAAGATGAAGAAAATCAAGGAAGAGGAAGACAAGAAGGAATAGGAAGAAAAGAACAAGAAGAAGAAGAAGAAGAAGAAGAGTTCTTCTTCTTCATCTTCTTCTTTCCCTCCTCTTACTTGTTTTTATTCGTAAATGGCAGAATAACCTTGCTAACCTCATAAATGTCATATACTTAGCTTGTTGTCCTCTAAAATGAGAGAATAAGCTTAGTTAGGTCAAAAATGGCATAATTAGCTTGGTTAGCTAAAAAATGACCAAGTTTACCTAGGTTAGCTCCAATATGATCCATTTAACCTACATTAGCTCCAAAATGATCCATTTAACCTACGTTAGCTGAAAAATGACCTATTTACCTAGCTTAGATCTAAATTGACATACACGCTTAGCCTTTTTACCTACCTTAGCCCAAAAATGCCATTTTTACCTACCTTAGCCTATTTAGTCCACAAATGACATAATAAGATGAATAAAATCAAGGAAGAGGAAGAAAAGAAGGAATAGGAAGAAAAGAAGAAGAAGAAGAAGAAGATTTGCTTTAGATGAGGAAGCTTGCATTGATGAAGTGTCCTATTCTTCTGTTGCTTCCTTGTTGTTTATGAAAACTTGTTTGGATATGTATATTATATGTCTATATGGATATGTTGTTGGAAACTTGTTTCTTGTTATGTATGTATATATATGGATATGTTGGACTTTGTTGAACTATGTTGTTGGATATGTTGGATTTGATGAAATATGTTGTTAGACATGTTGTTATATGTTGTTGGATATGTTGGAGTTGTATGTATGTACATCTGTGTGTGAAATCCTGCAAAATTAAATGGATTCAAATAAAAACAGGGGATATATAGCATCTTTGCCGTCTGCTAGCAGACGACAAAGAGGCCACATGTCAGCTACCTGTAGAACCTGGGAACACTAGGCTGCCTATTTGATCACTTTGCCGTCTGCAGCAGACGACAAAGTGACCAAATAGGACTGGTAAACAGGGCCAGCTATGCCGTCTGCTAGCGGACACAAAGATTCAAAGCTCTTTGTCGTTCGTTGGCGGACGACATAGCTGGCCACGTGGCAGCTTCTCAGTGCTGGCCGAGCTGAGCTCTTTGCCGTTCGCGAGCAGACGACAAAGAGCTTGGCCTCTTTGCCGTCTGCTGGCGGACGGCAAAGAACATGCCATTAACCCCTAACGGCTCTCAGCCCACCCCACTGCCGTCCAAGATGTTTGCCGTCTGCTTGGCTACGACGGCAGATAGCACAACACTTTGTCGTCCGCTTCTATGAAGCAGACGACAAAGGAGGCCTTTGCCGGCACTCGTTCGGCCGAACATTTTGCCGTCCGCCATGGCAGATAGGAAAGAAGCTGATTCCAGTAGTGATATGTGGATATGAGAAAGTGGTTGAGGGTTTTGGAGCATATCACTAAGAACTTCGAGCAAGCAAGCCATTAAGCAACACCTCATACTCTTTTAATAGTATTGGCTTTCCTATGGACTCAATGTGATCTTGAATCACTGAAATAGAAAATGTAGAGTTCTGAGCATTGAGCTTGAGCCAATCCTTTATCCTTACCATCTTGAAGGGGTTCCACATCCTCTTGTCCATGCCACTCCACTATTGAACTTATCTAAAATATACTAGATAAAAGTATTAGTCCAACAAGAGATATGTTGACATTAATTACCAAAATCACCCAGGGAGCACTTGTGCTTTCAAGAGCCAAAATTATAGGCAACATAAAAGGTGTCACAAAAGAGGAATATTGTGGCAAGGATATCTAGCTATGCTCCCGATTGTTGGTTTGCATGCGATAGGGGGAAGAACTATGATACAACACATAGATCGCAATAAGGAAGTGTGAAATCATTTTCAAGTACTGATTTGGGTATGTATATCCCTAAATTTTCAAGTATATAACGTAAACATTAATAAATAGATATCTAACTCTACCAATAACAAAGGACTAGTCAAGTTAGAAATATGAAGTGGACCCCTTCTCAACTTATATATCAGGGTAGGGGGGCATTGCCCCCCTCCACTACACAGTATTTATTGAATAATTGTTTTAGTAGAGTACACGTCTCTTATAATCATCATTGTGTATCATATAATCACGTATAAATGGTGTATTAAGACCTTATTTGTTAGTTAAAATTACATTTTTGATGCTTGTGCCTTTATAATGATTTTCCTGATATGTGATATATACAAGTTGAAATATTTTTCTTACTTTGTTATAGCATGTTGTAGAGCAATTGCAACTCTAGAGTAGAGACTTGGCCACCATTCTGTAGAGTTGTGGCCATAAGACTATCCCTGACATTACCCACAGATGCCCCATCACCACTGGTGAAATTGTAGACCCAAAATTATAGGCAACATAAAAGGTGTCACGAAAGAGGAATATTGTGGCACGGATCTCTGGCTATGCTCCCGATTGTTGGTCCGGATGCGGTAGGGAGAAGAACTATGATACAATACATATATCACAATAAGGAAGTGTGAAATAATTTTAAAGTACTGATTTGGGTATCTGTATCCCTAATTTTTCAAGTACGTAACGTAAACATTAATAAATAGATATCTAACTGTACCAATAACAAAGGACTAGTCAAGTTAGAAATATGAAGTGGACTCATTCTCAACTTATATATTAGGGTAGGGGGCATTGCCCCCTGCACCACACAGTATTTATTGAATAATTGTTTTAGTCTTGTACACGTCTTGTATAATCATCATTGTGTATCATATAATCACATATAAATGGTGTATTAAGACCTTATTTGCTAATTAAAATTAATTTTTGATGTTTGTGCCTTTAATGATTTTATGATATGCGATATATACAAGTGGAGGTATTTTTGTGACCCTGTTATGGTTATTAGGTCCATTAAACCTACTTAGTACTTGGGCCTTCATAATTCTAGGGCTGGACCAAAGTTAGTGTAATTATTGGCCAAAATGTTATCCCAACGAAAAATAACATGCAAAGTAAGTTTAAATAAACAGAGTCATGTCTCTGTCTATACCAAATTATAGATGATGATAAAAAAGCTTCTGGTCAAACTTTTCAATTTTGACTATTGGATATAAACGAAGTAGTGAAAATAATATCACTAAATAATTACTTAATGTTAAACAAAAATTAATATTTTCCCTACTAACTTTGGTTGCAGATTTTTTACAAAATAACAACGGTTATTGTTGTATCTTTGGAGCACACCGCCATATTGTAAATAAGAGGGGAAAAAGACTTAAACAAGAGAAAACAAAACATATCATTGTCTTGTATTCACCACCTCTTAACTTGAATGTGCTTATTTTGGTATTAAGTTCATTAAGCATCTAGACAAATATCAATACGGTCTGTGTTTTTCTTCATGGCGTTCTCGATCTAAAAATGTCTTTTGATATATACGTGCATGTCATACCATACCTGTTAGTTACTATTAAAAGATTATAGCTCCGCGAAAAAGTCACATAGTAAAGCAACATTCTAAGAAGATCGGTATGTCGTGCCGTATTATTATAGTAACACAACTGGTATATTCATAACTGTGTCTTACCATTCATGTGATAAATCCTTATTATACTATTGGGTTATGTTCAAAACATTTTGTATGCTTATCGATACGATGGACCCTGGTTATATTTTTTGAACCAACTTCATAGATATCCACAATTGTATGCCACTGTTGTTAAGGTGGACCTAAATTTTTATTTGGACCACAAAATATAGAATCCCACAACAATATTTCCAACAACAATGACCGATATTCTAAATTTTAACCTTGCATAGTCATCTAATACCATATAAAAAGTACTAGAAGTATTTACCGTACTTTGCTATGGAGCTTCCACAGATGGACCGCAACATCCTCATATGTATATGTTAGGACAACCGACTGCACTCAACGCACAAACATAGGTCAATCTTCGCCTGCTTAGATAAACATTAACGACATGTAAAAATGGTTTGGCAGTCCCCCTACCGTGATAGTATGGGTGGCTATAATACTTCATCATATTATCTCGGAGGAACTACATCTGATCATTATCACACATCATCACAATAAAATACACGACACCAACCAAAAATCAGAAAGACAAGCATTTCTCTCCATGTCATGCCAAGACAACAAAAATAACACACCATGGACCTTCAATCCATGCACACAACCAAAAGTTACCCACAAGGGACCGACAGTCATAAGAGCAAGCATCGGCGGTACATGATAATAGAAACACCCAACAACCAATTTAAGAAAACACCTAACACCAATCCAACCCAAACTCATGAAGCCTGTCAACAACATGCTACCCCAATTAATGTACCATCACACTCTAATGCCGCGACTAATAACATGGATACAATCAATTGCATGAGGAAGGTAACACAGAAAAAAAATCTAGATACTCAAAGGGAAGTGTGAAGAACAAATCAACACATGGGAAGACAACGAAGAAAGGAAAGAAAAAGACACCACTCCCAGCCGATGAGGTCTCAACCATCGAACGCCTAGCCAGAAAACACCGCTCCAGCCGTCGATGTTGCAACCGTCGAATATCCAGCCGTGGAATGACCGACCGGGGAAGACGCCACTTCTAGTTGTGTGCCCGCAACCGCTAAGACTAGTCACAATGGTGAGTAACATACACTAGTAACATACACGTATCCATAGACTATGTTACTACCTTCATAGTGGGTAGTAACATAAGTGTGGTAACATGCAAAGCTTCATTTATTAGGTTATAGACTTATATTGCACTGGGACATGTGATGTTACAGTAACTAGCAAAGTTACTATAACTACCTCTCTTCTCATTAACTCACCGCCACATAAGCAAATTTGCTGAGTTGAACTCGATGTTACTGCTGAAGTTACTCCCACTATGGCTAGTCTAAGTGACCAACTCCTCAAGCCGCCTACTCTCAGCCGCCGAGATCTCGCCAATCCGCCTCTAAGCACAACCGCCTATGCTTTTCCTCCTTTTCACCTCCACGCAGTCTTTTTTGTGCCGACACAGTGAACACAACAGTAAAAGAATCTCGTGCCCCTAGAGATGCAACACAACGAGAATCCATGGCCCCATTGACAACACATGAGTTGAGGCATGCGAGACGTGGTCAACACTTGCTGACTACTACCTCTGTCCTGGTTTATTGGTCCCCATTGTAATCCGTGTTAAATTTTGACCATAGATTTAACTAACAAAATGTTTACGCATGTTACTAAAAATTATATCACTGAAAACTATGTTCAAATATGAATCCAAAAATATAATTTTTATGGATATGCATCAACATTTTGTTAGTTAAATCTTTGGTCAAAATTTAACACAAATTACAAAAGAGACTAATAAACTAGGACAGAGGTAGTAGTGGGGAAAGAAGCAAAACAAACTGTCTCGATAACCTTGCCTTAAATCGACTCATATCGGTTCACCACGTAGACACTTACCAACGGGCCGACCGGCCATCAGGAGATCACTCCACAAAGCACATCACGTTGACCAAGTCAAAATTATGGACCGAACCTTAAATTGGAGACCTCAATTGATTGAGAGTGCTTTCACCTATATGGAGCTTAGTGGGTAGACTAGAAGGGTTGTGCGCGCTTTGTTGTACCGTTGGTGTTGTTGGATTTATTAAAAAAATCACTTTGTTTCAAAATATAAGATACTTTTTTTGAAAATTCAAACCTTGTAAGTTTGATCAAAACTGTAGAGAGATATATCAAAATCCATAATATCAAATCGCTATTTTTAAATTCATCAGAAATAAATTTTCATACTTTTTTGTTTAATATTGTGGATGTCGATATTTTTGCTCTAAACTTGGTCAAAGTTAAAGAAATTTGACTTTCTGCAAAAAATAATACCCCTTATATTGATGAATGGAATATTTAGTTTCTGCAAAAATAATACCCCTTATATTGACCAATGGAATATTTAGTTTGGCGGATAGGAGGAGATTATAGAGTGTTTTTTTTATAACGCGGTTATTTGGTGGGCCTTTCATGGCGTGATTCCGTTTTATCCGCTAGCCAACCTATATTTATGTGGGGAAATTCCTGTGTCAATAGTCGCATGTACTACTATATTGGTGCTACAATATCACATAGTGGCGCTTCTTTTTTTCCAGGCGGTGGGAGGATGTGCGGGATTGAATGATTGATATGTTTTTATAGGCTGATTGCCGCTGATTAATTTGACAAATCGTTGGCCTGGTTAAAATTGTACTTCCTCCGTTTCAGTTTACAAGTCCTGTGCGTATACCTAGGTTGTCAATTTTATCACCCTAGTTTAAAATTATATCTTTTGAAAATAGAAACTCCGCAGTTTATATTGGTATATTTTTTGTAATACATGACTTGTGTTAGGTTGGCCAAATTGACGACCTAGAGGTACGCGCACACCCTGTAAACTGAGAGAGAGGTATCCATAATTGAATACCTCAATTGAATGAAAGAGCTTCAAAATTAGGGAACATGGTGAGTTAAAGAATTGAATGGGAGAGCTTGAGAAAGTGTTGACCCGGTCAAAATCGATTGGCCCAATTCTAAATTGAATACCTCAACTAATTATGAGGCCTTAAAAATTAGAAAGCATAGTGGATAATATAAAAGAGTTAAATGAGAGAGCTTTAAGAAATTGTTGACATGGTCAAGATCGGGTGATCCAATTCTAATTGGAGACCTCAATTGAATGTTGACTCTTTAAAACTAGGGAGCCTAGTGTTACAGAGGATTTAGCATACAACAAGAGTTGCACCATTGCATTAAGAATACCCTGGAAAAATGTAAGTCCCCTTAAAAATCAAAATCTTCATGTGGTATTTGTGTAAGGGAGTATACTTAGACGAAGGACAACTTAACCAAGCGCAGATGATAATGTAGCAAAAAGCATTATTACTGTGAGCAGGAGGAAAAGATACACCGCCTATTTTTATCTTGCCCTTTTCCTAGGCCAGTTTGGCACACAATTCACGTTGTTTTTAATCTCTCACCACCCACAATCATCACAAACATTTTAAGGAACTAGCTGAGCAGATTCACCCTAACCGTAACCAAAATACATTTTTCCGAAAAGGGGGGCAAGCCTCATTTACCCAAATACACGTGGGAATATGCGCCTTTATGTTAGGTACAGGGAATTACGAGAATGATTTTGTTTCTAATAGGTTTGGAATTCAATTGTTTGGCTCTTATTATACTTGATACTTGATACCTTAAATGGTAGTAAATCGGAACGGAGGGAGTAGCATCCGAAAAAAGGCTTCTGTCCCGCTTTATAAAGAAAATAATAAATGATAGCATCGGACTGCGTGCATCAATGGATTCAGAGAACAGGGGTATATCCTCTTTTTTTTTGAAAAGAAAAGAAAAAACAACATCCTCCTTCTCCTTAATCAATGATTTTACTCAATATTCGACAGAACAATAGCTTCGTCCGTGGGACTCACTAAAAAAGGTTCAAGCCGCGTACTTCAGGAGCTCAACAAGTCGCCGATCTTTTCAGTGGAAATAAGCTCCCGCTCACATTATAAGATGATCTTTTGTGGAGACATGCTCTCCGGTTGCGATCCAGGATCTTGGGCAGAGGCAGTGGCAGTGACCTCTGAACATCTTTTCGGTTATTCTGCCGGGACTATCGCCAATCTTCTCGGACGCAATTCCTTTTCACTGTCGTAGACTTGTGCGGCTGGTTGTGTATATTTTTCCAACGCGGAGTCCAGAAAGCTAAAGCGTTTCCCTTGGAAAACATGATACTTGGTTGATGCTGCTTTCCCCTCCCCAATTGCTCGATGGATATGTTACCGACTCCTCGTAAACAAAGATTTTTTGTCTGACCAATATGGCATCTCGCAGGCACGCCAGTCATTGCTATTTGTATTCAGGCTGCTCTTTCAAAAGAGAAATAAAAGCTTGCACTGCACTCGCAATTCCTTTGACAGCTTGGTCGTACGTACGTCTCCCTGCACTATCAAAAAAGAAATCAAGGTCCAGTCACAGGCTGCTTGAAAAGAAAGAAAAAACTTGTACCCTCACGACTGTTTTCTTTGGGAGCAGAAAAAAGCTAAGGGCTCAGTCTCAAAAAACAAAGGAAAGCTAAGAGCTGGTATACATTAATACATACGTGCACCCGCACAAATGCTTGGATAGCTTGGTCAGTCTCCCTGAGCTCCCTTTGCACTGCAAGCACACAACCACTACACAAACGAGAGACATCGATATGGAGGCTGTGGTGAGTGCTTCGCATGGCGCTTTCGGGCCCCTGCTTGTGAAACTCAATGATTTGCTCGCCGGCGAGTACGCCCGACTGAAAGGAGTCCGCCGTGAGATGCGCTCCCTCAGGTCTGAGCTTAGCAACATGCATGCTGCGCTCCAGAAGTACACGATGCTACAAGATCCCGACATCCAAGTGAAGGCATGGATATCGGAGGTCAGGGAGTTGGCCTATGATACCGAGGACTGCGTTGACAAGTTCATTCACCGCCTCGGCAGTCCAGGCACCAGGCACCACCACCACCGCGGCATCAAGGAGTTCTTCCGCAGGAGCGCTCGTCGCCTGAAGACACTTGGATCTCGGCGCCAAATTGCCAAGCAAATTGTTGAACTCAAGGCTCGTGTTATGTCAGTGAAAGATCAGAGGACTAGCTACAAGCTTGATGATATGGTTTGTGGCACTTCTGGTCATGCAGTTGTGGATCCACGTCTGGCAGCTCTTTTTATCGAGGAGGCACATCTTATGGGTATTGAAGATCCTAGAGATGATCTTGCCAAGTGGGCACTAGACGCGGAAAACAGCTTGGGCACGCGTTGCAGGGTGTTGTCTATTTTTGGATTTGGTGGGTTGGGAAAAACAACACTAGCAAATGAAGTCTACCGTAAGATCAGAGAGCATTTTCATTGCCATGCTTTTGTATCCGTATCGCAAAAGCCCGATGTTAGAAAAATCATCAAGGATATAATCTCCCAAGTGCCATGCCACGATGGATTTACAAAGGACATTCAATTTTGGGATGAAAAGAAATCCATTGAAAAGCTAAGGGAGCTGCTACAAGATAAAAGGTAATTTGAATTGTTCATTGAAGCATATGTTGTTGCAACTTTCTAGAGTTTTGAATGTACACCTAATTTCTGCCAAACTCTTCATTATTTTTAAGCGATTTTTAATCCAGCGTGTTTGTATGTATTATACATAAGGCTTTTATCAATGGAAATGATCATGTCATCCTTTCGATAATTTTTGAATCTATGTGTTGGATTTGTGGTGCTCGTACAAGACCATTGTATGTGTCTGTGCACACACTGTGTGCGTGTGCGCGCATGTGTGAAGTGTGACATCGCCATTCTTAAGTCCTTGATAGGTCACTGTAGTAGAGTAACTATGTGTAAAGTTCTTATTTCAGAAGTGTATTGTGGAAGAATATTCCAAACTAAAACAATAATTTTACGCAGCGATAAAATTGCTTTTATTCCAAACTAAAACACTAGATTTTACCTTTGAGTATAATCTACCAATCTATAGGTATCTTGTCATTATTGATGATATATGGTCAACATCCACATGGAATACTATCAAGTGTGCTTTTCCAGAAAATAATTGTTCAAGCAGAGTTATAACGACCACACGTATTTTTGACGTAGCAAGCTCATGTTGTCAAGTTGGGGATGATCACATCTATTATATGGAACCTCTGAGCGATCTTCACTCTAAGAAGTTGTTTTTCAATAGGATCTTCGGCTCTGAGGATTGCTGCCCTGATATATTGAAAGATGTTTCCGATGCAATCTTGAGAAAATGTGGAGGTCTACCATTGGCAATAATAAGTATATCTGGTTTGTTGGCAAGTAGACCAGCTGTAAGAAATGAATGGGAGAAGATTCGGAAGTCGATTGGTTTTGCACTTGACAAGAGTCAAAGTCTAGAGGGCATGAAGAGCATACTATCCCTTAGCTACAGTTCTCTTACACCTAATCTCAAGACATGTTTGTTGTACTTTAGTAATTTTCCCGAGGATTACAAGATTGAGAGAGATACATTGGTTAGGCGGTGGATGGCAGAAGGCTTTATTTCTGAAGAGCGTGGGCAGAGCCGACAAGAGGTTGCAGAGAACAATTTTTATGAGCTTATCAACAAAAGCATAGTCCAACCAATGGACATTGGTTATGATGGTAAGGCTCGTGCATGTCGAGTCCATGACTTGATGCTTGAGTTTGCTATTTCAAAGGCGGCCGAAGAGAATTTCATCACTGTGCTAGGTGGCCAAATGGTGTTACCAAATTCCAATTGTTATATTCGACGATTATCAGTCCAACACATTAACTCGGAGCTTGCATCGACGTTGGCAAGTAAAGAACTGCACCATGTTCGGTCTCTTACAGCCTCGGGCTGCATCAAGCAAATGCCTAACCTTGTTGAGTTTGAAAGTTTGCGTGTATTGGATTTTGAAGGTTGTGAGGGTTTGAAGGAGTATGATTTGAACAATATCAACAAACTTTTCAAACTAAAGTACCTTGGCCTTCGGAGTACATGCATATCAAATGTACCATCAGGAGTTGTAATGCTTCATGATCTGGAGACACTAGATCTGAGGGATACATATATCCAAGAGTTGCCTGCTGGAATCGTCCAGCTCAGTAAACTACAATATCTTCTCACTGCAAGATGTGTTTTTTATGGGGAAACAACGATACCAAGTGGGATTGGAAAGATGAAGAGCTTATGTGAGATCTCGGGCTTTAATATAACAACGAGTTCAGTTGGAGCGGTGGAGGAGCTCGAGAACTTGACCAATTTGACTGAACTCCATGTGGTGTTCAACGGTGGAGGATCTGACAAGTACAAAAGGCATGAAGAGATGTTGCTTTCCTCACTATGCAAGCTTGGCAGGTATAGTCTCCAGTCCTTCAGGATACAAAGTAAAGATTCAACTCCCCTTGACTTCTTAGATTCATGGCGCCCTCTGCCATCGTCGCTACAATTGTTTATTATGAGTACCAGCTATTATTTGCCAAAACCTCCAAAGTGGCTTGCACCAACAGTGACCAGTCTTACACATCTCAACATCAATCTGAGTGAAATAACGGAGGAGGATATCAACATACTTGGAATGATGCCTGCTTTGATTTCATTGGAGTTTAAGACTATTCGAAAAGAAAGACTTATTGTACAAGGCAATGGATTCCGCAGCTTGAAGGAATTCTACTTTATTCATAGTTACTATTTCGCAGGTGCAAGATACCTTCTGTTTGAGGAAGGGGCATTGCCAAAGGTTGAGAAGCTTCAAGTGCCATTCTATGTGTCAGTAGCAGAAGCCTATGGCTTATACTTAGGTATTGAGCACCTCCCATGTCTAAAAGATGCAGAAGTTAGTATTTACAATGAGGGGGCCACAGCTTCTGAAAGCAAGGCTGCAGTAGTTGCCATAAGAAATGAGGCAAATGCCCATCCCAACCATCCTAGAGTAACTATCTTCGGACAAGAGAAAATTTCATTTCATTTTCCGTGATGTGAAGGATAAGTATATACTAGTGTTGGTGATGATTATGATCACAACATTTCTTTACCAATGCAAGCTATACCAAAAAGTTGTAATAACTTGTGTTTTAAACAATCTTTATATTGTTTTCTCTATTTATATACCTGTATTTTCTCCATCTCTAGGAGAATCTTTCATAGAAAATATAGAAGTGATTTATAGTGTGTTGGTGGCTTGATTAGTTGATTGGAAATGTGGTGAAGCCGGAAGGATTCTCTTTTTCCTTGAGAAAGGAATGTGGTGTTTGCTAATTATTTTTCCATTTGGTTTTCAGGAATTTTCCAATCAGATTGTGTTTTTCTCCTAAAGCCGAAAAATGGTTGTCGTTCTGTTATAACTATAGTATAAAAAAGCAAATAAAAATTACCCTATATACATACTTAAAGAGAAAGAAGTTGAGCTTACGTGTTGGGGCTAACCCTAATCTCTCTCTCGCTCAGACGGAGGTAGAAGAAGGAGGAGACAACAATGGTTTTCGGCAACAAACACCTCGCCGTGCACATGACCACTTTTTCTCAGCTCGACTCAAACAAACATGAGTACAAGCGCTTAAGTGGCATAGAGCCACACAGCCGGAGCTAAAAAATAGCCCTGGTTTTGTGTCACTAAGGGCATCTCCAATGCCGACCCACAAACCTCCCGCATGCATCCAAACCGCACTGTCTAAACCGAGGAAGGCATCCAACGCAATCCTGTATCTGTAGACAAATGTGTTTTCT
>NC_041393.1:132025434-132076733 GCF_002162155.2 Triticum dicoccoides
GAAACGCCGCTCTCTACCCCGCGGCCCACCCAAAAGGAAGGCACAACCTGCACTATTGTAGCATCCCGCAGTGTTTCCGCGTCAAAATCCCCCACTCTCTTCTTCCATTCCCCGCCGCTCTCCGCAAAATTCCCTCTCTTTTATCCCACCCTCTCCTTCCTTCCACCGTCGACGCATGAAACTGGTGGAGAACCTGTCGGAGATGGAGCCGGCGGAGGTCCCGGAGGATCCTAGCATCACGCTCGCCGGGAAGATCAGCTCGGCGACGCAGCAAAATCGCCGTGACAAAGCGAAGTCCGCAAAGGAGGAGAAGCTCAAGAAGCAGTTGGCCGCTGGTGGTCCTGGTGGTGGCGATGGGCGTGGAGGTCTTGGTGGACGATGCAGCCATGGCGGATGCCTCCAGACGAGGGCAACCACAATACAGACGGCGCCGTGGCCGGAGCCTTACAAGCCTATGTACTAATACATGGCAAGCAGCTCGAAACCCCCGCCGGTATGGTGCCTTACATCGTCGACGTTAACGTGGCGCTGCTCTTCTCTGAGTAGTCTTCACCGCAGCTTGTCTGGGCGCGGACGGCGGCTGGGGAGCAGATTGGTGCCCGCATGCTATTCGCTACAATGCCTAGAGAGGGGAGGGGGCGGCGTACGACACGGACAAGCGGATGCTCGACATCATCCATGATGGAGGCGAGGGAGGATGAGGCGGCTATGAAGATGGGCAAGAGGAAGCCTCAGATCCCATCCAGTCCGGCAACTACCAGCAGCAGCAGTCCTACACCCAGTCTGACACGCAGCAGTTCTACACCTAGAGTGGCGATGGCACACAGCAACAACAACATTGGGCCGCCGAAGAGTAGTAGCCGTAGGGGGAGGAGGACGAGGAAGATGGCGACTACAATGATCTGGATGATACATTCGGTGAATCAAAGAAGAAGGGTAAAGGAGAAATCTTACACATGCGGGAGGACGAGCTATTGTGCGATGCATGGTTGGCCATCTGATCCATGGCACGGAGCAAAAGGGCACTACCTTTTGGAGTAACATTCACATATGATTCCATGAACACAAACATTTTCTCACCCTACTCCGATGCGGTCATCCGCAACCGTGAATGGAAGTCCCTCAACTATTGATGGTACACCATCCAAGAGGCCGTGTCCAAATATTGTGGGCACTTGAAGCATCTCATCGCATGGTGGCCTATTGGTGCACAAATCAGCTAGCAAGTAAGTTGATCACTAGCCGGATATGCTTTCGTTTTGCTGATCACCAGCCGGACATGTATTATTTTGTTGCTCACTAGACGAATATGTATTGTCGACATTGTTTCACTGTGTAGCCTACTCGTGCTTGTGTGGTGTACAAGAAGTTAGAGAAGAAGTCCTTCACCTAATGCATTGTAGGTTGAAGTTGAATGGGCAACCGAAGTGGAACATTTCCATTGCCAAGACCACCACCCAAGCCAACAGGGAAGAAACCGATGACCCTACCTACCCAATCCAAGAACCGCCGAAGAAGTTAAGAAATTTATGGGGGAAGAAGTGGGAGGAGGAGAGGGGGAAGCGAGAAGGTGCCGCGGCCAAGCTCACGGAGAAGTTCGAGGACATCTTGGCGAAGAAGAAGGAGGCATGCGTGAGGCGCTCGGATATTAAGGAGAAGAAGAAGGCGGAGAGGTTCAAACAGTTGATGGAGGTGACGAACAAGAAGCTTAAGCTGGAAGAGAGGAGGACCATGACCGAAGAGAGAATGGCGCTCTCAAGGAAAAGAGGGTGAAGATCGCTGCCAATGCAGAGGACGCCAAGATGTTAACCTTGAATGCCGTCTCTTTGGCTGCCGATGTAAGAATGATCGTGCAATCCGCCCACTACTAGATGTTGCAGCGGCATAAAGATGAGTCGGCGGCGGCGGACTATGAAGACACTGCAGAGGTGGACCCGGATCCGGAGGCCGAGGCTGCCTACGCGGCAGCGACGACACCACCTTGATCGGGGAGCTGACGACTAGGATTGCCAGTCCGACAGGGCAAAAATGCACGGATTGCCGAACTAATGTTTTTTTGGATTCGGGTATGTAAAAACTAAGTATGCTTGCCTCTTTTTTTTTTGTGATTGGGCATGGTGTCTGGTGCGATCAGGCATGGTGTCTGCTGTGTGGATCAGAGCACATTGAAATTTAAATTTATTGGCGGACATATACATGATAGTGTTGGGTGGATGCCTCCTCCATCTATGTCCGCAGACTGGTCCACCTATTCACGGGCGAATGCGGGAAATTTTTTATGGGTTGCTGTTGGAGATGCTCTAACACATGATCCGGTCACCCAACAGATTTGCATGCAGGTAGCTAACCAACTCCCTGCATGCACACACACACACACGGCCGTCTAACAGTACGCATGCACGCACAACTCCATCTCTTTGATGTGCAACTAACCTATCCATGCGCTAATACAAGATTCGGTTAGCACTCCACACTCTGCCGCTTGATCCGCATGCTCCGGCTGCAGGCACGACGCGGCTGCCTCCACAGATCGCCAACGGTCTCCGTACACGATGGACATGACCGCGAGCACGGACTCACGCGCCAACGGGACACACAGGCACATACGTGTTGCAGACTCGAAAACACGCACACCACAACGCGCGACACACACTCGTCATGAGCGAACACGACGTGTTTTATTTTCCTAACATTACCTATCATCGCTGGCACACCAATGACACCATACTCTCAGGATACATAGCTTGCACCTACACAACTTTACTCTTGCGTTAGCAACCCCGTGAGCTGCAACATTACCTCCTGACCACACGACGCAACTTCACACGATGAGAACGATGAGTGGAGATGAACTTTCAGGTTATCAAAGGCAAGGACTTCCGGTGATGAGCCATGCTTCCTCGATTGAGTACCAACATGAGAAACTGTGCATCAGTCTCAAAGACTACCCAAATAGTACCAAGTTCACTTGCAAGAATTGACCGCTTGCTCCATTTCGTGTAGCTCGACAAAGAGTGCTCCACCAGTATTTTCAGTTCGTCCAACCCTTGTCCAGCTCAAACCCAGATTCGGGGGATCCCCGAATCGTTTTTCTAGGGTTCGAGTGGAGCGGCGGCGGTGCACGGGCGATCCCATCTACCCGTGGCGCATCTACGGGTCTCTCGTACCGTGGTCTTCCTCGTTAGCCTTCGATATCCTTGTTCTTCTTTGGGTTGGCGCTCGGGGTAAGGGGGATCCTGGTGATTCTACCCACCCTTGGCGAACTCGGGAAGAGCAGGGGCGGGGTCAGGGGAGATCGACGGAGATGTCAACTTCGGCGGCGACTGGGAAGGAGAAAGAGGGGGTGGAGAAGATGATGGAGAGGATGAACCTGACAGAAAGAGAAAGTGCAAAATTGGTGGTGGATGATCAGGAGGGAAATCAAGGTGAACCAATATTGGCGGTGTTAGGCAAGGTGCTGCACAGGAGGGTACTTCATGTAAACACCATTGCCGACGCTCTGAGGCCTGCATGGGGCAACTCAAGGGGACTCTCGTTCAGCTCTGCAGGAGATAATATGTTTGTGGTAAGGTTCGAAGGGAAGAGGGATCGGGACAGGATCTTCGAGGGAGGACCATGGATGGTGGGCAAGCATGCGGTAGTGCTTCAGATCTTCGATGAGAGCCAAAGGCCCTCTGATCTGAAATTTGAGATGATACATATCTGGGCTAGGGTAATGAATCTGCCCTTCAACCTGAGGCGATCCCCACGGCCACAGAAGATAGCTCAATTGTTGGGGAAAGTCATAAGGATTGATGTGGATTCGAAAGGTTTTGCATATGGGAAAGCATTGAGGACATGTGTATGGATAAATGTGAAGGAACCATTAATGAGGTGGGTGAGGCTAGAATCTGCGAAAACCAAAGAGGATATTTTGTATGATGTTCAGTATGAATCTCTACCGTACTTTTGTTTCTCTTGCGGATTACTTGGACATGCAGATACGTTCTGTCCAACTCTGGCAGGTTGTGATGCCTATGGGAGGCTCCCATATGGGGAAAATCTCAGAGTCCCAATGAGGAAGAAGGACTGGGGTAGTGGACCTTTCAGGGGATATGGAGAGCCAGCTGATAATCAGTATGCTGAGGAGGAGTGGGAAGATGAGGAAGTGGAGAAAGGGGAGGAAGTAACCTCGCCTGACAAGTCTGCAACTAGTCGTGTTAAAAGAGCAGTCTATCAGTTCAATGCTCGAGGAGGAGCTAATGGGAGAGGGGTACAATCTCAACGGGGCAGAGGTAATGAAAGGAATCATGTATACAGGAGGGTGAACATGGATGAGGGTCGTAGATCACCACTTATGCTGGTAGATCAGGAAATTTGGAATAAGAAGAGGACTAGTGAAACGGAGGCGTCCGACAAATCTAAGGAGGACAATCGGAACTCTAAGAAGAAGAAGTCAGAGGGGGAGACTAGCACACAAAATACGGTGGGGGCTGGGAGCTAGCCCCACCGGGACCAATGAATTGCTTTGTTTGGAACTATCGCGGGCTTGGGAACCCGGAGATAGTTCGGGAACTTCACCACTTCGTGAGGTTGGAGGCGCCCGCCCTGGTCTTTTTGTGTGAAACAAAGATCGAGGGAACAAGAGTGTCAGATATGCGAGCTCGTTTAGGCTTCGCGGGTTGTGTGCCTGTAAGAAGTGTTGGCTTAAGTGACGGTTTAGCTTTGTTCTGGGCACATGACGTAGACGTTACTCTGAATAATGTATTGCATCAACATATTGATGTAACAGTCCATAATATAGGCAGTGATAATAAAAAGTGGAGGTTCACTGGCTTTTATGCCAAGGCTCAAAGGAGCGAGAGGTCTCAAAGTTGGAACAAGTTGAAAGCACTGTGTGCGCAGGATGATCTGCCATGGCTCTGTGGGGGCGACTTCAATGAAATAGTGGATAATTCTGAGTATTTTGGCTCACATGAGAGGGCGGAATGGCAAATGGCAGGGTTTCGGGAGGTGATTGATTTCTATGGCTTTCAAGATCTGGGCTTCACTGGGATCCCATACACTTGGGACAATCGGCAGGATGACCGTGCTAACGTTAAAGTACGTCTGGATAGATTCCTGGCTAATCAAGAGTTCTTGAAGATGTACGAGGCAACAAGGGTACGGCATATCCCTTCTACTCGATCTGACCATTGTCTGCTATCTGCAAAAATCGTTAAGGTGCAGGCAGATGAGGGGCAGGGCCCGCCTCATTTTGTTTATGAAGATGTCTGGCAGCGCGAGGAGTCGCACATGCAAGAGGTGTCGGATGGGTGGATGCATGGGACTGAGAATTTTTCCCTCAATGACCTCAACGCAAATCTTATTCACATGCAGAGCCATCTGACGGACTGGAAGAAAAAGAAGTTCGGAGATGTTCGCAGAAAATTAAAGAAGATCCGAAAGGAATTTGAGAAGGAAAAGAACAACTCCTTATACAGGGGATCCTCTCCAAGGGAGAAGGAACTTGCGAGACAGCTAAACGAACTGCTGCTTCGTGAGGAAATCATGGCGAGGCAAAGATCATGAGTGGGTTGGCTTAGGGTGGGTGACAGAAACACGGGTTTCTTCCACACACAGTCAACGGTTCGACGAACTAGAAACAGGATAACTGCGTTGGAGAATGCCCAGGGGGTCTTATGTGAAACAAAGGAGGAAATCCAAGCTGAAATTCAAGGGTTTTATACAAAACTTTACTCGGCTCAGGAGGAGCTAGTGGTTGAGGAGGTGCTACACCATGTTCCAGAAAAGGTCACCCCTCAAATGAATGATCGATTGATGTGGCCTTTTAAAGCCGAAGAGGTGGACCAAGCTTTGTTCATGATGGCGCCGTCTAAAGCGCCGGGGGTGGATGGTTTCAATGCCGGGTTTTACCAGAAGCATTGGCACCTAATACGTGATGATGTGACACGAGCAGTTCTTAATTTCCTTAATGGTGGACATATGCCTGAAGTGGTAAACAAAACAGTGATTGTTTTAATTCCTAAGGTTAAAAATCCTCGAAACATTAAACAATATAGGCCTATTTCTCTCTGTAATGTTATCTATAAAATTTGTTCAAAAGTTTTGGCTAACCGTTTTCGTGATATTCTCGATGAAATCATTGTAGAGGAGCAAAGTGCCTTTGTGCCTGGGAGATTAATCACGGATAATATTCTCATGGCTTATGAATGTGTTCATGCTATGAAGAGGAAGAAAGGAAAGCAAGGATGGTGTGCGGTAAATATTGACATGATGAAAGCATATGATCGGGTTGAATGGGAATATTTACAAGGAGTGATGCACCGTTTGGGCTTTTCAGAAGGGTTGATATCTTTGGTAATGAAATGTGTAAACTCAATAACCTATCAAGTTAAGGTAAATGGAGAGTTATTACCTTCTTTTCGCCCGTCCAGGGGATTTCGGCAAGGCGATCCTATCATGCCTTACCAATTCCTTCTATGCGGAGAAGGCTTATCATGTATGCTAAAAAATTATGACGGAGGTTGGATTGACCGAGGGATACGAGCGGGGCTCAGGTCACCGTGGGTTTCCCATCTTCTCTTCGCTGATGACTGCCTAGTGTTCATGAAGGCGGGTGGTCGAAGTGCGCACCGCCTAAATGACATCCTCAATTCCTATCCAAGGGGGTCAGGTCAGTGTGCAAACAAATTGAAGAGTTCAGTGTTCTTTAGCCCAAACTGCGGGGCGTTAGTGCGAAGGGGGGTCCGGAATGCCTTGCAAATCCATAGAGTGGCCCTAGCAGAGAAGTACCTAGGCTTGCCTACAGCTGCCGGTAGGTTTACAAAACAAAATATTGAACACTTGGTTGAATCTGCCAGATCAAGGGTACAAGGGTGGAGCTTTAGAAATGCATCTTGTGCAGGCAAAGAAGTGCATCTTAAGTCAGTGGTCCAAGCACTACCGGCCTATTCTATGAGCTGCTTCAAGCTCACTAAAGGCTTGTGCAAAAAAGTCATGACAGTCATGTCCAATTATTGGTGGGCTGGGTCACTTGACAAGAGAGGTATGCACTAGCAATCTTGCTCGAAAATGGCTATTCCAAAGTCTAAGGGAGGACTAGGTTTCGGAGACCTAGAGCTTTTCAATGACGCAATTCTAGCGAAACAAGCATGGAGGCTGCTGGTCAACCCTGATAGCCTTGGTGCAAGGGTTCTAAAAGGGAGATACTATCCGGAAGGGGACTTTTTACAAGCTGGGTGCCTGGCAAATGCATCAACCACCTGGCGCACTATCATGCATGGGAGAGCGGCCTTGAAACAGGGCCTTATTCAGTGGGTGGTGGATGGAATATCTACAGAGATTTGGCATGATCAGTGGAACTACGACTATGAAACCTATTTGCAGGTTATTGGATGAGCCCGTTCAGTTGGTTGCGGACTTAATAGAAGACCATACTGGCCAATGGAATTTGGGTTTGGCCAGAAACTTGTTCATTGCGCCGGATGCGAATGCCATACTGAATATTCCAAGGCCGAGGTCAACGGAAGGTGATTATTGGGCATGGGCTTGGGACAAGTCAGGGATCTATACAGTTTGTTCAACGTATAGAGAACTAAAGGAATGACAGTATGATTCACATGGAGCTCCGGGCAGCTCCTCAGGTGGAGAAGAGAGCTGGAGGTCTTTATGGAAGCTTAGAGTGCAATCTAAAATACATGTGTTTTGGTGGTGGGTTTTGAAAGGAGTTTTGCCTGCTAACTCGGAACTACACATGAGACATGTTAATGAAGATGCTACGTGCTTGATGTGCGGGCATGAGGATGAGACCCTGCTACATGCATTGGTGCAGTGTGTGCATGCTTCCACATACTGGGCCGAGGCAGAGAAATTCTTCGGGATCATACTTCCCCAGTTGATCCCAGGAACTTGGACCAGAGATATTCTGGACCCTCAATTTCTGTCTAGTGACAAGGCAGCAATTGCAATTATGGTTATGTGGGCAGTGTGCAACAGCAGAAACAAATATTCGCATGGAGAGATTCAGTATTAGCCCATTCGTTCAATGGAGCTAGTGCAGGATATGATTAGATCTCTTGATATTCCAGGCAAGGAGAAGAGCTCAGGTCCCAAGCGGCCGGTTTGGCGTCCACCTGTTGGAGGGATTGTCAAGCTGAACACACACATAGCAACCAATGTGTCCAATGGGGAGTCTGGGGGTTCGATTATAGCACGCGATAACCAGGGGTCCTTCCTTGGCGCTAGGTACGAACACTACCTAGGTACTACATCCCCTTTCGTAGGAGAGGCTTTGGCGTGCCGGGACGCGATGTTATTTGCACTGGAGCAAGGGTGGACAAATATTCAAGTTGAAACAGATTGCCAAACTCTTGCTAAAGAGTGGAACAAAGAAATGATCTTTCAGAAGTGGGTATCATAATTAGAGAGATGAAGGTCTATCTCTCATCTTTTCAGGGATTCGAGTTGTACCATATCAATGGAGAATCCAATGTGGTGGCTCACAAATTAGCTCGGCATGCTCTGCTATCATGCATGGGTGATGTAACTTTCAGTTGTATCCCTGAGTTCCTGAGTGACGAATTGCACTCGGACTTTGTACGATCGATGAATGAATAAAAGCCTTCAAGGGCCGTACCTAAAAAAAGTTCGTCCAACCTTGCATGGTACTGATCCCATACAATGACCCCCAGGTTCCATATTGCCTACCTGAAACGCACTATCAACATCGAGCTTCAGATTTCCTTGTTCAGGTGGTTGCCACATCATCTGTTCATATCTTGCCTGTTTCTGTCGTTGTGATGCTTGATTTTTTTTATGAAACTAGAAAACTCATTCGCAAAAAGGCTAGGCTCCGCTCCGCTCTGTGCTGCGCGCCACTCCGGCCACAGCGGCCACCGCCCCTCGCCGCGCTGCCCGCCCCCCCTCCCGCATGGGGCGCCGGCGCCCCTCTAGCACTAAGTGTAGCTCTAGGCACAGCTCTTGCGACAATGGCGTATGGGGCACCCCGACCTCTGTGCCTTGCGCGACCAAACCCAGCGGTCCGTCGTAGGTCCCGGAGACCCAGCTGCCGTCCCATCGCCGGTCTTCGCCAGATCCACCGTCCCCGACGTGTTTCCTGCGGCGGGGTGAATGCTCACGCGGCGCGGCTGAACTCGACCCTGCGGATCCAGCGCTGTCCCCCATCCTGGTGGGTAGAGGCTTAAATCCATGAGAGTACCTAGAACTCATCTAGATGAGATATAATTTGGTCTCATTCACTTTGTAAACAAGAACAGATACAACCCACGTCAGCACACACGCATCTTATAGCATCATATCCAATGGCTATAAAAGATGAATGAGACCAAATTATATCTCATCTAGATGAGTTCTAGCAAAACTGTAAATCCATTGTTGTCGTTCCCTCCCCTTGGGCTCCCACTTCCCCTTCTGGGGTGGATGGTGGATGGACAGAGGTGGTGGCGAGGAAAAACCGGAGACCTCGCTCTGGCTCCCGGATATATAGCTTGCATCGTCGTCGACACGGCTCGGACCGGTGTCCCGCCCCAAGCCCCAAGCCCGGCCATGAGGCCTTTTTAAGCCGCTTCAAGGGCCTCAGTTTTCACTGCCTCAGCCCTTGCCATCGCCGGAAAGACAGTAGAGATCCATTATGATGCATCATTTGCATGCTCCCGGGCCACTTCGGAAGGAAGTGCCCTCACAATCCTAGGCTGTGCCGTAGTAGAGTGAGCTCCAAGCCTACAGCTAGGCCGCGGCTCCCAGTCCAAGACCGCATGTGCTTCCCCCTCGCCTCGCCTCCACCCCTCCTCCCGCCCCTACCGCCTGTGCCCTCCGAGCCTCCCACTACCATGTCCAGCCAGGGACGCTTCTGCCACAATGACCCTTCTCGCCGCCCTCGCACCAGCCACTAGGTGGTCGTGTCCTTCCCGTCCATGGATCACCAGGTGTTTGTCCTGCGGCAGCACGCGGGGATGCTGACCGCTCCTGGGAGCCGGGGCATGGCCAGCCCCCTCATGGTGGGGCACGCTATGGACGAGCAACTGTGGGTCCTCCCGTACCTGCTGCAGGTTACGGAGCACGACCCGGAGTGTTTCCTCGTCTTCTTCGAGCTGCCCGCTCTTTGGGACAACACCGTGGCGCGGGGCTTCATCACGGTCGACGGCGCGTGCTTCGACATCAACCCGTGGCATGAGGACGACCACGCTACGCTGCTCAACTTCACCCTCCATGTTCGCATCATCATCGAGCACCTCCCGATGCAATTCCGGTCGCTTGAAGCGGTGGAAGAAGCGCTGGGCAAGACGTGTCACGTCGACCGCCTCGACAGCCGTATCCATGAGCACGGGCACACCAAGCACTTCGCCTACTGGGTGTGGGTGTGGGATGTGGCCCACATCCCGACGACCCACACTTTGTGGGTGATGAAGAGGGGCGCCGGTCGGGTGAAGGAGATGCTCGGCTACTCGCCTCCGGACCGCAATGTCGCGCCGTTGCCGAGGGTGAAGTGCTATGATCTACTCATCACGTCGACAGGGTGGAAGACTGGACGCCCCTCATGTACCCTCGTTGCACTTGAGGTAGAGCGGGCTCCCTTCCTTCGAATCCGATGATGGGGAGCCGCTGCCTCTCATATCGCCTGGCACGTGGACGACTCACATGGAGGACGGTCAGGGACGCGACCGCAGGACCGCCCCGGCCGTTCGCTCCTGGGATGCCGTGGCTTCCCGATGGGTGGGACGCACCAAGATGGCAACCACGACAATAGTAGCAACGGACCTGGAGGGACACCCTTCTTGGTCACGGGCGCGCAGATAAGGGAAAGGAGAAGGCAAGCAATGTTGAGCCCTCTCGGAGGCGCATCAGGACACCTGTTGTGCAGCACCACGGAGGCGGTGCCATGGGACGCAACAACATCAGGCGCGTGCACGAGCCTGCAGCGATCAAGGCCACTCCCCCGCTTCCACTCCGGCAAGCTCCCCAGGCGCCTCCACGAGTTGAAGACCCGGTAGCCGCTTTCATCGCAGACCAGAATGGTGCCAGCACCCCCAAAGATGGACTGCATGCAAGTGGAGCTCGACGCCACCATCGCCAACACGCTCAAGGAGCCGCTCCAGTTCTCCTGCGAGGCCACGCCCACGCTGGCCACTAATGAGATGGAGGTGGGCGCGGTGACGCGCCAGATGCACGCCCTGGGCATCGTCGAGGAGAACTGATACGTCTCCGTCGTATCTATAATTTTTGATTGTTCCATGCCAATATTATTCAACTTTCAGATACTTTGGACAAATTTTTATATTATGTTTGGGACTAACATATTGATCCAGTGTCCAGTGCCAGTTCCTGTTTGTTGCATGTTTTATGTTTCGGAGAAACCCATATCAAACGGAGTCCAAACATGATAAAAACGGACGGAGAATATTTTTGGAATATTTGGGAAATATGGGAGGAAGAATCAACGCAAGATGGTGCCCGAGGTGGCCACGAGGCAGGGGCGCGCCTGCTCTGACTGGGAGCGCCCCTAACCCTTGTGGGCCCCTCGTAAGGCAGTTGATGTTATTCTTTTGCCGCAAGAAAGCTAATTTTCAGAGAAAAATTTGGCCAAAGGTTTCAACCCATTCGGAGTTATGGATCTACAGATATAAAAAAACGGTGAAAGGGCAGAATCTAAGAGCACAGAAACAGAGAGAGACGGAGAGACAGATCCAATATCGGAGGGTCTCTCGCCCCTCCCACACCATGGGAGCCAAGGAACAGAGGGAAAACCCTTCTCCCATCTAGGGAGAAGGTCAAGGAAGAAGAAGAAAAAGGGGGGCTCTCTCCCCCTTGCTTCCGGTGGTGCCGGAACGCCGCCCGGGGCCATCATCATCACCGCGATCTTCACCAGCATTTTCATCACCTTCCCCCATCTATCTACAACGGTCCACTCTTCCGCAACCCGCTGTACCCTCTACTTGAACATGGTGCTTTATGCTTCATATTATTATCCAATGATGTGTTGCCATCCTATGATGTCTGAGTAGATTTTCGTTGTCCTACCGATGATTGATGAATTGCTATGATTGGTTTAATTTACTTGTGGTTATGTTGCTGTCCTATTGTGCCCTCCATGCCGCGCAAGCATGAGGGATTCCCGCTGTAGGGTGTTGCAATGCGTTCATGATTCTCTTATAGTGGGTTGCTTGAGTGACAGAAGCATAAACCCGAGTAAGGGGGTTTTGGCGTATGGGATAAAGGGGACTTGATGCTTTAATGCTATGGTTGGGTTTTACCTTAATGATCTTTAGTAGTTGCGGATGCTTGCTAGAGTTCCAATCATAAGTGCATATGATCCAAGAAGAGAATGTATGTTAGCTTATGCCTCTCCCACATAAAACTTGCTATCGGTCTAGTAAAGTAGTCAATTGCTTAGGGACAATTTCACAACTCCTACCACCACTTTT
This sequence comes from Triticum dicoccoides, assembly GCF_002162155.2. NCBI lineage: Eukaryota > Viridiplantae > Streptophyta > Magnoliopsida > Poales > Poaceae > Triticum > Triticum dicoccoides. Next base: position 132,037,857 of record NC_041393.1, read on the forward strand.
CCACACTTGGTATATTTACTTTATTGCTTCTTTATCTAAACAGCCCCTAGTTTATATTTACGTGTTCTTTATTATCTTGCAAGTCTACTCAACAACACCTACATAGTACTTCTAGTTTCATACTTGTTCTAGGTAAAGCGAACACTAAGCGTGCGTAGAGTCATATCGGTGGCAGATAGGACTTGAGAGAATATTTGTTCTACCTTTAGCTCCTCGTTGGGTTCGACACTCTTACTTACTGAAAGAGGCTATAATTATCCCCTACACTTGTGGGTTATCGAGACCTTTTTCTGGCGCCATTGCCGGGGAGTCATAGCGTGGGGTGAATATTCTCGTGTGTGCTTGTTTGCTTTATCACTAAGTAATTTTTTGTTAGTTGTTCTAAGTTGTTCTCTATCTTTAGTTATGGATATGGAACACGAAATACCAAAAAAATTAGGTGTACTTGCTACTCATGCAGACGGGGAACCTCCTAAAACCCTCGATGCTCATTATGTGAAAGAAATTATGTACTACTTTGATAATCCTGAGAAAACCCCATTCAATTTTGTTATGGGAGACACGTTGGATCAATGTGAATACTTTAGGGATTATCGCTTGACACAAAAAGGGAAACTATTATGGGATCAAATTTATATGTTGCGTTGGTATGCTCAGGATCTATGCTTGAGACATGATTATACTTCTTGCTCTAGGATGAAGGCTCCACACCTTCCCTTTCCATGCAAATTTAATGATAATAAAACCTTAGCTTCTTATGCTAATGGTATATATGGTTACTATGATGTGGAACAAATAGAAGAATTTGTTGCTTTTATGGGTGCTTATGAAATTGAATCTATGTTTAAAAAGTTTGAAGATTTTGATGATTCAGTTTATGAGAATAAATATTGTTATGAGAATTATGAATACAATTCCGATATTGATGCATTTATTGAGAAAGTCTCCGCTGTCCAAGAAGAGACTAATATTTTGCAGGAGTCTATGGAGGAAGAAATTGATGAAACTGTGAGCTCATTGGATGAAAAAGATGATGAGAAGAGCGAAGAACAAAAGGAGGAAGAGCGGATTAGCTACCCGTGCCCACCTTCTAATGAGAGTAACTCTTTAACTCATACATTGTTTAATTCCCCTTCGTGCTTACCGAAGGATGATTGCTATGATGATTATTATGATCCCATTGATTCTCTTGAAATATCCCTTTTTGATGATGCTTGCTATGCTTGTGGCCAAGATGCCAATATGAATTATGCTTATGGAGATGAACTTGCTATAGTTCCTTGTGTTAAACATGAAATTGTTGCTATTGCACCCACGCATAATAGTCCTATTATCTTTTTGAATTCTCCAAACTACACTATATCAGAGAAGTTTGTGCTTATTAAGGATTATATTGATGGGTTGCGTTTTAATACTACACATAATGATTTTGATAGATATAATGTGCATGTGTTTGCTGCTCCTACTTGCAATTATTATGAGAGACGAACTATATCTCCACCTCTCTATGTTCCCAACACGATAGAATTGCAAGAAACTGCTTATACTATGCATTGGCCTTTACTTGGTGTGCATGAATTGTTCTTTTATGACATGCCGATGCATAGGAAGAGAGTTAGACTTCGTTGTTGCATGATATATGTTACTTTGTGCTCACTACTAAATCACAAATCATTGTTAATTAAAATTGGCTTTGATATACCTTTGGATCCGGGTGGATCCATTACTTGAGCACTATATGCCTAGCTTAATGGATTTAAAGAAAGCGCTGCCATGGAGACAACCCGGAAGTTTTAGAGAGTCATTTATTTCTGTTGAGTTCTTTTATATAGTTTAAATAAAAAGAGGGGAACCCAAAACTTTTCAAAAGGAAAGTGGAAGTGAGAGAGACAATCATTGTTGAAGTGGGAGAGCTCGTTGAAATTTGTTCATGCTCACGGAAACTTTGTGAATCTTAATTACAGAAACTTTTCATCAAAAGTAATTATCCCCTTGTATAATTCCATTGTATTATAAAAATAATGTGCCAAAGTTTGCCTTTAGGATGTTTACAATGCTTGTTGGCTTGTACGGTGCAGGACAGAAACTTTGGCTGTAGTGCGCGATTTTACATTTTTTACTGGAACGTCAAACGGTTCTGATTCTTTTTGCACTGTCTTTCTGTAAAAATTGTTTATGTTTACTAATTTTGGTTTAATATTTGGGGTACCAGAAGTATGGTGAATGTTCAGATTGCTACAGACTGTTCTGTTTTTGACAGATTCTGTTTGGATGCATAGTTTACTTGTTTTAATGAAACTATCAATTTGTATCAGTGGATTAAGCCATGGAAAAGCTATATATTACAGTAGACACAATGTAAGAGCAAAATATGAATTGGTTTGCAACAGTACTTAAAGTAGTGATTTGCTTTGTTATACTAACGGATCTTACCGAGTTTTCTGTTGAAGTTTTGGGTGGATGAAGTGTTTGATCGAGGAGGTATCAATATGAGGAAAAGGAAGAGAGGCAATAGCTCAAGCTTGGGGATTGATGTCTACTACACAACCTTATTCTTGTAGACGTTGTTGGGCCTGCAAGTGCACATGTTTGTAGGACAGTAGCAAATTTTCCTCAAGTGGATGACCTAAGGTTTATCAATCCGTGGGAGGCGTAGGATGAAGATGATCTCTCTCAAACAACCCTGCAACCAAATAACAAAAAGTCTCTTGTGTCCCCAACACACCCAATACAATGGTAAATTGTATAGGTGCACTAGTTCGGCGAAGAGATGGTGATACAAGTGCAAAATAGATAGTAGATATAGGTTTTTGTAATCTGAAATAATAAAAACAGCAAGGTAACTAATGATAAAAGTGAGCGTAAACGGTATTGCAATGATAGGAAACAAGGCCTAGGGTTAATAATTTCAATAGTGCAAGTTCTCTCAACAATAATAACATAGATAGATCATATAATAAGCCCTCAACATGAACCAAAGAGTCACTCCAAAGCCACTAATAGCGGAGAACAAACATAGAGATTATGGTAGGGTACGAAACCACCTCAAAGTTATTCTTTCGGATCGATCTATAAAAGAGTTCGTACTAGAATAACACCTTAAGACACAAATCAACCAAAACCCTAATGTCACATAGATACTCCATTGTCACTTCAAGTATCCGTGGGCATTATTATACGATATGCATCACACAATCTCAGATTCATCCAATCAACACAAAGTACTTCAAAGAGTGCCCCAAAGTTTCTACCAGAGAGTCAAGAACGTGTGCCAACCCCTATGCATAGGTTCATGGGTGGAACCCGCAAGTTGTTCACCAAAACATACATCAAGAGGCACGTGAAATCCCATTGTCACCACAGATAAACATGGCAAGACATACATCAAGTGTTCTCATAAAAGACTCAATCGGATAAGATAACATCAAAAGGGGAAACTCAATTCATCACGAGAGAGTAGAGGGGGAGAAACATCATAAGATCCAACTACAATATCAAAGCTTGGGATACATCAAGATTGCGCCATAGAGGGAACACGAGAGAGAACACGATAGAGAGAGATCAAACACATAGCTACTGGTACATACCCACAGCCCCGAGGGTGAACTACTCCCTCCTCGTCATGGAGAGTGCCGGGTGTTGGGGAACGTAGCAGAAATTCAAAATTTTCTTACGTGTCACCAAGATCTATCTATGAAGAAACCAGCAACGAGGGGAAGGAGAGTGCATCTACATACCCTTGCAGATCGCTAAGCGGAAGCGTTCAAGAGAACGGGGTTGAAGGAGTTGTACTCGTCGTGATCCAAATCACCGGAGATCCTAGTGCCGAACGGACGACACCTCCGCGTTCAACACACGTACAGCCCGGTGACGTCTCCCATGCCTTGATCCAGCAAGGAGAGAGGGAGAGGTTGAGGAAGACTCCATCCAGCAGCAGCACAATGGCGTGGTGGTGATGGAGGAGCGTGGCAATCCTGCAGGGCTTCGCCAAGCACCGCGGGAGAGGAGGAGTACTTGGGAGAGGGGGAGGGCTGCACCAGAACTTGGGTGCGGCTGCCCTCCCACCCCCCACATATATATAGGGGCAAGGGAGAGGGGGGCTGGCCCCCTCAGATCCAATCTGAGGAGGGGGCGGCGGCCAGGGGGGTTGCCTTGCCCCCCAAGGCAAGGGGGGCTTTAGGGTTTCCCCCAAGCCCTAGGCGCCTTGGGCCTTGGTGGGGGGGGGGCGCATCAGCCCACCTGGGGCTGGTCCCCTCCCACACTTGGCCCATGCAGCCCTCTGGGGCCGGTGGCCCCACTTGGTGGACCCCCGGGAACCTCCCGGTGGTCCCGGTATATTACCGATAGCACCCGGAAATTTTCCGGTGACCAAAACCGGGCTTCCCATATATAAATCTTTACCTCCGGACCATTCTGGAACTCCTCGTGATGTTCGGGATCTCATCCGAGACTCCGAACAGCATTCGGTAACCACATACAAACTTCCTTTATAACCCTAGCGTCATCGAACCTTAAGTGTGTAGACCCTACGGGTTCGGGAACCATGCAGACATGACCGAGACGTTCTCTGGTCAATAACCAACAGCGGGATCTGGATACCCATGTTGGCTCCCACATGTTCCACGATGATCTCATCGGATGTACCACGATGTCAAGGACTCAATAGATCCCGTATTCAATTCCCTTTGTCTAGAGGTATTGTACTTGCCCGAGATTCGATCGTCGGTATCCCGATACCTTGTTCAATCTCGTTACCGGCAAGTCTCTTTACTCGTTCCGTAACACATCATCCCTCGATCAACTCTTTGATCACATTGTGCACATTATGATGATGTCCTACCGAGTGGGCCCAGAGATACCTCTCCGTTTACACGGAGTGACAAATCCCAGTCTCGATTCGTGCCAACCCAACAGACACTTTCGGAGATACCTGCAGTGCACCTTTATAATCACCCAGTTACGTTGTGACGTTTGGTACACCCAAAGCATTCCTACGGTATCCAGAAGTTGCACAATCTCATGGTCTAAGGAAAAGATACTTGACTTTAGAAAAGCTTTAGCATACGAACTACACGATCTCTGTGCTAGGCTTAGGATTGGGTCTTGTCCATCACATCATTCTCCTGATGATGTGATCCCGTTATCAATGCCATCCAATGTCCATGGTCAGGAAACCGTAACCATCTATTGATCAACCAACTAGTCAACTAGAGGCTTACTAGGGACATGGTGTTGTCTATGTATCCACACATGTATCTGAGTTTCCTATCAATACAATTATAGCATGGATAATAAACGATTATCATGAACAAGGAAATATAATAATAACTAATTTATTATTGCCTCTAGGGCATATTTCCAACAGTCTCCCACTTGCACTAGAGTCAATAATCTAGTTCACATCGCCATGTGATTAACACTCGCAGGTCACATCGCCATGTGACCAACATCCAAAGAGTTTACTAGTGTCTAAACTAGTTCACATCATCATGTGATTAAGACTCAATGAGTTCTGGGGTTTGATCATGTTCTGCTTGTGAGAGAGGGTTTTAGTCAACGGATCTGTAACATTCAGATCCGTATGTACTTCGCAAATCTCTAGGTCATATTGTAAATACTGCTTCCATGCTCCACTTGGAGCTATACCAAATGGTTGCTCCACTATACGTATCCGGTTTGCTACTCAGAGTCACTCGGATAGGTGTTAAAGCTTGCATCGACATAACCCTTTACGCCAAACTCTTTATCACCTCCATAATCGAGAAACATGTCCTTATTGACTCCAAGGACAATTTTGACCGCTGTCCAATGATCCATTCCTGGATCCTTCTTGTACCCCTTGACTGACTCATGGCAAGGCACACTTCTGGTGCAGTACACAGCATAGCATACTATAGAGTCTACGTCTAAAGCATAGGGGACGACCTTCGTCCTTTCTCTCTTTTCTGCCGTGGTCGAGCTTTAAGTCTTAACTTCATACCTTACATCTCAGGCAAGAACTCCTTCTTTGACTGATCCATCTTGAACACCTTCAAGATCATGTCAAGGTATATGCTCATTTGAAAGTACCATTAAGCATTTTTTGATCTATCCTCATAGATCTTGATGCTCAATGTTCAAGTAGCTTAATCCAGGTTTTCTATTGAAAAACACCTTTCAAATAACCCTATATGCTTTCCAGAAATTCTACATCATTTCTGATCAACAATATGTCAACAACATATACTCATCAGAAATTCTATAGTGCTCCCACTCACTTCTTTGGAAATACAAGTTTCTCATAAACTTTGTATAAACCCAAAATCTTTGATCATCTTATCAAAGTGTATATTCCAACTCCGAGATGCTTACTCCAGTCCATGGAAGGATCGCTGGAGCTAGCATACCTTTTAGCATCCTTAGGATCGACAAAACCTTTCTGATTGTATCACATACAACCTTTCCTTACGAAAACTGGTAAGGAAACTCGTTTTGACATCCATCTGCCAGATTTCATAAATGCAGCTAATGCTAACATGATTCCGACGGACTTAAGCATCGCTACGGATGAGAAGATCTCATCGTAGTCAACTCCTTGAACTTGTGTAAAACTCTTCGCCACAAGTCGAGCTTCATAGACGGTGACATTACCGTCCACGTCCGTCTTCTTCTTAAAGATCCATTTATCTCAATGGCTTGCTGATCATTGGGCAAGTCCACCAAAGTCCATGCTTTGTTCTGATACATGGATCCTATCTCGAATTTCATGGCTTCTAACCATTTGTCGGAATCCGGTCCCACCATCGCTTCTCCATAGCTCGTAGGTTCATTGTTGTCTAGCAACATGACCTCTAAGACAGGATAGCGTACCACTCTAAAGTAGTACGCGTCCTTGTCGACCTACGAGGTCCGGTAGTGACTTGATCCGAAGCATCACGATCACTATCATCAGCTTCCGCTTCAATTGGTGTAGGTGCCGCATGAACAACTTCCTGTGCCCTGCTACACACTGGTTGAAGTGATGGTTCAATAACCTCATCAAGTCGCCACCATCCTCCCACTCAATTCTTTCGAGACAAAGTTTTCCTCGAGAAAGGACCCGATTCAAGAAACAATCCCTATTGCTTTCGGATCTGAATTAGGAGGTATACCCAACTGTTTTGGGTGTCCTATGAAGATGCATTTTATCCGCTTTGGGTTCGAGCTTATAAACCTGAAACTTTTTCACATAAGCGTCGCAGCCCCAAACTTTTAAGAAACGACAACTTAGGTTTCTCCAAACCATAATTCAAACGATGTCATCTCAAAGAAATTATGTGGTGCCCTATTAAAGTGAGTGCGGTTGTCTCTAATGCCTAACCCATGAACGATAGTCGTAATTTGATAAGAGACATCATGGTACGCACCATATCCAATAGGGTGCAACTATGATGTTCGGACACACCATCACACTATTGTGTTCCAGGCGGTATTAATTGTGAAACAATTTCCACAATGTCTTAATTGCGTGCCAAAGCTCGTAACTCAGATACTCATATCTATGGTCATATCATAGACATTTTATCCTCTTGTCACGATGATCTTCAACTTCACTCTGAAATTACTTGAACCATTCAATAATTCAGACTTGTGTTTCATCAAGTAAATACACTCAGTATCTACTCAAATCATCCGTGAAGTAAGAGCATAACGATATTCACTGCATGCCTCAGAACTCATTGCACTGCACACATCAAAATGTGTTACTTCCAACAAGTTGCTATCTTGTTCGATCTTACTGAAACCGAGGCTTTTCAGTCATTTTTCCCATGTGGTATGATTTGCATATCTCAAGTGATTCAAAATCAAGTGAGTCCAAACGATCCATCTGCATGGAGTTTCTTCATGCGTATACACCAATAGACATGGTTCGCATGTCTCAAACTTTTCAAAAACGAGTGAGTCCAAAGATCCATCAACATGGAGCTTCTTCATGCGTTTTATACCAATATGACTTACATGGCAGTGCCACAAGTAAGTGATACTATCATTACTATCTTATATCTTTTGGCATGAAAATGTGTATCACTACGATCGAGATTCAATAAACCATTCCTTTAGGTGCAAGACCATTGAAGGTATTATTCAAATAAATAGAGTAACCATTATTCTTCTTAAATGAATAACCGTATTGCGATAGACATAATCCAATCATGTCTATGCTCAACGCAAACACCAAATGACAATTATTCAGGTTTAATACTAATCTTGATGGTAGAGGGAGCGTGCGATGTTTGATCACATCAAGCTTGCAAACACTTCCAACACATATCGTCAGCTCACCTTTAGCTAGTCTCCGTTTATTCCGTAGCTCTTTCATTTCGAGTTACTAACACTTAGCAACCGAACCGGTATCTTAATACCCTAGTGCTACTAGGAGTACTAGTAAAGTACACATTAACATAATGTATATCCAATATACTTCTATCGACCTTGCCAGCCTTCTTATCTACCAAGTATCTAGGGTAATTCTGCTCCAGCGGCTGTTCCCCTTATTACCGAAGCACTTAGTCTCGGGTTTGGGTTCAAGCTTGGGTTTCTTCATTAGAGCAGCAGCTGATTTGCTATTTCATGAAGTATCCCTTCATGCCCTTGCCCTTCCTGAAACTAGTGGTTTCACTAACCATCAACAATTGATGCTCCTACTTGACTTCTACTTTCGCGGTGTCAAACATCGCGAATACTTCAAGGATCATCATATCTATCCCTGATATGTTATAGTTCATCACGAAGCTCTAGCAGCTTGGTGGCAATGACTTTGGAGAAACATCACTATCTCATCTGGAAGATCAACTCCCATTCAATTCAAGTGATTGTTGTACTCAGGCAATCTGAGCACAAGCTCAATGATTGAGCTTTTCTCCCCTAGTTTGCAGGCTAAGAAAATTGTCGGAGGTCTTATACCTCTTGATGTGGGCACGAGCCTGAAATCCCAATTTCAACCCTCGAAACATCTCATATGTTCCGCGACGTTTCGAAAACGTCTTTGGTGCCTCAACTCTAAACCGTTTAACTGAAATATCACGTAGTTATCAAAACGTGTATGTCCGATGTTCGCAACATCCACAAACGACGTTTGGGGTTCAGCACACTGAGCGGTGCATTAAGGACATAAGCTTTCTACTAAAGCATAATCGCTATTGTCAACTTTCAACTATATTTTCTCTAGGAACATATCTAAACAGTGGAACTAAAGCGCGAGCTTACGGCATAATTTGCAAAGATCTTTTGACTATGTTCAGGATAATTAAGTTCATCTTATGAACTCCCACTCAGATAGACATCCCTCTAGTCATCTAAGTGATTACATGATCCGAGTCAACTAGGCCGTGTCCGATCATCACGTGAGACGGACTAGTCATCATCGGTGAACATCTTCATGTTGATCGTATCTACTATACGACTCATGCTCGACCTTTCGGTCTCTTGTGTTCCGAGGCCATGTCTGTACATGCTAGGCTCGTCAAGTCAACCTAAGTGTTTCGCGTGTGTAAATCTGGCTTACACCCGTTGTATGTGAACGTAAGAATCTTGTGGTGCTTCGAAACGACGAACTTTCGCAACGGTGCACAGTTAGGGGGAATACTTTCTTGAAATTTTAATGAGGGATCATCTTATTTACTACCGTCGTTCTAAGCAAATAAGATGCATAAACATGATAAACATCACATGCAATCAAATAGTGACATGATATGGCCAATATCACATTGCTCCTTTTGATCTCCATCTTCGGGGCTCCATGATCATCATCGTCACCGGCATGACACCATGATCTCCATCATCATGATCTCCATCATCGTGTCTCCATGAAGTTGTCTCGCCAACTTATTACTTCTACTACTATGGCTACCGGTTAGCAATAAAGTAAAGTAATTACATGGCGTTGTTCAATGACACGCAGGTCATACAATAAATAAAGACAACTCCTATGGCTCCTGCCGGTTGTCATACTCATCGACATGCAAGTCGTGATTCCTATTACAAGAACATGATCAATCTCATACATCACATATCATTCATCACATTCTTCTTGGCCATATCACATCACATAGCATACCCTGCAAAAACAAGTTAGACATCCTCTAGTTATTGTTTGCATGTTTTACGTGGCTGCTATGGGTTTCTAGCAAGAACGTTTCTTACCTACGCAAAAACACAACATGATATGCCAATTGCTATTTACCCTTCATAAGGACCCTTTTCATCGAATCCGTTCCGACTAAAGTGGGAGAGACCGGCACCCGCTAGCCACCTTATGCAACAAGTGCATGTCAGTCGGTCGATCCGGGCCGCTTCATACCACAATGCCGTCGAAACAAGATTGGACTAGTAACGGTAAGCATATTGAACAAAATCAACGCCCACAACTACTTTGTGTTCTACTCGTGCAAAGAATCTATGCAATTGACCTAGCTCTGATACCACTGTTGGGGAACGTAGTAGAAATTCAAAATTTTCTTACGTGTCACCAAGATCTATCTACGGAGAAGCCAACAACGAGGGGAAGGAGAGTGCATCTACATACCCTTGTAGATCGCTAAGCAGAAGCGTTCAAGAGAACGGGGTTGAAGGAGTCGTACTTGTCGTGATCCAAATCACCGAAGATCCTAGTGCCGAACGGACAGCACCTCCGCGTTCAACACACGTACAACCCGGTGATGTCTCCCATGCCTTGATCCAGCAAGGAGAGAGGGAGAGGTTGATGAAGACTCCATCCAGCAGCAGCACAACGGCGTGGTGGTGATGGAGGAGCGTGGCAATCCTGCAGGGCTTCGCCAAGCACCGCGGGAGAGGAGGAGTACTTGGGAGAGGGGGAGGGCTGCGCCAGAACTTGGGTGCGGCTGCCCTCCCACCCCCCACATATATATAGGGGCAAGGGAGAGGGGGGCCGGCCCCTCAGATCCAATCTGAGGAGGGGGCGGCGGCCAGGGGGGTTGCCTTTCCCCCCAAGGCAAGGGGGGGGGCGCCCCCTTTAGGGTTTCCCCCAAGCCCTAGGCGCCTTGGGCCTTGGTGGGGGGGCGCACCAGCCCACTTGGGGCTGGTCCCCTCCCACACTTGGCCCATGCAGCCCTCTGGGTCCGGTAGCCTCACTTGGTGGACCCCCGGGACCCTCCCGGTGGACCCGGTATATTACCGATAGTACCTGGAACTTTTCCGGTGACCAAAACAGGGCTTCCCATATATAAATCTTTACCTCCAGACCATTCCGGAACTCCTCATGACGTCTGGGATCTCATCCAAGACTCCGAACAACATTCGGTAACCACATACAAATTTCCTTTATAACCCTAGCGTCATCGAACCTTAAGTGTGTAGACCCTACGGGTTCGGGAACCATGCAGACATGATCGACACGTTCTCCGGTCAATAACCAACAGCGGGATCTGGATACCCATGTTGGCTCCCACATGTTCCACGATGATCTCATTGGATGAACCACGATGTCAAGGACTCAATAGATCCCGTATTCAATTCCCTTTGTCTAGCGGTATTGTACTTGCCCGAGATTCGAGCGTCGGTATCCCGATACCTTGTTCAATCTCGTTACCGGCAAGTCTCCTTAATCGTTCCGTAACACATCATCCTGCGATCAACTCTTTGATCACATTATGCACATTATGATGATGTCCTACCGAGTGGGCCCAGAGATACCTCTCTGTTTACACGGAGTGACAAATCCCAGTCTCGATTCGTGCCAACCCAACAGACACTTTTGGAGATACCTGCAGTGCACCTTTATAGTCACCCAGTTACGTTGTGACGTTTGGTACACCCAAAGCATTCCTACGGTATCCGGAAGTTGCATAATCTCATGGTCTAAGGAAAAGATACTTGACATTAGAAAAGCTTTAGCATACGAACTACACGATCTCTGTGCTAGGCTTAGGATTGGGTCTTGTCCATCACATCATTCTCCTGATGATGTGATCCCGTTATCAATGACATCCAATGTCCATGGTCAGGAAACCGTAACCATCTATTGATCAACGAGCTAGTCAACTAGAGGCTTACTAGGGACATGGTGTTGTCTATGTATCCACACATGTATCTGAGTTTCCTACCAATACAATTATAGCATGGATAATAAACGATTATCATGAACAAGGAAATATAATAATAACTAATTTATTATTGCCTATAGGGGATATTTCCAACACCGGGATGATGAAGATGGCCACCGGTGTTGGGTTCCCCCTCCGGCAGGGTGCCGGAACGGGCTCCCGAGAGTTTTTTGGTGGCTACAGAGGTTTGCGGCGGCGGAACTCCCGATCTATCTTGATTTCTGATGGTTTTAGAGTACGTAGGGTTATATAGGCGAAAGAAGTCGGTCGGGGGGGTGTCGGTGTCAAAACCGGCGGATCTCGGGTAGGGGGTCCCGATCTGTGCGTCAAGGCTGATGGTAACAAGAAGTAAGGGACACAGATGTTTACCCAGGTTCGGGCCCTCTCGATGGAGGTAAAACCCTACTTCCTGCTTGATTAATGTTGATGATATGGGTAGTACAAGAGTAGATCTACCACGAGATCGTAGAGGCTAAACCCTAGGAGCTAGCCTATGATGGTATGATTGTAATTGTGATCGGCCTTCTAAGGACCAACCTCTTTGGTTTATATAGACACCGGTGAGGGCTAGGGTTTACATGGGGTCGATTACAAGGAAGGAAATATAATATCCGGATCGCCAAGCTTGCCTTCCACGCCAAGGAAAGTCCCATCCAGACACGGGCCAAAGTCTTGAGTTTTGTATCTTTACGCTTCAATAGTTCGGACGTTGTACACAGTCCGGCTGTCCGGATACCCCCTAATCCAGGACTCCCTCAGTAGCCCCTGAACCAGGCTTCAATGACGATGAGTCCGGCGCGCAGTATTGTCTTCGGCATCGCAAGGCGGGTTCCTCCTCCGAGTACCCCAAAGTGATTATCGACCACACAGACCATGTCCGGATCTGCAAGATGATCTCCGTACGGTACAGATCTGATTTGCTGGCAATCTTCATGCGTCGTGCCCTTGCATCATGGCTCAGTACAACGTGAACTGATGTTTCCTACCCCACAATGACTCGTGTTACGAGGCGGTTTTATTAGCACGTCCCGTCAAGGCAGAGATCGTGTCCCTTTTATTACGGGATTTTCCATCAATATGAGCGTGCATGACCCCACGACGGCTGTTGGTATTACCCACCCCAAAGTGATTTTATTATGTGTCTTGGGGACTCTTGATATTCACCCTCTTTATAAAGGGGTCGAGACTTACGCCTCTTCTTTCACCTTCATCGCGCCTTCTCGCACCTCGAGTTATAACACCCAAAACCTAAGCTCCACCCCTCCGGAATCCTCCAATATGTCCGGATCTGATCCTCAAGGCCGGTGGGTTGCCTCCTCGATTGAGGAGAAGGACATTGCAAAGCTTAGGGTGGTCGGATACCTAACCGCAGATATCCAGCATAGGCTTCCCGCCCCAGGGCAAATCATCCCCACGCTGGAGCCCAATGAGTGCGTTGTTTTTGTCCCACACTTCCTCCGCGGTTTGGGTTTCACCCTCGATCCTTTCGTGAGGGGGCTCATGTTCTATTATGGATTGGATTTTCATGATCTGGCTCCGGACGCTATCCTCCATATCTCGTCGTTCATTATCGTGTGCGAGGCTTTTCTCCACATCACCCCACACTTCGGCTTATGGCTCAAGACCCTTTAATGTGAAGCCGAAGATAATCGGGGGGCGACACGTGGAGTGCGGAGGTGCTGTAATAAGCAGAAACGCCGACGCCCCATGGCCGGAGGGTTCCTTTCCAGAAGTATCCGATGTATGGCAACATAGGTGGTTTTATGTCACGGCTCCCAGAGGCACAAAGTGGGCGGCTGCCCCCGAGTTTCGCTCGGGCCCTCCGTCACAGTTGGCGTCTTGGACAGAAGTAGGGCGGAATTGGGGACCCGCTGGTGATATACCAGCACTGCAGAATCGCATCCAGGAGCTTCTTGCAAGGGACGTTAATATCATCAGCATAATGCAAGTGATGTTGATCCGGCAGATGTTGCCATGCCAACGCTGGCCTCTCTGGATGTGGGAGTTTAATCCGGAGGGTCCGCGGACCGTCAAGCACTTCTTCGGCCTGAAGCTCGAAGAGATGTGCAAATTACTCTTCGGACGGAAATTAACGTGTCCGGACACCACCGAAGAGGCGGGCCTAAGCTGCAATCGCCTAGACACTCGAGTAAGTAGCCTTGAAACCGGACACCCCGTTTTGTATTTATCATGATTGTTTATTCTGAAAATCATCCGCGTCCAGGAATGGCTCAGCAAGGCAGAGAGAATTAGGTGTCCGGCGCCACTTCCCGAAGGCTCTCCCGCTCCCAACATGGCCAAGATACTTGACCGAGTACTCAGCAGGATGCCCTCGGGGAAAGGCGAGGGGAGGGATGAAAAATCCGAACCCCACATGCTACACATACGAACCGGGGGAGTTGCTACCTCCCCCAAGGAGGATAGTCGGGGAGGAGAGGTCGAGGCCTCCTCCCCGCGCGGGAAGAAGAGGGCCGCCTCCGAAGATTTGGAGGCAGAGATGCCCAAATTGGGGAGAAAGGCATCCCCAGGGGGCCTTGCCCTAACAGGCACCCTCACCGCACCATGCCCTCCAACGGGCCAGCCCTCCACCGAGTTGTAAGTCAGTTTACAATCCGAAGGTACTGCGTTTCTCCTTGGTCAGTAACTAGGATTAAAAATTTTGCTGTCCGTCCAGCAGCTCCTCTGAACAGGGTTCGTCTTCGGGGGACCTTCCTCCGGAGATGATGGAGAGCGAGACCCCACCCCCTTCTCTGACTCATGAAGCGGGCGACACCGAGGTGTCGTCACGGAGGAGTCCGGGTCTGCTGTGACACTCCAAAAATTTCTATTTGGTTTTCAGCAAAAACTTTGTTGGATTTGAAGAAGGCCATTTAAATTCTTCCAAAAATCTCTCTCTCTCAAAACTTTTTCCCCTTTGACAAGGTTTTTATTTTGGCATCTTCTTCAACCCTGGTATTGGTTATTAAAAACCTTTCTTCTGTTTGCCCTCTTCTCAAAATTATATTTTTGGGATTTGTTTTCCTTTAAAAGAAAACCCTAGAAATTTTGGGACTTCTCTTTTGTTGAAACCACTCATGATTTTACCATGCCTCATATGGTAAAACTTCCCAAAACCCCTCCTTCCACTTTGGGGCAATCCATATATTCTGTCCCAACAAGTCCAATTCATTTTTGGATTTTATTTCATTTATTTCTTTCCCCAAAACAATTCTGTCCATTATTTTGAGCCTAGGTGATTTGCAAAGCAAGTACCTAAATGCCTTTGATTTTTGATCCCAAACCAACTCCTCTGGATGGTCCTTGGTAACCACAACCTAGAACCATCAAGATCCACTCTTCTTCTTTTCAAAATTTTCAAATTTCAGCCTCTGCAAGTTTGGACCAGATTTGTCAAATTTGGTGAAATTCATATCTCCTCTGCTCCAAAAATTCTACCAAAATTCAGGCAGCTCCCAGATGCAATGAGAGTCCACCACACCAAAGATCAGCTCAAGAAAAATTCCCCTCATGCCAAAATCATTTCGTCGAACACTTGGCCGGCACTGTTGCTGTGCACTTTTAGAAAGTTCAGAGTTGCAGTGTCGTTTTCGTCAGAGTGTTGGCACTGGTCGCCCGTGTACCCTGGCACGCTTTGCGCACGGCCTCTTCCCCCTGGCCAGAGCATCGCACGCCCGATTGGACGGGTGCAGGCGTCGGTGGCGATGAGCATCTTCAACGCTGGCAGCCTCTGCGGTGGCAGGGCCACCCGTGGCGGCCGAACGGAGCATGCTCCGGCCCGTTACGCCGTTCTGCGCCGCCCTTTGCTCCCTAGCCCTCCGCGTGGCTCATGCATGCCAGCGCACCCCCGCAGCACCGTCGCCGTGGCCCGGCAAGCACAGGGCACGCCCTCTGCCGCCGACGGGCCCGCGCCGCCCCGTTCCGTCGAATCCACCCAGGGCTCCTAATCCAAGCGTGTTTAGCGTCAAAACGGAACCAGGGGAACTCCACGTTGACGCCCAACTCCCTAAACCTCCCCGACCAAGCTCTGCACCGTCGTAACCATCGCCGGAGAACTCCGTTCACGGCCACCGCCTCGGATCGCCTATAAAAGGGAGCCCCGAGCTCGCTCTCGTGCACGCACCACCACTGCACCTCACCAACACCACGCCAAGCCTCTAGGAGGACCTCGAGGACGTCTCCTCCCCCAACTCCGGCCACCCTGATCCGCCTCGGCCACCAGCTCGATTAACTCCGGTGAGGCCATCCCCGACGCCAAACCCCTCAGTAGCCACCTCGAGCAACCAGTGAGCTAACCCAAGCTTCGATTTGGCCTTCGCAGCCCTCCCCGACGAGATCCATCTCCACCCAAGCCGCCGTCCGCCGGAGCAAGGGCCGCCGTCAACGTGGTGCTCGCCGGCGACCAACACCACCACCCACTGACGCAGAAGGACACGCTGATCATTATGGTACCGCCCGATCCCCCTGGCTCGCCGTGGATCGCCGCCGGCGACCACCGCAGCTCTCGGGCGCCGGCAGGCTCTGTTCTTCCCCGTTCAAAAATTTAAACCTGACGGGTGGGACCCGCCTGTCAGTCTCTCATTTCTTTTTAAATGAACCGTTTTCTGAAAGCGTACTCTGGCAAATACGCTTTCTAATCCGAATCGTTTTCTAGACTTTTCTGCTTAGCACCCTGGGAAGTTTCTGTTTCATTACAAAAAGGTCCCTGAATTTAAAACCCTTATAACTTTTAAGCAGAGAAGGATTTTTGTTTGATTCTTTTTCTGTCCTCTTTAAAATTTTATCTAGTTTTTTATCAGATTTATTTGAAAAATATTTGGAATACTTTCGTGCACCTCACGGTATTTACGATAGTGCGTATACTTCTGTATACCATAGATACCGAAGGAGGTGATGGAACCGCGAACTTCACCGAGCTAGGCTCCGACTACTCAGAACCAAGCAAGCATGTTTTGAAGTTTTGATATGATGAGTGTCTTGGCATTGTTTGCATTGAGTAGTTTCATGGCATGTTTATGAGCATCTTGATGAATGTCATGTTACATGCATAGATGAGACAAGTGAGTTTTGAAAAATCCATATGTTGTTGGATATAAGTTTGCATGGCCATGTGATGGCATGAGAATGGGTAAGATGGCAGTGTTGTGGCATGCCAGTCTTACGATAGACTATTTGACTTCAGTGTCAACGTGAATCAAGTCACATTCCCATTCATTTCCTTTCCGGTACTACCACATGTTTTCCGCAAGGAATATGGCTTAGTAAGTTGCAAACCACTTTCCTGGTACACACCAAATAGAGAGGCCGGGATGAGGGTTCCATGGCCCTGGATTAAAGCCCGTCATCCGGTTAGGGGGCATGGGTGTTTCCGGTTGGGACCGAGAGGGGGGCACCCCTTAGAGCGCGCGTATAGAAATTTGATCCCATGCTATTCGAGGTTGTGACCTCCCCGTCTCAAAGTTTTTCTTGGATGTTGTCTAGGGTGATTCCTGGCATCGTGAGGTGGAATGGGTGTGTACTGGTTAGATGTGTTTTCTTCCGAAATACCGTAAATGGAACTAGTCCTTCGTGACTACGGAAACCCGTTAGTTGTGGACATTTTAGTACAAACTCTGCAGAGTCAAAAATTCCTTTGAATCATCTTATCCATGTCCAAGTACCATGTTCAACTTATCTTGTCGAGTTTCAATCTCGGTGACAGAAATTCCGCAAAACCACATAGGTGTTAATTTCCGGTTAAATGTTTATTTCCTGTGGATGGACTAACCCGTTTATTATCATATGTTGAATATTTTTCCTATGAGTATTACTTTTGCGAGTTTAACAGATATGAATTATAAATTTAAAGCCCTTTCCGCGATGTCGCTCAGACGTCCGACTGCGGTAGTATTTTTATTTACTTCATACAAGCCCTTTCTGCGATGTCGCTCAGACGTCCGACTGTGGCAGTATTAGTATTTACTTTCAATATAAGCCCTTTCTGTGATGTCGCTCAGACGTCCGACTGTGGCAGTATTTGTTATTTACTTTCAATATAAGCCCTTTCTGTGATGTCGCTCAGACGTCCGATTGTGGAAGTATTTGTTATTTACTTTCAATATAAGCCCTTCCTGCGATGTCGCTCAGACGTCCGATTGTGGCAATATTGTTATTTGCTTTCAATATAAGTCCTTTCTGTGATGTCGCTCAGACATCCGACTGTGGCAGTATTTTTTATTTACTTTCAATATAAGCCCTTTCTGTGATGTCGCTCAGACGTCCGACTATGGCACGCATGTCTTTTACTTTCAATATAAGCCCTTTATGTGGTGTCGCTTAGACGCCCGACTGCGGCATGATTTATTTATTTGTTCACCCTTCGAGGCGTCGCTTCAGACACCCGATTGGTTTTCAGTTATTTTTACTACCGTCTGACTTTTTTATTACTAAATAATGTCATGCAAGTTCATCATTTGTATGTGTATTACAAATTGCTCATGACGCATTCATGCATGCATTTGTTATATCTTATGTCCGAACTGTCATGCGATTTTGTCTACCAGTCAGGAGGATTTTTTCCTCATACTAGACTAAAAAGATCGGTTTCTGAATAAGTATTTTATTGGAAAACCGGTTGTGACAAGCTTGGTACCAGAGCCAGGCTGACTGTAGGAAGCCACTAGGTGCGATCGCTAATCGGTTATTAGCATGATAGAGCTAATTCTTATTTTTTGCAAATGTAGTCATTTTCTGACAGTCAGGATAAATTTATGATCTGACCACTCAGAATTTTTGCCTACTTTTGTAGATGGCTGACAACAACTGCGAGTCTCAGATGTTCGCCAACGTGCCTGATGGGTTCGTCAAGCTTCTCTCCTTCATTGTCCAGGTCGCGATGGGGCCATCTATGCGCCCAGTCTTCACACTCTATCAGCAGAGAGTCAACGACAGTCTGACCATGCACCAGGCCGCGGTGCAATTCAAGGGAGGGAGTGTTGAATTACGCTGCTTCCGGTTCTTGGGAAGAGCCATGCCTACGGAGAAGCATGCTATGCAGATGGCAGCCCGTGAGGCGATAGCTCGTCTCAGGGATGTCCTTCCTTCGACGAAGACTCGCCGTTACCGCTACCTTCCATGTCACGTGCCATACGCCTGTCACTACGCGTTCTCTTGCCCCAGAGGAGAATAAGACGAGGCTTTTGAGATGCTTATCGAGTAGCTCCGGGCTCTGGAGGCAGCCTTCGACAGCCTGGTGGACGACTTCGTGGCTACCCGCATGGACTCAGTCCATGGCTGTGCCGCTAACAGGAGGGAGCTCCTGCACGCTGCACCGCCACTGACTTTCGTCTCGTCCTCAGCATCTTATGCACCTACCACTCTCGCTACTGCTCGTCGCCTGCCTTCCACCGAGGAATTCAACCAAACTATTGCGCCCACTCCAGTCTGCTCTGCACCACCTATTGCGTCCACACCTGTTCATGTTGCTCCGCATATGGCACCCGCTCCATCTACTCAGCGCAGCGCTTCACGTCTGGAGCCTATTAGCGAGGAGGAGGTTGAGTCCCCAGCCTCACTGCGCCTCACCCTCGGCAGGGCAAGGGAGATCCTCACCATCTCCGACTGAGTACGCTTAGCCGTCATGCGATGTACCGCTATGTACAATATGTTCATATGTACATAAGTTGTGAGAAGTAGCTTGTTTGCGCATCATGTAGGAACTGGAGAAGTGCACTAGCCTAAATAACATGTCAGGAATATGTATGCATATCCTGAGTGATGTATTGTATAATTACCGCCTGCGTGTAAGATATGTAATGAGCAGTCCTTCTCCATGTGCAATCGATTCTTCTTTTTAAAAATCCTGGAGCATTTAAAATTTTCCCAGTATTTATGCATTTATTGAAATTTTGCGACTCTTTTCCCTTTCTTATGAGTTCTACAAAATATATCCCCAGAGTGAAAAATGTCTCGTCCTTGGACGCGCTCCATGCCAACTCCGTCAGTGGAAAATTATGGCAGACAACCAAGCAACAATTTCACACAAGGGCAGTCAAGTCAACAGGACAGTGAAACAACACTTTCCCAAATGTGCCGTCTTTATGAGCAAAGTCAGCAACAACACCAGGAAATGATGAACCAAGTCATCAATACGGGAAATCACCGTGGACAGTATCAACAGCAATCCAAGTTATCTGAGCTACAGAAGACGAGTCCCCAAACATTTTCTCATACTGACAAACCTCTTGAGGCCGAGGACTGGCTTCGAGACACGGAAAGAAAATTAATTATTGCACAGTGTTCAGATCTTGAGAAAGTGCTATATGCACCACACTATCTCACTGGAGCAGCTGCATCGTGGTGGGAAAAGTTCCTACACATGCACCCCAATGAAAATAATATAACCTGTGAGGAGTTCAAGGAAGGTTTTCGTGGGGCACATATTCCTAAAAGTCTTATGTAGATCAAGAAGAGAGAATTTGATGACCTCAAACAGAGGACCATGATGGTGTCAGAATACAACAGTCAGTTTACTCTATATTCTCGCTACGCCAACGAAGAGCGTATGACTGAAAGCAAGAAGATGGAAAAATTCCTAGACGGTCTGGCACCCGCGCTATAATGCCAGCTGGTTGTGCACACCTTCCCAGATTTTAAAACGCTAGTGCATAAGGCCATTACCTTGGAAAATGAGAGACGCAGCTTGGAGGATTTCCGCAAGCGAAAAAGGGACCAGACTAATCTTGCTCGCAACCACCGAAGCAAGACAGAATTTCAGAAAGGTGGGACACACAAACCCATAACAAAAGTCTCACACCCAGTCAAGAATTTCCATGCAAGGGACAAGGAGTTCAAATTTCGCCCAGGTGTTACCTGCTACGCTTGTGGAGAAGAAGGGCATTATGCCAAGCAGTGCCCCAAGCCAAGGAACTCGACCCCAAAGCAGAACAACAGTGGCAATAATTCAGCGCCAAAGCGTAACAATTTCAACCCCAATAACAACCACCGGAAGGGTCATCTGAACCACGTGTCCAGAGAGGAAGCACAGAATGCCCCGGATATCGTACTCGGTACGTTCCCTATCAACACAATACCTGCCATGGTTTTGTTTGATTCTGGAGCTTCTCACTCATTCATTTTGAAAAGTTTTGCTTTGCAAAATAATTTTTCGATGCTTCCCTTGGAAAAATCCATGATCATCAAGTCCCCTGGAATTAAGCAAGTTACCCAGAATTACTGCCAAGGTGTGATTATTGAGTTTGAAGGATTGAAATTTCACGCCAACCTTATTGTTTTGGAAAATGAAGGTCTGAATGTCATCTTAGGGATGGATTGGTTAACCACCAACAAAGGTTTTATTGACTGTTTCAACCGGACCGTAATTCTCACCCACCACCATGGGAAGATAATAAAAGTTTCAGCCAAAGAGAGAAAAATATCCCGGCAACCAAGATTGAACAAGGTGGATATTTCTGAATTAAGCAATGTTCCAGTAGTGTGTGAATTTCCAGACGTATTTCCCGAAGAACTACCAGGCATGCCACCAGACCGAGAGATAGAATTCAGCATTGAGCTAGCACCCAAAACCGCCCCCATATACAAGAAACCATACAGAATGGCACCATCTGAATTGGTAGAATTGAAGAAGCAAATAAAAGAATTACTGGACAAAGGATATATCCGAGCCAGCTCCTCACCTTGGGGTTCACCAATTTTATTTGCCAAAAGTAGGATGGAACACTGAGATTGTGTATCGACTATCGAGCACTTAACATGGTCACAATCAAGAACAAATACCCGATACCACAGATAAATGATTTATTTGATCAGCTCGCTCAGGCTAAGGTATTCTCAAAAATTGACTTAAGGTCGGGATACCATCAATTAAAAGTATGCACAGAAGATATCCCCAAGACAGCCTTCACCTCCAGATACGGACTGTATGAGTTCACAGTAATGCCATTTGGACTAACAAACGCTCCCGCATATTTTGTTCACCTCATGAACAAAGTAGTTATGAAGTTTACGGACCAGTTTGTTGTGGTATTCATCGACGATATTCTGATATACGCCAAGACACCAAAAGAGCATGCTGAACATCTCCGAATTGTATTAGGAGAACTCAGGAAACATCAATTGTACGCCAAGTTCAGCAAGTGTGAATTTTGGTTAAAGCAGGTAGGTTTTTTGGGCCACGTACTGACCCAAGAAGGTATTGCCATAGACCCGGAAAAAGTCAAGGCCGTACTTGGCTGGAAACCACCAGCTAGCGTAACGGACGTACGAAGTTTCTTGGGAATGGCAGGTTACTACCGAAGATTTATTGAAGGATTTTCCACTATAGCAAAGCCAATGACGCAGCTACTCAAGAAAGACAAGAAGTTTGAATGGACGGAAGCTTGCGAGAAAAGTTTCCAAGAACTAAAAAGGAAATTAAAAACAACACCAGTATTAATTGTGCCAGACATACACAAGAATTTTGAGGTGTATTGTGACGCATCCCGAAAGGGCCTCGGATGCATATTGATGCAAGAAGGCAAGGTAGTAGCGTATGTTTCTAGACAACTTCGCAAGCATGAGGAAAATTATCCTACTCATGACCTCAAGTTAGCAGCAGTTATACATGCACTTAAGGAATGGAGACACTTTTTACTTGGAAATCGTTGTGAAATATACACAGACCATAATAGCCTCAAGTATATTTTCACACATCCGAAACTGAATTTACGGCAACGATGCTGGTTGGAACTAGTGAAGGATTATGATGTTGGCATACACTACCATCCAGGAAAAGCAAATGTAGTGGCAGATGCTCTAAGTCGGAACCCCAACCCGAACAACGACAGCCTACCAAAGTTGAGACCTGAATTTCAGGAGGAGTTTGCCAAACTCAACCTAATAATGGTCACCGAAGGCAGTGTGTCAAATTTAGAAATACAGCCTACCTTGATAGATAAGGTTAAAGAGGCTCAGCATGGGCACCACAACATTGAAGGCATTAAACGGAAAGTGAATTTGGGCAAGGCCTTAGAATTCGTTATCGATGAGCAGGGAATATTATGGTACGGAAATAGACTTTGCGTACCAAATATCGAGGACCTTAAACAGCAAATCTTAGCTGAAGGCCACACCGCTCCGTATTCAATCCATCCTGGAGGAACAAAAATGTACAAGGATCTTCAGGAAACATTTTGGTGGCACGGTATAAAAAGGGACATAGCCACATTTATTGCATGTTTTGACTCATGTCAACGCATCAAGGCCGAGCACCAGAAACCGGCCGAACTATTACAACCAAATAAGATACCCGAGTGGAAATGGGACGAGATTGGAATGGATTTTATTGTTGGGCTACCTCGGTCACGACACGGACATGATGCCATATAGGTCATCACTGATAGACTGACTAAAGTAGCACACTTCATCCCCGTGAAGACAACCCACACCACTCAAAAGCTTGCCAGGCTTTATCTTTCTCGTATCGTCTGCCTACATGGAGTTCCAAAGACAATAATATCTGACAGGGGCACACAATTCATCTCCAGATTTTGGGATCACCTGCAACAGGCTCTAGGAACCCAACTAGCTTTCATTACAGCATACCATCCCCAGACCGACGGACAAACTGAACGCGTAAATCAAATTCTAGAAGACATGCTGAGAGCATGTGTCCTCACTTATGGAACCAGTTGGGAAGAAAGCTTGCCATACGCAGAGTTCGCATACAACAACAGTTACCAGGACAGCCTGCAAATGGCACCATATGAAGCCTTGTACGGGCGGAGATGTCGTACCCCGCTAAATTGGTCAGAGACCGGAGACAGCCGTATATTCGGCCCAGACATGCTCAAAGAACCTGAGCAAAAGGTCAAGCTAATTAGGGACCGACTCAAGATAGCTCAAAGCCGACAGAAGAGTTATTACAATCAGAAACATCGTGGAATCAGTTTCGAACCCGGTGAGTTTGTGTATCTACGAGTATCTCCTATGAGGGGCCTGCAACGATTCAAGATCAAGGGGAAGGTAGCACTAAGATTCATCGGACCATTCTGCATAGCGGCACAAAGAGGCACGGTAGCCTACCAGCTAGACTTACCCGGAGAATTATCCGATATCCACAACGTGTTCCACGTCTCGCAATTAAGGAAGTGCGTAAGCAACCCAGAGAAGGAAGTATCCCATGAAAACATTGACGTGCAACCAGACCTCACCTATTGGGAACATCCAGTAAAAATATTGGAGGAGTCTGAAAGAAGGACCCGACAGAAAACCATCAAGTTTTTTAGAGTTCAGTGGAGCAATCACACCGAGCGTGAAGCCACTTGGGAAAGAGAGGATTTTCTTCGAGCAGAGCATCCACACCTATTTGAGGATCAGCTGAAATCTCGGGGACGAGATTTTTCCTAAGGGGGTAGGTGTTGTGACACTCCAAAAATTTCTATTTGGTTTTCAGGAAAAACTTTGTTGGATTTGAAGAAGGCCATTTAAATTCTTCCAAAAATCTCTCTCTCAAAACTTTTTCCCCTTTGACAAGGTTTTTATTTTGGCATCTTCTTCAACCCTGGTATTGGTTATTAAAAACCTTTCTTCTGTTTTCCCTCTTCTCAAAATTATATTTTTGGGATTTGTTTTCCTTTAAAAGAAAACCCTAGAAATTTTGGGACTTCTCTTTTGTTGAAACCACTCATGATTTTACCATGCCTCATATGGTAAAACTTCCCAAAACCCCTCCTTCCACTTTGGGGCAATCCATATATTCTGTCCCAACAAGTCCAATTCATTTTTGGATTTTATTTCATTTATTTCTTTCCCCAAAACAATTTTGTCCATTATTTTGAGCCTAGGTGATTTGCAAAGCAAGTACCACATGCCTTTGATTTTTGATCCCAAACCAACTCCTATGGATGGTCCTTGGTAACCACAACCTAGAACCATCAAGATCCACTCTTCTTCTTTTCAAGTTTTTCAAATTTCAGCCTCTGCAAGTTTGGACCAGATTTGTCAAATTTGGTGAAATTCATATCTCCTCTACTCCAAAAATTCCACCAAAATTCAGGCAGCCCCCAGATGCAATGAGAGTCCACCACACCAAAGATCAGCTCAAGAAAAATTCCCCTCATGCCAAAATCATTTCGTCTAACACTTGGCCGGCACTGTTCCTGTGCACTTTCAGAAAGTTAGAGTTGTAGTGTCGTTTTCGTCAGAGTGTTGGCACTGGTCGCCCGTGCACCCTGGCGCTTTGTGCACGGCCTCTTCCCCCTGGCCAGAGCACCACACGCCCGCTTGGACGGATGCAGGCGTCGGTGGCGGTGAGCATGTTCAACGCCGGCAGCCTCTGCGGTGGCAGGGCCACCCGTGTCGGCCGAACGGAGCCTGCTCCGGCCCGTTACGCCGTTCTGCGCCGCCCTTTGCTCCCTAGACCTCCGCGTGGCTCATGCATGCCAGCGCACCCCCGCAGCACCGTTGCCGTGGCCCGGCAAGCACAGGGCACGCCCTCTACCGCCGACGGGCCCGCGCCGCCCCGTTCCGTCGAATCCACCCAGGGCTCCTAATCCAAGCGTGTTTAGCATCAAAACGGAACCAGGGGAACTCCTCGACGCCCAAACTCCGTCAGTAGCCACCTCGAGCAGCAAGTGAGCTAACCCAAGCTTCGATTTGGCCTTCGCAGCCCTCCCCGACGAGATCCATCTCCACCCGAGCCGTCGTCCGCCGGAGCAAAGGCCTCCGTCGACGTGGTGCTCGCCGGTGACCAACACCAGCACCCACAGATGCGGAAGGACATGCTGATCACTCTGTTACCGCCCGATCCCCCTGCCTCGCCGTGGATCGCCGCCGATGACCACCGCTGCTCTCGGGCTCCGGCAGGCTCTGTTCTTCCCCGTTCAAAAATTTAAACCTGACGGGTGGGAGCCGCCTGTCAGTCTCTCATTTCTTTTTAAGCGAACCATTTTCTGAAAGCGTACTCTGGCAAATACGCTTTCTAATCCAAATCGTTTTCTGGACTTTTTTGCTTAGCACCCTGGGAAGTTTCTGTTTCATTACAGAAAGGTCCCTGAATTTAAAACCCTTATAACTTTTAAGCAGAGAAGGATTTTTGTCAGATTCGTTTTCTGTCCTCTTTAAAATTTTATCTAGTTTTTTATCAGATATATTTGAAAAATATTTGGAATACTTTTGTGCACCTCACGGTATTTACGATAGTGCGTATACTTCTGTATACCATAGATACTGAAGGAGGTGACGGAACTGCGAACTTCACCGAGCTAGGCTCCGACTACTCAGAACCAAGCAAGCATGTTTTGAACTTTTGATATGATGAGTGTCTTGGCATTGTTTGAAGTGAGTAGTTTCATGGCATGTTTATGAGCATCTTGATGAATGTCATGTTACATGCATAGATGAGACAAGTGAGTTTCAAAAAATCCATATGTTGTTGGATATAAGTTTGCATGGCCATGTGATGGCATGAGAATGGGTAAGATGGCAGTGTTGTGGCATGCCAGTCTTACGCCAGACTATTTGACTTCAGTGTCAATGTGAATCAAGTCACATTCCCATTCATTTCCTTTCTAGTACTACCACATGTTTTCCGCAAGGAATATGGCTTAGTAAGTTGCAAACCACTTTCCTGGTACACACCAAATAGAGAGCCCGGGATGAGGGTTCCATGGCCCTGGATTAAAGCCCGTCATCCGGTCAGGGGGCATGGGTGTTTCCGGTTGGGACCGAGAGGGGGGAACCCCTTAGAGCGCGCGTATAGAAATTTGATCCCACGCTATTCGAGGTTGTGACCTCCCCGTCTCAAAGTTTTTCTTGGACGTTGTCTAGGGTGATTCCCGGCATCGTGAGGTGGAATGGGTGTGTACTGGTTAGATGTGTTTTCTTCCGAAATACCGTAAATGGAACTAGTCCTTCGTGGCTACGGAAACCCGTTGGTTGTGGACATTTTAGTACAAACTCTGCAGAGTCAAAAATTCCTTTGAATCATCTTATCCATGTCCAAGTACTATGTTCAACTTATCTTGTCGAGTTTCAATCTCGGTGACAGAAATTCCGGAGAACCAAATAGGTGTTAATTTCTGTTTAAATGTTTATTTCCTGTGGATGGACTAACCCATTTATTATCATATGTTGAATATTTTTCCTATGAGTATTACTTTTGCGAGTTTAACAGATATGAATTATAAATTTAAAGCCCTTTCCGCGATGTCGCTCAGACGTCCGACTGTGGGAGTATTTTTATTTACTTGATACAAGCCCTTTCTGCGATGTCGCTCAGACGTCCGACTGTGGCAGTATTGTTATTTACTTTCAATATAAGCCCTTTCTGTGATGTCGCTCAGATGTCCGACTGTGGCAGTATTTGTTATTTACTTTCAATATAAGCCCTTTCTGTGATGTCGCTCAGACGTCCGACTGAGGTAGTATTTGTTATTTACTTTCAATATAAGCCCTTCCTGCGATGTCGCTCAGACGTCCGACTGTGGCAATATTGTTATTTACTTTCAATATAAGCCCTTTTTGTGATGTCGCTCAGACGTCCGACTGTGGCAGTATTTGTTATTTACTTTCAATATAAGCCCTTTCTGTGATGTCTCTCAGACGTCCGACTGTGGCACGCATGTCTTTTACTTTCAATATAAGCCCTTTATGTGGTGTCGCTTAGACGCCCGACTGCGGCATGATTTATTTATTTGTTCACCCTTCGAGGCGTCGCTTCAGACACCCGATCGGTTTTCAGTTATTTTTACTACCGTCTGACTTTCTTATTACTAAATAATGTCATGCAAGTTCATCATTTGTATGTGTATTACAAATTGCTCATGACGCATTCATGCATGCATTTGTTATATCTTATGTCCAAACTGTCTTGCGAGTACTCTCAAAGTACTCGCCTGGCTTGTTGATTTGGCCAGATGCTGACGGAAGCGATCTCATGGATGAAGAGTTCGATAGCGAGTCCGACGCCTAGAGGAGTCCCAGTCAGTCTCGTGTGTCCCTGGATTTGGTCACTGTGTTATATCCGCTTCCGCCACCCAAATAAATTCATCGAGCCTCACCTCGACGCTCGATGAGCTGCCAGTTAGGAGTCATGTTATCCACTCCACTGTGATATTTCCACCACCACTTTATTCTCGAGTCAGTAGTATGCCACCACACCATTTTGCCATATCCGCCTTTATGTATAATTATTGGCGTGTTTGTAATAAAGTGTTGAGCACCCCAGCTCGACCTTGTAATATATTTAATACTATTGGCTTACTGTATCAAGATTTTGTCTACCAGTCAGGAGGATTTTTCCTCATACTGGACTAAAAAGATCGGTTTCTCAATAAGTATTTTATTGGAAAACCGGTCATGACATCTGCCGAATCTGGCAGTAAATTCGTCAGCCGCCCTGCGCCGGGTGCACTTGGCTACAACGGGGGGCGATGGGAGGAGTCCGGCGCAGTTCGATGTCCGGCCGGACATACTAACGGATTTGCTGGAGCGAGCTGCGCTCTCGGAGGAGCATCACTCATTAATGAACGTGGTGCTTAAGAAGATTTCATCCACTACGAGCGGTTTGAATGAAGCATTCACAAGCCTGCTCAGAGGCTTTGAGGTATGTAATGGAGAGTCCACCGTTTCTTTAATTGTGAGGCACGCGCTAGGTGTGCTCCATATAGACAGTAGCCCCTGAGACTCCGATTGCCCGCCTTAGGCGGAAAACGGGGGATCATAAACCAAAGATTTATGTTGTAAGTATGTGCAGGTACCTGTGGGTCCGGCCGCCGGCCCGTCCATTGAAGTAGCCAAATTGACGAGGCAAATTGGTTCGGTTGACGCCTATCGGTGTCAAAGCCTGCGGATCTTGGGTAGGGGATCCCGAACTGTGTGTCTAGGCGGATGGTAACAGGAGACAAGGGACACGATGTTTTTACCCAGGTTCGGGCCCTCTCGGTGGAGGTAAAACCCTACTCCTGCTTGATTGATATTGATGATATGTGTATTACAAGAGTTGATCTACCACGAGATCAGAGAGGCTAAACCCTAGAGTCTAGCCTATGGTATGATTGTGATCTGTCCTACGGACTAAAAACCCTCCGGTTTATATAGACAACGGAGAGGGCTAGGGTTACACAGAGTCGGTTACATTGGGAGGAGATCTTCATATCGTATCGCCAAGCTTGCCTTGCACGACAAGGAAAGTCCCTATCCGGACACGGGACGAAGTCTTCAATCTTGTATCTTCATAGTCCGGGAGTCCGGCCAAAGGTCATAGTCCGGTCATCCGGACACCCCCTAATCCAGGACTCCCTCAGTAGCCCATGAATCAGGCTTCAATGATGACGAGTCCGGCGCGCAAATTGTCTTCAACCTCAGCGTGTTTAGCGAGGCAGTTTCCTTGGCACATCTTGTCGAAGCAGAGATCGTGCCCCCTTATTCCAGGATTCTCATCAATACGGGCGTGGGTAACCCAACCGTGCCATTAACCGTGACGCTTGGGGGATAAGCGAGTTTTATTAGGCCGGTGGGGGCTCGTAATTTCGGCCGCCCATATAAGGGGATAAGGATCTACCCTTTCCATTTACGCCTTCTTCCTCCTGTGCTTATCTGTCCCTGCGTACTCGAGCTCCAACGCCCAAGCCCGCACTTCCCACCTCAACCTTCTCGAATCATGTCTGGAGTGGGAGGTAGATGGATGGCCTCCTCCGTTCCGGAGTGGCAAATCAAAAAGTTGAGGAAGGCCGGATACTTGTCTGACGACATTGCGCACCGGCTTCCAGATGAGGGGCAACTCATCCCCACCCCCAGGCCCCATGAGAGGGTTGTATTTCTTCCCCATTTCCTCCGTGGACTGGGTTTTCCTCTTCACCCATTCGTCCGGGGGCTCATGTTCTACTACAGCCTGGACTTCCACGATCTGGCCCCGAACTTCATCCTCAACATCTCGGCGTTCATCGTCATGTGCGAGGCCTTCCTCTGCATCCAGCCCCACTTCGGCTTATGGCGAAGACTTTTAATGTCAAGCCGAAAGTAGTGGGTGGCCACCAAGCGGAGTGCGGAGGTGCTATGGTGGGCCGGATGGACAACGTCCTATGGCTCGAGGGCTCCTTTGTGGAGACAATAAAGGGGTGGCAATCGGGGTGGTTCTACATCACCGAGCCGCGCGACCCCAAATGGGCGGCGGCCCCCGAATTCCGATCTGGATTCCCCACACGACTTTCCTCCTGGAAAGAGACGGGCCTGACATGGGGAGATTCGGAAGAGCTGAGCGGACTCCAAGCATGCGTCCAAAAGCTGGTGAACAAGAATCTCAAGCTTGTCAACATAGTCCAGGTCATGCTCATACGCCGGATCCTCCCGTGCCAACAACGGGCCTTCAAATTATGGGAGTGGGATCCGGCACAACACCAAACCTTGAGCGGGCTCTTCGACACTACGTACGAAGATGCCTGGAGGGTGCTGTTCAAGGGCGCCGAGGCTCCCGCATCCGCTACCGAAGATCGCGGATTCAGCTCGCGGCGTAAAGCTGACGAGGTAAGCTATTTCACCCTTTTTAGGACACTGTTTCATAGTTTGACACTACGCGGGATCTAAACTCCCTCACCTTTTACAGGACTGGCTGAGGAAGGTCGAGCAGGTTGACTGTCCGGCTCCTTTGCCAGAAGACCCAGCGGACGCTCACTTGACGGGGCTGCTGGTTCCGGCACCTCACCTGGTGCCGGAGAACAAGGCCAAGAAGAAGGCCATGGGAACTCGAAAGAGTTCCCGTCGTCAGGTGTTATCAGACTCATCATCTGATGACTCTGGGGCGGACTCCTTCCGCGAAGACAAGGAGGAGAAGAAAGAGGCTTCTCCCTCATCAGGGGGAGAGAAGAAAAGGAAGGCCTCCCCAACGGGGGAGGCCGGGGGGTCCAAGAAGGGAAGGACCCTTCCTCCGGACTACTCCACCAACGCCGACAACGGCGAAGAGGAGTGGCCCTCGAGGGCCAATCCCCTAGCGAGATCGTAAGTGTCCGGATACCCGAATAACTCATGATTTTTTTATTTGTCACATAATGTCTTCTAACGCCGAATACAACAATGTAGCCCGCCCAAGGATGAGTTTCCCGCTTCGTCGAGCGGCTCCCTGGGTTCGTCGGATGTGAATAGTACTTCACTTCCGACGGCCTCCTCCCCTCGCGACGCAGAAGACACCGCGGCGGAGTCCCGAAAGGGTACCAACTAGGAGGAGGTGGTCCTGGAGGCGCCCCAAGGCAACCTCCCGGACACCGGGCGCAAGGGGGCTAAAACCCCAGAGTGCTATAAGTCCGGCCCTGTGCCGGACTCCTTCCCGGAACCTTCAATGGTTCCGAAGTCTTGCGGGCGGCCCCTTCACAAGAAGGGCAAGACTGCGACACTGGCGGCCTTTGTCCAACCAAAGGCGCCAGATAATCTGCTAGAGGCACTTAACGGCACCTCCATCGACGAGGAGCATCGCACTGTTATGAGTGCGGTGATCCGAAAAGTTCAGTCCGCCAAGAGCGGGCTGACTGAAGCCTGTACCAGCCTTCTAACAGTCTTTGAGGTAAGTTTTTAGGATATGTAAGAATATTACCGCATAGGCAGTAGCCCCTGATGCTCAGTTTGGCGTTCGGAAAGAAAAGCCGAGCTGAGGATCAAAAAAGATATACGCAGGAGTCTAACATAAATGTGTCAATATGGGAATGCAGGCTGCACTGCTAACATCCGCCGCACTGACTGCGGAGGTCAATGCATTGAAGCAGAGCCTTGAGCGGTCCGAGAACGAGCTCGGCCGTGCCAAGAAGCAGCTCGAGGACAAGGAAGGTAAGTGATACCTTATTAAAGTAGTACCTTATAGAAAAGGATTTGGTTGCAAAAAATGACAGGAATAACGTGGGTATCGCAGGGGCCACGAATGAGGTGGCGACCCTGAAGGAGGCGGTGTCCAAGGCCGAAATCAGTGCGGCCTTAGAGCACACCGAGTGAGAGAAGCAAGAGGCGCGGGTGGCAGAGGTGCGGCAAGAGCTCCAGGCTCTCGTGGAAAAAGACGAGGGCTTGGAGCGTGACTCGAAGACTCGAGAGTCCGAGCTTGCCTCGGTTCTTGAGAGTGCCAAAGCCGCCAAGGACGAAGCCCAAAAAGCCCTCCAGGAAATTGAGGCGATAAAGAAGATAGCGGCGGGTAAGGCCTTCTTCATGCAAAGCAAGCACGTGAAAATGAATTACCTGTTACTTACCCGAATCCGGAGCTCTCCAGGAGCTTTCGCAGATCTGCCCCGCAGTGTGTCCGATGCTGCCACATTCTACCGGGTCGAGGAAGGAAGCTCGACGGAGAAGGTATTCTGGTCTCAGTATGCTGAGGCCGAACATCCGGTGCCCCCTAGCGACGAGCTGAAGCAGCTGGTCGAGCTCCACAAGGTGGCCGAACAGGCCATGAAGGGTCTCATAGTTCGGCTGTGGCCTAAGGAGGCGGTGCCTGGGAGCTACTTCGGTCTGGTGCAGCGGCTGGTGGACGCCTGTCCATGGATTGAGGTCGTCAAGCACTCCGCCTACGTTGAGGGTGCCCGTCGGGCCCTTGCCCGTGCTAAAGTGCACTGGGGCAAGCTGGACGCAGAGAAGCTTGTCACGGACCCGCCACCGCTGGGCAAGGAGTATTGGACGCCCGAGATGTGTTATAAGGGCGTCCTGAAGGGTGCCCGCATTATAGCGGGTAGGTGCTCCAAAGATGTAATTTTTGAGTAGACTCACATGTTGTTATCCTGTGCGCTGAAAACTTTGTTCATGTGCGCTAAGCAACGCTTGTTAATTTAAAATATTACCTTCTGTGCGGCCGTTTATCAAATCTGAGAGATGCAAGTCGTCGGCTTCTATCCCCATGCCACGAGTGCTGGGGTGTTCGGGGATAAACCTGAGCGCTCTTGTTCCCATTATTGGGTCCATCTAGGGAGGCACTCAGCACAACGAACCAGGCCGTCAGACTTATAATGCTTTATCACTCTCACTTAGCCATAGAATTCTATAATTTTAAATTTCGGCGAAGCCCCTAGTATTCGGAAGACCAAGTTTGGGGCGCTATCCACGCCTAGGCCAGATAAATCCGACTCCTCGCTCTAAGCGGCATAAGTCTTTAAGGACTCGAAAAAACCTCACGAACAGCGATCGGTCTCTCGCACTATCATGATGGTCAGTTTTAGCTTTCTCTACTGAGGTGTTAACCCAGCTCAACTGGGACACAATCGCAGTAGTTCTCCCAGCGCTACCTTAGCCAACAATGCGGAACGTAAGGTACCAAAACATGGGAGCCGGGCAAAACCCAACTATTGACCCAAGACATGATTCGGAGCCGATGCATATAGTGCTATAAGTTCGGGGTGCCGCACTCATGAGAGTGTTCGGTCTTTGCACACCATATTATGGGGTACTTGAGCCCCTGGTGTATTGGCCGTACCAAAGTGTACGGTTGCATAATGTCATGACTGAACATATTTGTATAAAAAATAGATGAATACAATAATAGATAAGAGCTATGTATTGTTTATTAAAAAGAGTTGCTATGAAAGCAGAACGATACAAATAGTGCGATAAGCAAGGGATGGGATTATTTGACATGTCCCCCTCTAGGGGCAAGCTGCGGGTCTTTAAGTAAAAACAGGTATTTAACTTGTTATAGAGACCACCTGGACGTTCGACGCAGCTTGTTCTCGCCCTGGCTGTTGCATCGTGTGTTCGGCAAGTGTACTGCCAGACAGGTCCTCCGAATAATTGGGTCCTGAAAGTATATAATAAAAAAAAGAAAACGGCGGAATAGGGAGCCCCTAAGTGCGGTTGAGCCGCATTCTGGGCATGCCGTAGTTGTGCCCCTCCCCTTATGCCCATGGTATTTTCCAAGCGTAATTATGTATGCGTGGTACCGATATCACCATCTGGCGAGGGCTGGGGTTGGGGCCGCACTGCTATGCTTGCTCGGATCGTGCCAGCCGGCTTTGTTGGAGGTTGCTTCGGGCGCGCTTGACGTTGTTCGGACGTTTAACACCCGATTGGGGAGCTGCCTTGAGAGGCTGCTCTGTACATCCGCCGCCAGGGCCGCTGTGTGCTCCTCCATTCGGAGAGAGCATTCGGTGTTTCTATTCACCGTAATGACTCTGCAAGGACCTGGCATCATGAGCTTGAGATATGCGTAGTGTGGCACCGCATTGAATTTTGCAAATGCGGTTCGTCCGAGCAGGGCGTGATAGCCACTGCGGAATGGGACTATGTCGAAGATTAACTCTTCGCTTCGGAAATTATCCGGGGATCCGAAGACCACTTCGAGTGTAACCGAGCCTGTATAGCTGGCTTCTACACCTGGTATGACGCCTTTAAAGGTTGTCTTTGTGGGTTTAATCCTTGACGACTCTATACCCATTTTGCACACTGTATCCTGATAAAGCAGGTTCAGGCTGCTGCCACCGTCCATGAGGACTCTAGTGAGGTGAAATCCATCAATGATTGGGTCTAGGACCAATGCGGCGAATCTGCCGTGACGGATGCTAGTGGGGTGGTCCCTTCGATCAAAAGTGATCGGGCAGGAGGACCATGGGTTGAACTTTGGGGCGACTGGCTCCAATGCATAGACGTCCTTGAGGGCACGCTTCCGTTCCCTTTTGGGGATGTGGTTTGCGTATATCATGTTCACCGTCCGCACTTGCGGGGGGAAGCCCTTCTGTCCTCTGTTGTTCGGCGGCCGGGGCTCCTCCTCGTCATCGCTACGCAGCCCCTTGTCTCTGGTTTCGGCACTTAGCTTGCCTGCTTGCTTGAACACCCAACAATCCCTGTTGGTGTGGTTGGCTGGTTGTTCGGGGGTCCCGTGTATCTGGCACAAGCGATCGAGTATCCGGTCTAGGTTGGATGGGCCCGGAGGGTTTCTTTTGAATGGCTTCTTCCCCTGACCGGGTTTAGAGCCTCGGAATCTGGCATTGACTGCCGTATCCTCAGTATTGTCGCCATTAATGCGGCACTTGTGCTTCTTGCGACGCGACCTGCCATTGTTGTCCTTGGTATCCGAATTGCCAGGGCTCTTGGTTATGTTATTGCTCCGAGCTAGCCAGCTATCTTCGCCCGCGCAAAAGCGGGTCAAGAGTGTCGTGAGGGCTGCCATAGATTTCGGCTTTTCCTGTCCTAGGTGCCGGGCAAGCCATTCGTCTCGGATGTTGTGCCTGAAGGCTGTAAGGGCCTCGGCGTCCGGACAGTCGACTATTTGATTTTTCTTGGTTAGGAACCGTGTCTAGAATTGTCTGGCCGATTCCTCTGGCTGCTGGATTATGTGGCTTAGGTCGTCGGCATCTGGTGGTCGCACATAAGTGCCTTGGAAGTTATTGAGGAATGCAGATTCCAGGTCCTCCCAGCAACTAATTGACTCTGCTGGCAGGCTGTTAAGCCAATGTCGAGCTGGTCCTTTGAGCTTAAGCGGGAGGTATTTGATGGCATGTAGATCATCACCACGGGCCATGTGGATATGAAGGAGATAATCCTCGATCCATACCGCGGGATCAGTTGTGCCATCGTATGATTCGATGTTTACGAGTTTAAAGCCCTCGGGGATTTGATGATCCATTACTTCGTCTGTGAAGCATAGTGGGTGTGCGGCGCCCCTGTACTGAACTATGTCGCGACGCAGCTCGGATGAGCTTTGTCTGTTGTATTCGGCCTGGCCGTATTTGTCATATCCGGTGTGACGATTATCGTCCCGTGATGTGGGGCGCCCACGCGATCCGTAGATTGATCTTGTTTGCCTTGCCTTATCCTCCGATATGTCTTGCAGGTCTGTTGCCTTTCCCCGTGCTCTGGTATTTTTAGAGCGGTGCCGTGGTGCGGCTTGGTTTGAGGGACGAAAGGCCTCTCTGTCACGGCCATGGGGTGGCCGATCGGGCGCATCATACGCTGATAATGTAGGTTTAGTTGCTTCCTCCTCTTGTTGGGGTAGCAGCCTGCGCTTTGGGTAACTCTTG
This sequence comes from Triticum dicoccoides, assembly GCF_002162155.2. Classification (NCBI taxonomy): domain Eukaryota; kingdom Viridiplantae; phylum Streptophyta; class Magnoliopsida; order Poales; family Poaceae; genus Triticum; species Triticum dicoccoides. The sequence goes on from NC_041393.1 coordinate 132,073,885, forward strand.
GAGGGGCGTTCGAGTTTATACTCTTCGGCTGCCAGGACTTCGGTCCATCTGTCGGCTAGCAGGTCTTGGTCAGCTCTAAGCTGCTGCTGTTTTTTCTTGAGGCTGCTTGCCGTGGCCATAAGCCTGCATTTGAAACATTCTTGGTCAACGGGATCCTCTGGCACGACGAATTCATTGTCGTCGAGGCTTGCCTCATCTTCAAAGGGAGGCATATAATTATTGTCCTCGACCTCTTTCTCTGCCGGTCTCTCATGAGGGCTGGCTCCTTCGTCCTCCCGCGCTGAATCCTGCTGGTGGGGGTTGTCTTCGGCACTGTCCGGGGTGTTGACGTCTCCGGTGCCGGATTCGCCGTTCTTGCTTTGGCGGGATTTAGAGCGGCGCCGCTGACGTCAGCTCTTGGGTTGCTTCTTGGAGGGGTCATTCTCCACTTTTTCATCTCCATCCCCTGCTTTGGGGGTGTCCACCATGTATATGTCATATGACGAGGTGGCCTTCCAGTGCCCTATGGGTGCTGGTTCTTGGTCGTCTCCTTCATCGGCGTCCATACCGTCGATGTCTTCGGAGTTTAAGTCTAGCATGTCGGTTAGATCTCGACAGTGGCTACAAAGTGGGTGGTGGGTGGGCTTCGAATTTCCTCGTCGTCCGTACCCCAACCCTGCTGACCATAGTCCGGCCAGGGCTCTCCTGACAAAGAGAGAGACTTTAGTGAATCCAGGATATCGCCAAAGGGCGAGTGCTGAAAGATGTCCGCGGCGGTGAACTCCATGATCGGAGCCCAATCGGGTTCAATCGGAAGGGGTGCGGAGTATTCGGAGTCCGGAATGGAGTCCGGCACCTTGGAGTCTCGGGCCTTGCAAAGGACTAGGCTGGTATTCGGCTCTATCGCCGTAGAGATTGTGGCTCCCGGGGCCGCGTCCAACCATCCGTCCCCGACTAGCGCAGTCGGCTCCGAGCTAATGGTCGGAGCGAACACCTGAGCGGCACTCTGGGCGCTGTCTGGCGGCAGAGCTAGATCATGCCCATCAAGATAGTGCGGCACGCTCGGCCGTGGCTCGAATCCGTCGAAGATCAAGTCCCCGCGGATGTCGGCCATGTAGTTTAAGCTTCCAAACTTGACCTGATGGCCAGGGGCGTAGCTTCCGATCTGCTCCAGATGGCCAAGCGAGTTGGCCCGTAGTGCAAAGCCACCGAATACGAAGATCTGTCCGGGGAGAAAAGTCTCACCCTGGACCGCATCGTGGTTGACGATCGAAGACGCCATCGGGCCTAAAGGTGACGACACAGAGGAACTCTCAATGAAAGCACCAATGTCAGTGTCAAAACCGACGGATCTCGGGTAGGGGGTCCCGAACTGTGTGTCTAGGCGGATGGTAACAGGAGACAAGGGACATGATGTTTTTACCCAGGTTCGGGCCCTCTCGGTGGAGGTAAAACACTACTCCTGCTTGATTGATATTGATGATATGGGTATTACAAGAGTTGATCTACCACGAGATCAGAGAGGCTAAACCCTAGAATCTAGCCTATGGTATGATTGTTATCTGTCCTACAGACTAAAAACCATCCGGTTTACATAGACACCAGAGAGGGCTAGGGTTACACAGAGTCGGTTACAATGGGAGGAGATCTTCATATCGTATCGCCAAGCTTGCCTTCCACGCCAAGGAAAGTCCCTATCCAAACACGAGACGAAGTCTTCAATCTTGTATCTTCATAGTCCGGGAGTCTGGCCAAAGGTCATAGTCCGGCCATCCGGACACCCCCTAATCCAGGACTCCCTCAATGCCGATATCACTCTGATGAATGAGCGGCTGGATAAATCGCAAGGTATGTGTCCTGTCTTTCCTGCATAGGAAAATATTTAAGGTGGCATATTGTAATGTAATATGTTCGGACTGCAGATGGTGCTGCTGTCGTCGAGGCCCTGAGGGCGGAACTTGCTCCAGCCAAGGAACATGCTCGGGTGAGCCATGCGGCTGCCCTAAAGGCGGCCGAGGAATTGAGAGCTGAACAGGCTGCTCATAGCCGAAGCGAGAAAAAGGTAGCCGAAATGGCTATCGAGTTAAAAAATGCCGCTGACCAGCATGAGCTCCTGAAAAAGGAGCATGAGGATAAATCGGCTGACTTGAGCAAGGCACTTAATGCCACCAAGGAAATACGGACCAAGCTCAGAAGTGCGCGGGAGGAGCTTCAACAGGCCATTAAGATCGCGGCTAGAGGCTCCTATTTGCTGCAGACGAAGTTCTTCGAGCCGAAGTATGATCCCCTGGATGGACGCTGGAGCTCGTCGAACGCATACGCGGACTTGGCGAAGAGTACGGCTGATGCTGTGGAGTTCTTCAAAGATCAGGGTGAGAAGGAGGTGGAGAAGCTTTTCTGGTCGCAGTTCAATGCTCCCACTCGCCCGCTGTCGTTAAGTGATTGGTTGGCCGCTGTAGCGGAGCTTCACAGGTTGTCCAGTCTTGCAATGTGGTCTGTCATAGACCATCTTTGGCTGAAGGGGCCTAAGCTGGACAGTTACTTTGGTTTGGTGCCACAGTACCTTGGGGCCGTGCCTCGGATCGATGCCATGAGGAGGTCAGCATGCATAGTGGGTGCTCGGATGGCCCTTGCCCGCGTTAAAGCGTATTGGACGGATATGGATGCCACTATGGTAGCGTCTCAGGACCCGGTGGGGGGCCAGTATCCGACCGGGCACTACTTGGCACAGGTCACAGAGGGTGCCCGCCTGATAGAGGCGCAGTGCCCAAAGAATCTCCTCTTCGAGTGATGATTCCAATCATTGTAAAAACATTTTGATTAGAAGGTTATATTTATAACTTTTGTCTGAAAATATGATTGTGTCCCCT
>NC_041393.1:132076896-132084349 GCF_002162155.2 Triticum dicoccoides
TGTGTGGGTAATCCGAAACATAGCAGTCGTTGGCTTCAGCCCCCATGCATACAATGCGGGGGTGTTTGCGAAAAAATGTGCTTAATCACTCTTTATCCAACGTCTTGGTACGGCAAGGAGGTGATCGCACGTCGAACTAGGCAACCGGACTATATAGCTGTAATTCGCTTAGCCGCGGGATTATAACGTTGGGGCTACTATGTAGCCCCTGGTACCTTCACGTGCATCCGAATACGGGCGTGTATGTACCTGGCCAGTAAATGGCCCTTCGTTAATGCGGAGGAATCCTAAAGATTCTTGTGAGTCGTCGAGTGGTTGACCAGTCTCTTGCTGTATCATGATGGTCAGTTTTCGGCTTTCTCTACTGAGGTGCTCATCCGGAATAACCAGGGCACAATTGTAGTAGTTCTCCTTTGGCCACCTTAGCCGATTATGACGGAACGTAAGGCGGCAAACCCAGGAGCCGGCCAAACCCAACATTTGACCAAAGACATGATTCAGAGCTGATGCATATAAGGCCAAACTCGTGACGCCGAACACTCCCGAAGGTATTCGGACTTTATAACAGATGATGGGCTCAAGAATGCCCATTCATTATAAACCCTGTATTTCCACGTACGTGCGTTAATCTGTCGTGGCGAAATGCCAGAAACGGTAGTATCCTCTGTGGGTATGGAACCCATGGGATGATGAAACAACAAGAGGCAATGGAAACGGTTTACACAGGGTTTAATCTAAAAAGAAACCTGTTGAACGGGGCCCTGCTGCACATCTGCGCCTTTGTCTCCGTTGTGCCGCATCCTGGAAGGGTATCGCGCGAACTTTGTCTGTAGAAAAGGATGCAACATAAGTATGCGACAGATAGTAGGAAATGTAAGATGTTGGCCTGCCAATAAGGTTGAGCCGAGTGTGGGGATTTATTATTAGCCCCTGGTGTCCACTATAGGATTACATATACAGTGCCCTAGTTTAACATGGGCTGCCGGACCCGTCTAACCGTGTCCGTGGTCTTAATGACCCGGTATATTTTTGTTAGAGGCCGCTTATAGTCCGGCCTCTAGGGTCGTTGCGTATTCCTCTGCGCGCGAAAAGCGCTCTGTTATTCCGCTAACGGTGATGACGCCGCGTGGACCGGGCATCTTAAGTGTAAGGTAGCCGTAGTGCGGCAATGCGATGAAGTGGGCGAAGGACGTTCTTCCGAGCAATGCTTTATAGCTGCTTTGGAAGGGTGCGATGATGAAGACTAGTTCTTCGCTTCTGGAGTTGCCTGGAGAGCCGAATGTTACCTCCAGTATGACGGAGCCCCTGCTGTAGGCTTCAACGCCTGGTATCACCCCTTCAAAGGTGGTGTTGATCTTGCTGATTCTGTATGAGTCTATCCCCATCCCGCGGACAGTGTCATCGTATATTAAATTGAGATTGCTGCCGCCGTCCATGAGGACATGAGTGAGATGGTATCCGTCGATTATTGGGCCAAGCACCAAGGCGTTTGATCCTTCGCGCCGAATACTAGTTCGGCCGTCCAGGCGATCGAAAGTGATCGGACAAGTCATCCAGTGGTTAGGTGTGGGTACTATGGGATCTATATCACGCGCGTCTTTATGGGCGCGTTCGTGCCTTCCCACGGATGTGCGAGTCGTGTGGATCATGTTTACTGTTCTAACCTCTGGCGGGAATTTTTTCTATCCCCTAGTGTTCGTCTGGCGAGGTTCATACTCGTCTTCACTTGGTGTTTCCCTTTCCTTGTGTTCGGTGTTTACTTTGACGGCCTGCTTGAAGACCCAACACTCTCTGTGCGTGTGGTTCGCAGGTTTGTTGGATGTGCCATGAATTTGGCATAGTCTGTCCAGAACTCTGTTCAGACTGGACGGTCCTTCTTTACTGCCTTTAGATTGCCTGTTTTGCTGGTTAGGTCGAGAGCCCCTTAATTCGGCATTAACCATTGTGTTGTCCGGAGTCTCTTCCTTGTTTTGGCGCTTGTTTTTATTACGCCGTGGATTCCAGTTGCCATCCCATATTTCGGATGTGCTGGGGTCGCTGGTGCCTTTACGGGCTAGCCAGCTATCTTCTCCCGCGCAAAAGCGGGTCATAAGGCTTGTTAGGGCTGCCATTGTCCTTGTCTTTTCTTGGCCGAGGTGCCTGGTGAGCCACTCGTCACGGATGCTGTGCTTGAATGCCGCTAAGGCTTCGGCATCCGGACAGTCAACAATTTGATTCTTCTTAGTGAGGAATCTGTTCCAAAGCTTGCGGGCGGACTCTCCAGGTTGTTGGATTATGTGACTTAAATCGTCAGCATCTGGAGGCCGGACATATGTCCCTTGAAAATTGGCCCTGAAAGCGTCCTCTAGTTCCTCCCAGCTCCCGATTGAATTTTCGGGGAGGCTTTTCAACCAGTGCCGAGCTGGTCCTTTGAGTTTGAGGGGAAGGTATTTGATGGAGTGGAGGTCATCCCCACGAGCCATGTGTATGTGGAGGGTAAAGTCCTCGATCCAGACCCCTGGGTCTGTCGTTCCGTCGTATGCCTCTATGTTTACGGGTTTAAAGCCCTGTGGGAATTCATGGTCCAGTACTTCATCCGTAAAGCACAGGGGGTGAGCAGCCCCTCTGTATCTGGACGCGTTGTGGCATGCCGTCGGCTGGTGTTGTATTCGGTGTTTATTCCGAACTGGTGTTTGGTTGTCATGATACTACTAGAAAAATGGCTATAGATGGGATTGACACTAATGGCGCACCACCTTCTGATACGCCATTAGAGTTGAAACTACTAATGGCGCACCTGGCCCAAGGTGCGCCATTAGTATCAATTTTTTTTGAACTAGTGCGCCTGTCCAAACATACTAATGGCGCATCCGGACTCAGTGCTCCATTACTAGTTGTAACTAGTAATGGCGCACCTGTCGGAAAGTGCGCCACTAATGTTGTTTTTTTATTATATTTTTTATTCCTTTTTTTGCAAAACTACTAATGGCGCACTGTTCCACCGTCCCCATTACTAGTTTAAACTAGTAATGGCGCACTGTAGAACAGTGCGCCATTAGTATGTTTTTTTTGCAAAACTACTAATGGCGCACCACCAGAAGGTGCGCCATTAGTAACCTGGATTACTAATGGCGCATTTAGAGTTGGTGCACCATTAGTAAGTGCGCAGCAACAAGATATTTTGGACAGCCTCTCCTACCCACACTCACTTTCTCCCCACTTCATTCTCTCCACCTCCTCCTTGTCTCGGGTGCCTCCTCTTTTTCACCTCATTTCCACCATAGATTCCTTCAAATTAAGTGGTTAAATTACCTTGTTTTGATAGGTAAGTAAGGGGGGATGCTATATTTATGTTGTTCTCCCTACAACAATGTGCACATGCACTTTTTATGGCCTAGCTAGATCTATATATGTTCGTGGTGTTGCATATGTTTGTGGTGTTGCATATGTGTTTGTGTTTGGAGGTGTACCGGTATTTGAAATGCGATAGTTGCCAATATTTTGCCAGAATGTTGATTCATTTCCGTTTCGGCGAGAATTTTGGCATTAAGCATTCTTTTTGGTCCTATTTTTAGGGAAAGTCATGCCAAATTTTTTCTTGGTTCTAAAATATCATTTTGCTCTACCCCGCAGGCAACCATGGTCCGCACGATGACCGAAGGCATCGTGAATAGGTTTTTGAGGTCCGCGAAGGCCGAGATGCTTCAAAAGAATGAGACGGAGATAAGATGTCCGTGTCGAAGATGCAAGCTGAAGAGCCTTATTGCGGACCCGGATTCCGGGCAGGTGCGGGACCACCTGCTCTTGCATGGTCTCATGGATATCTATCGGTGGCAAGGTGATGAAGATGACTACGAAGTTGTCCATGGGGGCCGGGCAAGAAATGAGGAAGGGCAGCAAGACAACCACCGCGGCTCGGGCGGGCGAGAAGACGAAGAATCCCCAGGAGATGATCATGACGGTGATGCTGTACACAGTCATCATGTAGAAGATGCAGGACATGATGATGAGGAAGATGCCAGAGCAGACGACGGGCATGATCATGAAGATGATGATGCCGGTGGAGCAGACGACGCTGGACCATCGATGGGCTGGGTGCAGGACCCTCATATTCAAGAGCGGCTTCTCAAGCAGACGGATAATGCAAGAGCTGCCGCCCGAGAGAAAGCCAAGATGGATCAACTTGAGTTAGACGCGGTTACTCCATTGTATGAAGGATGCAGGCCCGAGGATACCCGCCTGAAAGTAACGCTCATGGCTCTGGAGATGAAGGTAAAACACAAAATAACCGACGCATGCTTCGACGAGAACATGTCATTCTGGCACGAACGTCTTCCCAAGGGGAACAAGTGCCCGACCAGTTTGGAGGAGGCGAAGAAAATCGTGTGTCCTCTGGATTTACCGCACGTGAAATACCATGTGTGCATGAACAATTGCATCATTTATCGGGACGAGCACGCGGAGTCTACCATATGTCTGGTGTGCGGCGTCACTCGATACAAGAAGAGGAAGAAAGCTCCTCGAAAAGTGGTGTGGTACTTTCCGATCACTCCTCATCTGCAGCGGTATTTTGCGGACCCTAAGGTAGCAAAGCTCTTGCGTTGGCACGCGGATAGGGAGGAGAAGAAGCGAGAAGATGATGCAAATGATCCGGAGATAGATAAAAAAGACAAGATGCTGAGTCACCCTAAGGATGCGAGCCAGTGGCAAGCGTTGAACTTCGAAGACCCAGAATTTGGGAAGGATCCAAGGAACGTCGTGCTGGGCGCGAGCACCGATGGAGTCAATCCGTTTGGCAGCCAGAGAAGCACACATAGCACCTGACCTGTGTTTGTGTGGATGTACAACCTTCCCCCTGGTTGTGCATGAAGAGGAAGTACATTCACATGAGTATGCTAATTGAAGGGCCGAAACAACCAGGGAACGACATCAATCTGTATCTAGGGCTGCTGAAAGAGGAGCTTGACACGCTATGGAAAACGCCAGCCAATACGTGGGATGCCGCAGAGAAAGTATATTTCCCTATGAGAGCCGCACTTCTCATGACGGTGCACGACTATCTCAGTTACGAATATCTCGCGGGGCAGGTAGTCCACGGATTTTCTGGATGCGTAAGGTGCATGGATGACACAATGTATCGCCAGCTAGATAGAGATCCCGGGTCTTCGAAAACCTTGTTCATGGGACATCGAAGGTAGCTTCGCGACGATGACCCGTGGAGGAAACGCAAGGATCTGTTCGATGGTGAAACCGAACCCCGAAAACGCCCGTGTACGAGGAGCGGCGAGGAAATAGACAAGCTGTTGAAAAATTGGAAAGACTGCCCACTACCGGGAAAGAAGCAAAAGGCGCCAGAGCCGGGAAACAAGCGAAAGGCGCCAGAGCCGCTGCTGAAGGTATGGAAAACGAGGTATGTTTTCTGGGACTTGCCGTACTGGAAGATCCACCGTGTGCCTGACAGCCTTGATGTCATGCATATCACGAAGAACGTGTGCGAGAGCCTGCTTGGTACCCTACTCAACATGCCAGAGAGGACCAAAGATGGGCCGAAAGCAAGGGCAGACTTGAAATCAATGGGCATCAGGCAGGAGCTTCACGCTAATGATGATGATGATGATGATGATGATGATGATGATGATGATGATGATGATGATGATGAGGCAAAGCAGGACACACTAAGTCGTCGCAAAGGCAAAAAGGTGAAGAAGACCGGAAATGACTACCCTCCCACGTGCTTCACTCTAAGTCAGGAGGAGATCGAGCAGTTTTTCACCTGCCTCCTAGGAGTAAAACTTCCTTACGGTTACGCGGGGAAGATAAGCAGATACCTAGACCCAGCGAAGCAGAAGTTCAGTGGGATGAAGTCTCACGACTGTCACGTGCTGATGACGCAGATACTTCCAGTTGCAATCCGTGGGATCATGGACGCGCACGTCCGTGAAACGCTATTTGGCTTATGCAACTTTTTTGACATCATCTCTCGGAAGTCGATTGGCGTGAGGCAACTTAGAAGGCTACAGGAAGAGATCGTGGTGATACTATGCGAGCTTGAGATGTACTTCCCGCCCGCATTCTTCGACGTTATGGTGCATCTGCTGGTCCATATAGTGGAGGATATCATCCAACTCGGGCCGATGTTCCTGCACAGCATGATGCCGTTCGAAAGGATGAATGGTGTCATCAAAGGATACGTTCGCAACATGTCACGTCCAGAGGGAAGTATAGCCAGGGGCTTTCTGACCGAAGAGTGCATATCCTACTGCACGAATTATCTAGGCATCGAGAACCCCGTTGGTCTGCCCGTCAACAGGCACCTCGGCAGGCTCGCTGGATGGGGTCACCGTGAGGGTCACCGCGAAATGCATGTCGACTTAGAGGGTCGACTCGCCGACTTTGAAAGAGCAAACCTAGTCGCGCTACAACACATAGACGTGGTCGATCCTTGGGTGGTAGAGCACAAAACCTTTATTAAGAAGACGTACAATGACTGAGGCCAACAGAGGACGGACGGAGATGTAATCAAAGAGCACAACTCATGTTTCACGCGTTGGTTCAAGCAGAAGCTTCTGTCGTACCCTTTACATGAGGATTCTTCCGCGGAAGAACAACTCATATTCGCCTTGTCACAGGGCGCCGAGCACAACCTGATGACCTATGAGGCGTACGATATCAACGGCTACACATTCTACACCGAGGCCAAGGACATGAAGAGCGATGGTTATCAGAACTCCGGGGTAACAATGGAATCCTACACCGGTAATGACAAGGACAGATACTACGGAAGGATCAAGGAGATCTGGGAGCTGAGCTACGCTGGAGAGAAGGTCCCGATGTTCCGTGTCAGATGGGCGAAGAGCATCCTAAAAGAAGACCGGTATTTCACCACCATGGTTATACCCGAAGCCAAATCCAAGACCGCGGGCGCAAACGTCACCGCGAAAAATGAGCCATGGGTACTGGCTTCCCAAGTTGACCAATGCTTCTTCATTACCGACCCGTCAAAGCCCAGTCGTGTTGTCGTGAGGAGAGACAAAAGGAAGATCATCGGAATGGATGGAGTAGCCAATGACCAAGACTTCGACAAGTACGGCGACCCGAGGATCAAACATGATGATGATGATGAAGTAGCAGCATACACCACAAGAAGAAGCAGGACCACCCTACCTAAAGGACGTCCGTTCCACAGAAGAACTCCATTTGCAAAAAAGAAGGGCAAGAAGATTGTGAACAGATAGCTAGCTAAGATCGCTTGTATTTAAATCGTAGCCTTCATTTCTCGATTGTATTTCATGGGCACTTTTTGAACTATCATGAATATTTTTAAATTTCATGGACACTCGATCTCGATCCCCCTCCATCTCGATCGCTATCCCACCTCGCCAGATCCGGTCCCCCTCACCGTCGAGCACCACCCGGTCCACCGGCCGCCGCCGCCGACCCCCCGCACCCTCGATTCCCCTACTCAACCGCCGCC